>NC_091796.1:39604500-39931000 GCF_041296235.1 Equus asinus | reverse complement strand
CCAGGACTAGTTGAATTTGAAAATATCAAGAAGGGTAATACAGAAGGTATAATTTTGCAGGACATGTGAAACTATAGCACTTCAGAGCTGAGAGACTGTTGGGGCAGTGGGCGGTTCCTCCGTCTAACATTTGGGCCTAGGAGCCTAGGATGCCATTTCACTCCGACTGTGGCTTCTTTCCTCCGTAATGTTTGGGTATGCCTGCCTGCGAGTCTGATTCGTGTCTCTGCCATGTGTCACATGATTTTGATGGTATCAATGTTTTGTTCTGTGAAGGTAATTTCTCCCTATCTTTTGTTCTATTAATGTTCACACAGCTAGTTCAGCGAAGCTTGTTCACACCCAGGAGCCTCTCCTTCTCTGTCTCCTTTCTCTGTCTTGCAGGAACTGAGGGTGGCTTCTGGTGTTTTGTGTGCCTTCATCATTTCTTCCTGCCTCTCAGCCACTTCATGATGTAATTCTTGGCACTTTTACTTCCTTTGTAGAGTAGGATGTGATGTCATAGAGAAGGGGACAGGGCTATCCAAATTCTCTCAATTGCTGGGAGGAGCTGCCCAGGTGTGCTGAGGGGCCTGTACTCAGGAAGAGAAACAGGGAATCCTCCACAGTGAGTAACCCCACTTTCAAGTGCACCCAAATTTCCCTTAAAACATTGCCCAGTACACTGGAGTTTCCTCTTCAGCCCTTTCTGGATATAATCAGTTTGCCTTTTGGACATTCCCAGTTCAGCTCAATTTTCCTCCTCTCTCTCCCTTCTCCCCTCTCTCCCTTTCTGCCACCCTGTGTCTCTCCCCGCCAGTTTTCCTCTTCCTTGCTTGCTTACTTGTGTATGTCTGTGTCTATTGACCTTCTGCCCATATCTTTTATGAGACCATTAGTGCCCCCAGCATTCCTGTCATTTGGGATGTTGCCCACCCTATATATAGTCCATGTGACCACAGCATCTCCTTTCAGTACTTCATAAGTATGCACTGTTCTACTTATAGTTCTTCTTATTTTAAAAATTGTCAGCTTTTTTGTTTTCATGTCTATTTCTTTCCCTCCTTTCTTTGTGATCTAATCCTTTCCCCTTTTCAGCTCTGTTATGTAGTTTCCTTCTTGCCTTTTTTTAACCAATGTTTTTACACTTTAGTCCTCTTCCCTATACAGCTGTGCCTGTTTCTTTTTTCCCCCTTTCCCAGTTTTCAGTGAAGCTCTCCAGTCTCCTCCTCTGTAAGGACGATTTTCCTTCTTTCCTATTGACATGCTTGTGGCCATACCCTCTTTCTAGTGTAGCTCGGATTTCTATATTCTTTAAAGAATTTACCAACTACAGTAGAGGACTGACCTGGACTTGGAAAAATGGAGAAAATTTTCTGGGAACTGGAAAGGGGAGAACAGGCAAGTGGCCCTAATGGTAAGGAGGGACAGGCTGTATACAACTCATTGGAGGACCTTGATGAACAGAACCTTTGCTGGTGGCCTCGTTGAAATCTGGCCATTGATAATAGTAGAGATGACAGAGCTATTTTGTGCAGATATAGGAGCCTTTTCAATTTTTAGGTTTTAGAATGACCCTGTTAGTTCTTATTAATTATGATCCTTCCAGTAAATAATCATAAATTAGAACTCTAGAATCTTTGTTTCATGGGGCCATGACTTGTGCAAGAGCTTCTGTACAGCGTCTTTAAGTAGGTGTCATCTACCCTTGGAGGCAGTCATTGTGAAGATGTGTGTAGACATGTTTCTTGTACCCAGAGGTGGTCCCTGTAGTCCAGGTTGGTGAGCATTCCTGTTTACTGCTTTCACTCCGTGTAGTTAAGTCCCTGGATAAATAAAGGAACTTGATTTCCAGGGCTGATGGTCTAATGCCTGTGGAAGTAATGATGTCCCATGTATTCCCCACTCTTGGCTTAAAAGAACTCCCTTCCACTCAAAAATAAGTAGGACAGAAGGGGAGAGAAAGAAAATGGGACTCAGTTTGTAAAACTGAGATGGGCTGAATGGGAAGAGGAAGGGGTTTACTTGAAATTAATTGGAAAAGGCAAAAGAAAGGAAACTGAGCTGAACTGGAAAACACACTGTAAGGAGTTACTTGGGTTTCTGGATGCTTCTTTCCATTTTGGCCATGAAGGATTATTTTTTCTCCTTTTTTTAATGCAAAAGAGGTTGATCAAAATATGAACCCACTGAGGTTACTTCTGATCAGCACTTAGTTCTTTGCTGTGGGTAGTATTCAGGCTCCATGTTTCCAAGGTCCTGGAAATTTAGGAGACATTTTAACAGCCTGAAAACATGTCTTTAACATTAAAATACTAGCAATTTTTAATAAAGGAAATTATATATATTTATTAACTTTTTTTTTAGGTTTCACATTTCTTTTTTTGGTGTGTATGCCTTTGTGACATTTTCTGAAGAATGGCCTTTATATGTTGTAGAAGTTGCCATAAATGTCCAGAAAAAAAATTACATTCTCATTTTGGACACCTGAGCTGTGTGATGAGAACTTATTTTGATATAACAGCCCCTTCCCCTTTAAAATTTTAAGGAAACATTGCATGATTCATACAATTTTCATTTTGTATGCTTCCATGCAATAATCTATGAATCTTATGTTTATTTTTATTTTTCAGGCACTAGAAAAACACCCCAACTCACCAATGACAGCGAAGCAGATATTGGAAGTCATTCAGAAAGAAGGATTAAAAGAAACAAGGTCAGTATTCATATTTATAACATTTCCTATTTTTATTGATTATTAATTGCCACTAATTGCAAAGCAATAGGTGTATCTAGATTTTGATGTTGTAGTTGATTGTGAATTAGGTAACTACTTGGAAATTCTTTTGTGACTGCCAAATATTTGGATGACCCAAAATTTCCTTGGAACTGCCTGTTGGCTTAATAAATTACCTTGAATCGATTGATATAGAACGTACTTTGTTAACAAAGAGCAGCACTATGTGAATTAGCCACTCGGAGTTACTCCTCCTACTCTTTCTTGTAAGAGGAGATTGTGTTTCTGAGAGTGAGTAGCAAAAGAGAATCACTTTTACAGGCTTAATAAATAGATCCCAGGATATAAAGATGAGCTCACTCTGATAAAATTTAAAGTGCCAATGAATGTGGTTGAAAATTTAGTCCTCTTATATTTAGAACTCCTCTACTTGGAGCATCATTAATCAGCTGTTGAGCCTTTTTTAAAAATAACAGTTTTATTGAGATGTGATTCATATACCGTAAAATTCACGCTTTGAAAGTATACAATTCAGTGGTTTTCAGTATAGAGTTGTGCAATCATCACCACTAATTTTAGGACACTTTCATTACCCTAGAATGAAATCCCATGTCCATTAGCAGCCACTCCCCATGTCCTACTCTCCCCAGCCCCTGAAACCACTAATTTACTTTTCGTGTCTGTGGATTTGCCTATTCTGAATATTTCAGATAAATGGAATTATACAGTATGTGTCCTTTTGTGACTGGCTTCTTTCACTTAGCATAATGTTTTCAAGGTCCATCCATGTTGCAGCATAAATCAGTACTTCATTCCTTTTTGTTGCCTAATAATATTTCATTGTATGGGTATACCACATTTTGTTTATCTATGATGATCCCTTATTTTTATTTCTTTATTAGTTTTATGGTTTTGGCTTTTGTCAGTAGTTTAGGGCCATATTGATGATATTACTCAAGGAGAGAAAAAGAAGTTTGCTACAGGATAAAATAACCATAGAGTTGTCATATGTGTATGTATCATCTGTGTTACATAGAGTGAATTTTTTTTGTGTGAAGTTGTCTACCTGCAAGCCATTGAGCACACAGCGGTTGAAAGTTGGTGACAATTCAACCTGCTGAGTTACCTTTCAAATGTTTTGATTGATACTGAAATAGAACTGCTGAGAGAAATGAATATCCTCCTGAGGCCAACTTTTGCTAAAAATCCGTATTACCTATAACTCCTGTAACTGTAAAGTGTGGGTGACAACGGCCTCTGGCTGTTTAAAATGCATCTTGTGCAAGTTCGATCCATGAACATCACAATTTTGTGGGGAATAGGACTCCTAGGCTCAGATTTCCATCTCTATTTTGGAGGCTTTTTCTGCCTGAGATAACGTAACTACACTGTGTTTGCAATAATTGTTTCCCCACAAAGTGGAGGCAACAGTAGGGAGAAAAGTTGCTGACAGAGCCTATCAGCTCTGTTAGAGATCTGTTCTTCTAAGCCAAATGTCAGTGTGAGGAGGTAGGGAACAAAATGGGGACACCTAGAAATTAATTTTCTCCTTGTTGCCCATCAAAAACCCTGAAAATATTTATGCCATTTAGAAAGCGCTGAAAATGTTTGTTCTACAGCCAAAAGAGAAGAAGGGGTAAAAATCTAAGGATATCAAGTCCTGTCGAATGTGGGCTTTGTGCCAGAGGAATCTGCCAACGCAGACATAAAAAGCATCTCCTATAAGCAGACATTTGAAATTTGTTCCTTATGATATTCTTCTCCACAGGAGTGACTACGCTGCTGTCAGTTGTTATGTACCTTGAGATATAAAATTCCTGTACCATGGCTCTGAACAGCATTTTAATTATACTTATTATTGTAAAAGCATTACTTCGTATATTTCAAAATGCTGGTCGTCCCAGAATGGTATATTAAAGGGTTTTAAGCAGACATAGTTAACAAAACAAAAAATAAAACAGCTTTGAAGAGTAAAGAACATTGAAATGGAAAACATAACCTCATGTTCCTCTAAATACAACCCTCCCTCCACACCCTCGCCATTTGTGTCCTTCTGTAAAGCAAAAGAAATGTTCATTGTTACGAATGCTGATGAACCAGTACGGTAATATTGAAAGTACCTGCAAGAAATGCACAAGTTGAATGGGAAAGGGAGTAGGAAGAGAAAGAGATCATAGTTTATTTAAATTCTATTCTTAAAATCACTTCTGCAATGAAAGGCCTCAGACTGTGCATTTTCTGTTCTCCTTTCTCTCTACATTTCTTTGAATCTCCTTCCTCCTATGAGCCGTCACCTCTTTTGGCTGGTCTATCTATAACCATTTTCCCCTTGTTTTCTAATTCTATTTTGCTTATTAGAATCAGCTCTAAAATAAAAGTAGGTAGATTTTGAGTGAGTTTTGGGCTTTCCTACAAGTTTTGTATGTTGTTTTAGGGAGTAGGTTCTGACATTTATTTTGCCTACTTAATGTACTATTTTGCTACCTTCCAAGGTCTTAAATGTTTTCCAAATATTTGAAGTAGCTGAGTAGATGAAGTGTAACTATATCTATTTTTCTTAAGTAAAGATACATTTAGAAATTCCCTCATCAAAAGGTCAAACATAGCTGTTTAATTTCTAGGTATTTATTAATGATGTGTTTTTCTAAAGTGCAGGTTTGTGATGTGCCCTGATTAAATGCAGGGGAGCGGTTGTGAAAGTTACTAATGTGGCCGTAACCCTTCGGTGGCCTCCTCTGTGGATGAGAGGTCATGTTAACGGTCCTCCCATGAGCAGCCCACCACGGTACCTAGCATTTCTAGGAAAGAGAAGGTTGAGTTTTTATCCATCATCATTCTGAATCTGGATTTAAAGGAACACCATTTGTTTAAAGTATCATGAGGGTCCGGTACTGTGTGCCAGGTAGACCTCCCGGAGCGTTTACCTCCCTGTGCTGTAATTTTGCTCTTGGACGTTTCCCCACCAGTCTGTGAGTTCTTCATGGGCAGGAGACCTAACACTCCTGGCACTCAACAGATACTCAATAATTATTTGTTGAGTAAATAATCTTCTTTCTCAAGATGTCAATTTGCTGGCACTTAGTGATGACTTTGGCTTGCATTTACAGTTAGAAGCTTCTTTTCAATGTTACATGTTGTATTTTTCATCCTATTCAATAGTTTGTTTGAATCAAAAGGAATCTAACAGTTTTGTGGCCATACCATTAAATATATGCATTGCTGATAGTCTCCAGTAAATGATCTGTGAACAAGTAAGGTTATTGTGCGGTTGCTTGTTTTCAAACACTGTAAGTGCTGCTGGGTTAAACTTGACTGACAATAAGGAAATACACCAGTAATTTTGACAAAGCCGATGTGAGTATTGGAATGTGTTCAGTATATGTGATAGTTAATTTATTTGATTGAGATGAAATTCTTGACACTTTATGCTATCTTTTCCTCTTTTCAAGTGATGCTTTAAATTACATACTTTTTATATAGACATGATAAAAAGAGGACCACTTTTCTGTCTCATGTTCTGTGTATCTTCTTCATGTTATTGATGGCATGTGTAGTGTATGATTAAATCCTATTTCAAAAACCCAGACTGAAATAAGTACTTTCCATGTATTTTAAAAATTGCATATGAATATAGTAAATTGTCAGAACATACGTTTTTTGTTGAAAAAAATTAATAGTATGATCATAGCATGATTTCCTAGAATTGTGTTTTTTAATGAAAATGTATTTGGTAAGTTTCAATTACCTTCTATATAATAGCATAGATGATTTTCTCAATGTACTTTTATTCTGGTCCATCTACACACTAATTTTACTGATTCTGAATGTTTTCAGGCTTCTTTTCCTTTGTGTTTGTTTATGCGTTGTCAGCAATTGATAGGACATCGTAGTTTGGAATGCTTTTTGGATAATCAAAATCTTAGATGCAGTCAAACAGCCATGTTGCTTGTATGGAGGGGATAGGAATGTGCATATTCCAGTCTACTGCTTTTGTGGATGGATATTTAATGTGCCTGTTTGGACGCCTTGATTAAACATTCCCTCTTCCTCAGGGAGTTAATGGTGCTACTGTAGAATATGGTCTTGTCTGCAGTAATTAAAAATAAGTTCATAGATAAAGAGGAGTAACTACAGTTACCGTGTTGGTTTGGATGACTTTTCAAGTTGTCCTAATTCTGCTTTTCTGTTTTTGGTTTTCTTATTCAGAAGTTATGATTCCTTTACAAAGAGGACTGAAGGATTTTTGGTGCCTGAGGATATGTTTTTCTCTGCTCATGTAACTTTTAAAGTGATGCTTCTAAAGAAATGGGTGCTCTGTTACAGTGACACATCCAAGGATGGCAAGGTCAAGGAGTGAGCCTTGCCAAACTTACCTAGCAAGAGCAGAACAGCTTTTCATCAGTGAGGGATAATTTCTTATGTGCTGGGCATTATTATTACAAGATACCTGTCATTAATGCAGCATGAACCATGATATACTTTTCATATTATTTGATAATAGGTAAATAATTTTCTAATGAAGACAAGGCTGTCATAATTTACAGACAAGAAACCCCCACATAAAGCAATAAAAAAACCCTCTCTCGGATTGGAGGCAGGGCAATATTTATGAGGTACATTTTTTTACGATATTATGGATGCTTTACTTAAAAAAACAATCTGTGTTAGATTTCATCAACCATTTACAGAACAGCGGCTTATAATTACATATCACAGTAGGGACAGGTGAAAAGGTTTATAAACACCCTTTGTTGTGTTTAGTGTTACTCATAATGTGGACATATTTTTGATTTTGCAACGTGGAACATTGACTTGACAATGTGAGATTTTGTAATTATTCTGGTATCAATGAGGACTTTTTATTCCCGCTCATAATTCTTAGAATAAATTTGTTTTTAGCTACCTGTCTTAAGGTTGTGCATGTTTTTTGTTTTGCAGTCTCTGTTATGATATGCTGAAATTAGGATCTTCACTTTGTACTGTGGTTTGTTAAAGATGTATTTTTCTAGGGGGATAAAATGTCAGAAAATTCTATTACCATGCATAGTGACAAACAATGCAATTTCTTGGCATTTCTCTTGGTGAGATTTACGTTTCTAATTAGTGCTATAGGAGATGATTCTTTCTAGCTGCTGAAATGTTTTGTCTAGAGATAAGAAAGAAACACAAATAATTTCTACTGCAAAATCAATTCTTATCTCCAGACTCCATGTTGGCATTTTTCCTTTCATACTGAAATGGTGGTCTAGTTTTTTTTGTTGGGGCATTTTAGAATTATAGTGTTAACTCACAGTGTCATCCCTGCCATTTGCTAACATCTAATTCTCTCCTTGTATAAATGGTGTGCACAGTCAGCTACTTAGAGAGGGATAAATGAGACTATGGTGTTATTAAACAGAAATATAGGGCAATCTGTATATATTTATGTGCGTCAATGGGTGTGTGTACATGAGTGAGGGTAAGCAAGCCTTTAGAATAATTTATCTCTTAATTGACATAAAATTTTACTTGTTGTTATTACTCAGATTAGGAATCTCAATCAGAGTCATTGCTAACTCTCTTCTCCCATCCCATGGCCAACTGGTTCTTGGGTAGTGTTAGATCTACTTCCTAAGTATATCTTTCTTTCTTAGTATCCCCACTCTTTGCCATTCATTCTTTGCACTTGTAGTTTCTTAACTAGGTTAATGCAATATCTTCTCATCTGGTCTCTTTAAACCTGGTATCCTTCTTTATGAATCCATTTTTTTCCTCAAACAAACACTACAATTTATAGTAGCATTTCTTGTTTTGTTTGTTTGATTTTGTTTTTATGAGGAAGATTGGCCCTGAGCTAACATCTTTTGCCAGTCTTTCTCTTTTTGCTTGAGGAAGATTCTTGCTGAGCTAACATCCATGCTTGTCTTCCTCCACTTGATGTGGGATGCCACCACAGCGTGGCTTGATGAATGGTGCTAGGTGCGTGCCTAGGATCTGAACCTGCAAACCCCGGGCCACCAAGGCAGAGCACGTGAACTTCACCACTATGCCACTGGGCTGACCCCATATAGTAGCATTTCTTAACTGATGATCCAAAATATTCTAGAGACTATATTATGTCTAGTAAACTATGAATCAAAACATGTTGTCAGTTGTATATTTGTTGATAATTAGATGAAATCGAGTATGGTACTTTTTTCCTAGTCACATAGTATCTGAATAAATGCATGATGTTCTGATAAGGTACTCTTTATGATATGAATGATGAAAGTGTGCATTATACTTTACGTTTACATGAGATTTTGAATTTCTTATCTGGTCATTTTAATATAAGTTTGGTTCTTCCAAAAATACATCACTTAAAATGTTGTTTGTGGGCATTGTGTGTTTTTTTATGCATAATTATTTAGTTTTAAATGGTATAAAACTGGTTAAATAAGAATCCATAATTTACATGTGGATATCACTAATTGTTTAAAAATAACTGTAATCTGTCATAAATTAAACTTTCTTCTTAAAGTTACTTTTTTATAGTGAGAAAGTGATTGAAGTAATTCCTCAGGAGGATGATAAGATTATATATTACTGTGGAAGCATTTCCTGAATTAAAAAATAATTGTGTGAATCGTTAACGCTACAAGGTCAGGTTCCAACTCCTTAGGACAACCCTAATCAAGCGGGACTTGGGTGGTGGCTCAGCCTTTCCAGGCAAGCATCTGATCTTGCAGCCACTGCTGACCACTTGCATTCTGCTGTGAACTTTCCCCATTATCTTTTCAAGATTTGGAAATTAGAAGTAGAGCCCCACGAGGCATTCATGAACTGTGTTGTGTGTGTGTGTGTGCACGTCTGCACACACTTGCATGCACTTCTGGCAATCATCACATTGTCCCATAAGAGGCCATAAGATTGGATTGCTGAATGGGGAGGAAGCACTTTTCAGATAGAATGCTGCACACTGCGTAATAGATTTGGAACAGAACTCATCCTGGTTCCCAGATTGAGCTCACATTCATAGTGACTGGCTTAGTCTGCTCGGGCTGCCATAACAAAACACCATAGACTGGGTGGCTTAAACAGTAGAAATTTATTTTCTCACAGTCTTGGAGGCTAGAAGTCCCAGATCAGGGTCTGGCAGGGTCAGTTTCTGGTGAGGCCTCTCTTCCTGGCTTGGAGACTGCCACCTTCTTGCTATGTGGCCTTTCCTGGGGGTGTGTGTGCAGACAGAGTGAGCTCACTGATGTCTCTTCTTATAAGGACACTACTATTGTCAGATCAAGGCCCCATCTTTATCATGTCATTCAACCTTAGTCACTTTCTTAGAGGTCCCATCTCCAAATACAGCCACACTGGGGGCTAGGGCTTCAACACATGAATTTGGGGGTCCACAAAAATTCACTTCATAACTGGTGATTCAGAATATGGAACTTTACATTTCCAGAATTCATAGCATGCCATAAGAATGTTTGTAGAATTTTGAGTATCTGATTCAATTGGAAGATATTCATAACAATATACTTAACACTGTACTGTGTTTCTGTTTTTACATACTCCTAAAATGTGTTTTCTTATGTTATTCCTTACATATAAGCCAATAGAATGCTTGGCTTAAGTTTCATGTTCAAATATAATGTGTATATTCACATAACATAAATTGATTTGGATTTTATTTGAAGCCTTTGGTAAAAATAGCTGTGGTGACTGCATATAACCCTCAAGGCATCAATATTCACTAAGGTATGCAATTAGAGCTATGAAATGGCCATTCCTTAATACATCTTTTTATTCTGTCAAGCTTGCTTTCTCCATTCTTCCAAATAATTGAACAAAAAAGGTAATTTAGGTGATTTCAGCTTTATCAAGATTTAGGTATAATTTACTCCAGAAATACTGAGCACTCTATAAATATTTCAGTGCAGAAATAGAAGCCGAAATGGATGTAAAATTACATTGTATGTGAGTCTTTCTAAGTGTCCTATGCAGGTGAAAATCTTTGGGGAGGAATAGGCATTTAACTGCAGTGATTTTATTTAATATTTTTCTAAGTGGTGTTTTTCTCTTTATCTCTTCATTTCATTGCTTGTACTCTTAATTGCCACATGCCTAAATGATTTCAGTTTTGCTTTGTTGTTTTGAACTTGACATCATAATTCAAATGCAAAACAGTTGATATGCTGACAAGGAGACTTCTTTTTATAGTTGATTTGTTTTCAGAGGAATAAAAATTATGACATTTTGTTAAGCCAAGTTTTCTAAAAGCTACAGTGCATAATTCCTAAGAATAAGTCTTCGTTCTCTCAGGACAATTAAGGACTATTTATCCCACACCTCCTGAGATGCCTATGCAGAATCAAATTGGTAATGTGGACTGGGATTCTGTCTGAAATTCAGTTGATTTCTATTAACTATTTTTTTTCCTTTAAGTTAAGCCTGTTCTAGGTTCTGTGCATGGTTCGTGTTTGGGCTCCCCTCTCTCATCAGTCTGTTGGCAGTCATCTTCTAGCCAGGTTCACAGTACTCAGGTGTGTAGGTGCAAAGCCTTGCCAGGTGCAAAGCAGTCAAATTAGAGGACATCAGAGAAATGAAAATAAAGTTGTGGAAAAGTAGATATCATAACATGGAGTTAATTAAATACCTATTAAATGCCTACTCTGCTCACTGTGTAAGGTCCTGGGGGTTTTATGGAAACTTTAAGGCTGTATTCATTCCATTAACATTTATTAAGCACGTGCTATGTTCTTGAGACTGCAGAAGTTGCTGGATTAATAGATGAATAAAATGTAGTCCCTGCTTTTGAGGATTTAACAGTATGGTCCCAGACCATTTAGTTAGGTCTTCCAACCTCTCTTCTGTGAAGCATGTATTTAGCCTAATGCACAATCATTTTATATTTTTATTTGAAAAACATTTTAAATTAGGAATTTCTAAAGTCTCTCTTGAATTCTTAATAAAATGTATGATATTCAAACATGTCAAGAAGGGTTGTCTTTACATCCCAAATATAAGCTCATTGAAGTAATGAACTCCCATTTTTGTATTCATTAATTTGTTTGACAGAATGCCAAGATACTATGCTTTATGTAGTATGTCAAGAAAATCGATGAGTAGGAGACTGATGATGAAAAGACTGCCTAATGTTTTTTGGTCATTTACTTTTATTAGGCCCAGTACTAAGGACTTTATATGAATTACCTTAAAAAAAAAAACCTTTGAGGAGGATTAATATTATTATATTTCCCACTATACTGATAGAGAAACTGAGGCAGATGACATTAAGTAACTTAAGAAAGTTCATCCAGCCAGCAAGTGACAAACCTGGGATTTCACATCTGATACAGAACCTACTGCACTTAACCTTTTAAAATACTTGTAGCCTGAGCCTAATAAAATTTTGGTTAAAAAAAGTATTGGTTATATGATTCTATTAGGTAAATACTCTACTACCACACAGCTTTTCTAATTATCAGATGTCTTATATATTACTCACTGAGATTAAAGTCTAGCTTGTACATAGGTATGTTGAGACTCTTTCAGTTTATAGCCTAATTGTAAATAGTGTTGAGGGGTGGAAAAAACATTTCCGTAACCCATTTAGATGTGGGGATGCAAAACCTGAGATAAACTTTATCTGTTATACTTGTCCAATATGAGAAGGATGACTTTTAAGCAAAGATTTAGGCTTATGGACAGCAGCAACATATTTGAAATGTGACTTCGTACTGTTTGTTTTAGAAGATAATGTGAGGGTGGGAAACATCCCACGGTAATGGGAGAACCAAGGACTTCATAGGACTCTCACCGTTTTGTTGTTGATTTGGGCCTGGTAGATTGAAACTTTTGTTTCTGGGAAACTGGCTGTGACCAATTGAAGCATATTTGCTAACAGAATGTAGATAATCCAGAAGGCAATTTTAGAAGGTGGCAGTTACTATGCTTGTGAAACAACTGAATGCAAATGGATGGGATGACTAAACCATGCTTATGCGGAAGAAGGGGAGGCTAAATTATTAACATTGTTCTCCTTTTAAGAGATGCATCTAGGAGATGAAAAGGAGGCCCAAATGAATAAGTGAGTATAGTTTCAGAAGCAGCAAAACTGCAGTCTTTAAGAAATTTTCTTAAGCAGAGAACAGTCAGAGATTCTTTATTGTTACTGGTAATCTGTATCATGACCACTTATCCATCCATCCTCATCTCATCTGTCAATCATACTCCCACTGGGAGGTATAAAAGCACTACTCTTTCCTATACATTTTTGTTTTTACAAAAGGCATACGTAAAACTTCCAGGGAGAGCATGTTCTCCTTCAGACCACTGTGGCTAGCCTGAATTCCTGACCAAGTTCTTCTCTAGCGTGTTTGCATGAAATACAACAATTTGTACAATGATTATTTTTAAATTTGTTGCTTAATTTGTGTTTATTGAAGGTAATCTGCTGGTTGCTAGATAGAGAAAAATGGCGTTCATGAAGAATTGTTAAAACAAGTTATTGCTAGTGGGATAGTCTAATGAATGGCTCAAATCTTAAATTCTTAAGGGTTAGGATTAGCAAATATCATTTTGGAATTCCCCCACACCTCCATCCCAAGATGCAAAGTGCTGAATCAGGAACACAAAAAGTATTATTTAGAATTAGAACAGTTTTGGCTGCTCAATTCTTTTATCCATCCTTAATATTGGAAATGTTGATTTTTAAAATAAGACTTTATTATTTAATTGACTATTTTTAAACACCATCCTTTTCAGTCAGCTACTTATAACTGTCAAAGCTTTATAAATGTTTGTATATTAGATACAGTGGTACATTCTTATCTTTTCTCATAAGAGAGTGATGAGGAATTGTGAAATAGTGTCTGTAGTATTTTGTGTAGCAGTAGATAAGTATCTAAGTTTTAAATCTAGTTTTTCCCTTACTCAGTTTTCGCCTACCTGATCACCCAGGCAATTTCTAGGTTTGTTAGAAGTGCTTCTTGTGATAAGAGAGTAGTGGGCTGAATAATTCCTAATAGTTGAGGAGTTACACCCTTTGGTAAAGTCAGGACTGGTTTACACAGGGGCCATTTGCTGTTGTATTACCATCCCAACTTTAAGCCATGCTTTTGAGAATTTATTTGAAAGCAAGCTTCCTTAAAACAGGGCATTCAGAGCAGCCTCTGCAACGTTAGGATGTAATCTAAGACGTGAATGAAGTTTAACTCAGAATTATAACATTTTGTTTCTGGTAAGGACTTTGCAGGTCATATAGTCTTAAACTTTTATTTTACAGATCAGTAAACTAAAGCTTAGAGAAGATGAGTTGTCCACCATAATAGAACTAGTAAATGTCTGACTCACCTTGAAACTTAGAAGAGGCTGATCATTCAGAATTTGAGAAGAATGTGCAAAAGCCCCATAGTGAGTGAAGGCCAGACCGTATAAAGAAAAGAAGATAAATCTTCTATTCTGAGGTACTGTTAGAAGGGACATGTCTTTCAATTGATTTTCCTGAAGTGATGGGTTTTCATTGATCTGGTCACCCTCTATTACCTGATTTTATTTGCCTCCAGTACACATTTGTAACACTGTTGGCAGGAGTCTGGGGTGCAAAAGAGATTGTATAAGAATTTATACTTCAAATGTTGATCTGAAGTTTTCGATTCTGGCCTCATAGGCTCCTTGCTTTCATTAAGACCTTGCCCAAAGGAGAACAATGAGACCAGGGGGCGGGGTTGTGGCTACCTTACGTTCCTGCCTCTGTGGGCCAAGGTAGAGAGCCAGTGAGCTCAGTAAGGCACAGTGCCTTAGATCATGTTATTGAGCACGCTTATTCCAGTTATTCTTTGGAATGCCTCTAATATGAGGATGACAAAAGGGCAAATAGATTTGCCTGCAGACAATTTCATGCAAACCAGGATCCAGCACCCATTGTTCTCTTTTCGATTTTCCCTCTGGACTCTTACAGCCCGCTTTGTTTCTTTATTCACATTGTGATATTTATGTTTACTTACTAAATTTTTCTCCGTTTTCTATAAAAAAATAAAATGGATAGAAATTAAATATTTATGTAGTCACAATAAAATTGAGTGGTCTGAGAAGTCCAATGGGTAAATGAAAACATTGTCAACTAAGGTGAACTTATAGCAAAAATCTAGTTTTCATTTATTGATTCTTTTTTCTGGCGTTAATGACTCATTTGAATTTTCTTTATAAATGGATCTTTAGTATATCAATGCAGTATGAAATTCTGTAATGATTATTTTACAGATTAAATGAGGTTAAACCTAATATATTTTGGAGGTATCAAATTTTTTTTAAAATGAATTTATGGTATGTCTTATTCTTCACTAACAATATAATATTGATCTCTGACCTTTCCACTGCCTTGGGTTGTTAAATTTAAAAATAGATTTGAAAGCCTATTACAGTTTATAGCTAATTACGTTAAACCCTTCACAAATAATTTAAATATTTTCAGATTATTTTCTTAGGTTTTGAGAATTGGGATCCAAGAAATTACTTTTAACTTGTGTTTACTTTATAGCAGAGCCTATTTGTATAAGCTAGTGTGTAAGTTTGAATGGATATGAGAGAGTCTCAAAATAAGTGGTTAAATTAAAGTTCATTTCTCACATGACAGTCTAAAGGTATATGGTCCCAGGAATGCTGAGATAATTTTGCTACATCAGGCTATCCAGGGAACTGAGGTCCTTCTGTCTTGTTGCTCTGTTATCCTTAGGATTTTGTCCTCATTGCCATGGTCTAACATGGCTCGCCACCAAATCCATGTTTTAAGCAACAGCTGGAAGAAGGGTCACACGCAATCGCCTTGTGGATTTGTTCTGAAAGTTGAGTGCATCAGTTTTCCCCATGTCCCCCTAGGCAGATACATAATTCCAGATACATAATTCTGTTGAGTATAGTCTATTGCAGGATGCATGTTCACAGCTAAAATGTGGGAGTCCTAACTGTAGAGAAAGATAGTTATTGGGGAACAACTACCAGCCTCTGCTGTATCTATTTTAAAATTAAATCTCAGGCTTGGGCTTGATTTAAGTAAAATATGTACTATCATGTTTGACATTTGAAAAAAATTACCTATATGCTTGACTTTATGCAGACGTTCCATATATTTTCAAGTCTGACTCTCAGCCTGTAATGACCTTCACCATTTCTTGTCCTCCACGCACTTCCAAAGCCTATTTCAAATGGCATTTACCACCTCTTCAGTGAAGAATTCTTTAACTCTTACTTTTAATTCATCATTTTATCTTTGCTATTCCAATATAACATAATGTGTGTGTTCCTTTATTGTAGTATCTAATAAACTCCCTCAAATTTTTTCTTCTTATAACGGGACTGCAATTTCCTTAATAGTAGAGTTCATGTCTCATTGATCCCTCTCTTCCCCATGGTGCCCTTCATATAATAGGCTCATGATATTTTCTGATTGAGTGAATAGAAATTTGAGTCCTAGCTCTATTTCTGCTTCTAACATAATGTGTTATCCTGGATAAGTCACTCAGTCTTTTTTTATCTTTCCCATAAAATGCGGGAAAATTATAACTCCTGATCTGCGTCATAAGGTTGTTATGAAGATAAAATAATTTGGAAAATGTGATGTCAATTGTAAGATATTTGATTTATGAGATTTCACTGTTTACTGCATTATTAGGAATTTAGGGAAAATTAATCAAGATTGAATGGGTTGTCAAGTCAAATTTGTATTCTGAGATATTTCACAGTAGTATTTTGACATACTGGCGCAAAAAGGTTCACATTTCAATAAGGAGTATATAATATTATTTAATGCTTACTTTTTCATCTAAAATTTTATGAGAAGTTGGAAAAGGGATTCTAGTTTATCTGTGTTCTTAACTCAGATTCAGTGATAAGATTTAAAACCATTGTTATTTGACGAAGTAGAGGCCAAGTTGTTTTTAATTTGATATCCAGATTTACAACATATGAATGAGTAAATTATTTTTCATTAAATGAGATACTTTTTGGGGATCTTATTTGTGACTCAGAAGGTGTATTTCTCTAGCTGGCTTTCGTAGCTGGGCCACTTTAGCCTTTTGAATATGCATTATTAATGTAGTATTTCCTCTGCTTTCCCACCCTCCAAACTTATATATGTTAACATGTAGTATCCTGTCAGTAATTCCTGCTAATTCTCTAATTGGTATGTTTTTGGGGAAAAAGATGTGTCTCATACTCCTGTGTATTTGTACTGTCCTCCAAATTGTTTGGAATTTGATTATGAAGCTTCAAATATACAAAATGAAATTTTGGAGCACACACTTTAGTGAACAAAACCTCTTTGCTATCTCTGAGAAGATCTACATTTAAATATGTAGGAAATGAGGATTTTCTTGGAAAATCTATGTCATTATTTGTGTGCTTCTGTCATTAAGGTTCTCACAGTTTTACCCTTTTTAATATTTATTGAATGTTCATAGTATACTAAGAATTTTCCATTATACTGAAATAGTTTTACTGTCTATTGAACTATTAGTTTACTTTTGAGTAGTGATCTGATTTCCAAGATTCTTATAAATTACATTTATGCTAATGCCTTAGTTTCTGTTGGTTGTTAGCATCACTGTCTCCCTAATTCCTATTTATCATTTAAGATGCAGATTTTCATCTCCTCTGGGAAACTTTACCTATGATTCCCAGATATAAATATGGATCCTTTTGTGTTCCAGGGGAGGTTTTAATGTATCTTTATCACAGTTCTTTTGTTTCTATGTCTTTCTCTCAGCTTAACTATGAATTCCAGGGTAGCTAGTGACATATCTTACTCATGTCTGTATACCTTGCATAGTTCCTAAATCATAGAGGAATCTCAGCAGCTCTTTATTTGGTTGAACATATATTTCTTGTAGGCATCCTAGGTGACATCTGTATAGGGATGATTTGAGAAGACTCTTATACTTACTGTACTTGGTCAGACCCTCAGGTTATGCAACAGGGGGTCAATATGTCAAACATGAGGACCTAAAATTTTAGGAGGAAAAGTGTTATATATTGCTAAGCGCCAAGTGGACTGTAAGTTTGAGCTAAGCAACCAAGTAGTCTATCCCTTTTGGTATAATATTCTTTGAGTCCTTTGCCTAGGTGATCCATTCATGCTTTGCATTTTCTTTATGAGAGACATGCCACTTTTTGTTAGATGCAGTTAAGTTAGTGGAGAGTGTTCCAAAAAATATGATGAGTATCATGTTTGGTATAAATCTCAGGTCCAACCTTCTCTAAAAGGTTTCTGGATATTTGACATCAATGGAATAATTGACATAGGAACCACAGTGTATACTGAGTGAGTAGAGGAGGCCATGCACCAGATGGACTTTACTGAGCTTTTTCATTTTAGTGCAGACTGAACATAACTGACAAGGATGAGATGAGTCTGGCCAGTAGAGCAAGAGAAATCAAGATTAGATGACAGAACTCTTTTAATTTTAAATGAGATTATGTATAATGAGCAGTCTTATGAGATAGCCATTCACTTGATGCAAATAATAATGTAGGGTAAGTACATAGAAAATAATGCGGTGATTTAACCCATTTAATTTTTATTCTAGACACATTCTGGAAATAGAGAAATGTAGTGAAATTTTGTGCTGGGACTGAAAGTGTTGGTTTTCAGTATTACGTTAGTTTAGGAGAAAGGGGCAAGCAAAAAGGAAATATATAGTCTTTAATCTTCTAATAAAAGTCTCAAGAAGGTAAAGGGAGTACATTCTCTGGTTAATCTTTGGAAATTCTATATAATGTCTATCATTTTGTTTCAAAAGCTTATTAATTAAGAAGTGAGAATGAAAATTGATATTTTTAAAGCTGTTTGTTCTTGCTCTTTAACATGTAATAGCTCTTGGGCCTCCATTGTTTCTTTTTTTATTATTTCTGCTATTTGAAGTTGTCATTCATTCAGCCATTCCTGGCCCTGTCTGCACAATGAGCAAGCACAGGAAGTCCAGAGGTCCTTGATCAGTAGCGAGTCTGATTGTGCAGTCAAGGCGATGGTAGTTAGGATTATGAAAGTGGTGTCCACACAGTGGGATTCAGGAGAAAAAGGTGTGTTTGGTAATACCAAACAGAGCTTCAAGGGTTAATCTGGCATTGCTTTCCCATCTCCTGAAAAAGCCAAGTTTTTTGTTTTTCTTTTTTAATATCAGAATAGTTTGATCCTGTATACCAAGTTTAGAAGATTAGCCCTGGAAACCAATATTGTGTTTTCTCTCTTCCCTTCAGGACACAGTATGTTCCATTTGGGACCGCCTCAACTACCTTACCAGGCAGCACCAGGTCTTCATATGCTTTCAGTTTACCCTCTACTATGGAAAGGATCTTTCCTTGAATGTTTATATTTTCACCTTGAGAAGGCAATATATATATACGATGGGTTAAGCAGCTGTAAATAAATATGACATAGTAGAAGAGTGGTTTGTGGGAGTTTTACTATATATACACATATATAATATTTTCCAGTCTGGTTTCAGACCCCGGCATGGCTTGGAGACAGCGTTGGTGTGTATGAAGGATCTTCCTCCAATGAAGGATTTGGGACAACTTTCCATGATGATTATATTAGAGCCTCAGCTGCTTTCGTGTTGGTCATGAGGTGATGCTGAACCGAATGCTTGAACTAGCAGGAGTGGCTGGGATTGCATTGGAGTGGTTCCGTTCATTCCTTCCGGGTAGGTACCAGCTAGTGACGTTGGGTGAAAATGGACATTGAGGGTCTTCCCGTATGGAACCCCATAGTTGTCACTCATTCCCCTGTTCATGTTTAGTGGGTTTGAGAAGACAACTGGATACCTGAAGGCTAGGCAGTGTGATTTGAATGACTGTGTAGAGGTTATGAGGGTTGATTCCCAGGTTGACGTCGCTCACATACGTTATTTCTCTTTTGTCAGTGTGACGGTGCAGACTAGAATCGAAACTGAGAAAGTGTGACTTGTTGGAAAGTGAAAATTCAGGAGGCCCTGGTGTGCTTTCTGATTTCTCTGTGTGAATTACAGTTTGTGTTAACTGTGGCCATATTTTGACTACAAGTTTATCTACACATGAAAATCCTATTGCAATGTTAGGTAGAAATGTTTTATTTTTCTTTCTGGTATATAGCCAGAGCCTTCTTCCCTGTGAACATTGACTACATCTCCATGATCTTTCTTGCTGAAATTGTAGTCCACTTGTTTACGCTTTCACTTGGGGCTCTTTTAAGCAAAGTAGCCTGACTACGTTAATATATATTTTTGAGGGCGATGGCTGATTTTTCCCAGTGAACGTTTTGCTCTGTCTTCACTGAGAATACTTCATTATTCTAAGCTTGTTTTATGAAGAATCAAATTGGGTTGTACTTTAAAGAGTTTTGCAGCATAAATACTGCCTCTCCTTCTCCTTAAACTGCTCAGGCATTTTAAGTTTTTACAGAGAATATTCTCGAGTGTCTTCAGTTTTGAACATGTTCTTCAGAAATTTGGTGCCTCTTCTTGGCTGTTTATTTATGTAATATTATTTCAGTTATTTTCCTTTGGGGTAATGAAACGCTTGCTGATTGTTGAGCATGGGAGAAGTTGATTAGGTCTAAGAGTAGAATACAGGTAAAAAGCTGAAAAGAAGAAACACAGATGTATGTGTCTGTAAATATCATTAGAACTGTCTTTTGAGTGTCATTTTGGCAAAGGGGTAGGAAACTAACATTTATGCAGTAACTGATCAGTGTCAGGCACTGAGCCAAGTGGTTTCTATTTTTTAGCTCATTTAATCCTCCCAGTAACATTGAGAAGTGGGTGCTATTTCTTCATTTTACTGATGAGGAAATTGATGTTGAGAGAAGTTAGGTATCTTGCCTAACTTCACACAATTATAAGTGGAAGATTGGATATGTGAGCCTGGGTCTGGCTGATTCCAAAGCTCAGTCTTTCCATCACAGTCAAATGTTAGACCACAAACAAATGTTAGACTTGAAGTAGGGGTCCCAAAGGAAAAAAAAAAAGAAGAAAAAGAATGCCTATTAGAAGGCATGAACAAACCAAGGAAGAAATGAGAGACATAGGAATGCACTAGCATAATGTTTGTTTTGAAAATTTCCAGAGTTTTCTTAAAACTCGCTTTAACAAGCCAAGTGAGAAAGGAGCAATTTTTGGATCATCGAAGGTTTACCATTTGAGGGATGAACAGGTTTAGAATTTTGGATTTTATCTCTTTGTTTGGACATTTGTTCATTCTCTGTTTTGAAAACAAAATAATGATACCCCACATTGGATCCTGGGAAACTATAAGATTCAGTACATGGAAGTCAATCAGATAGTTAGTAATTATCTGAGGAGAGACAGCAGTTGAAGACTAATAACAGGTGTTTGCTGTTTATAAAAGCTTCTATTTTTTTTTTAAATGTGTCTCCAAACTTTCTTTGTGGAACCTCAGTTTACCATTGCCTTTTGTGTATAACATGGTGCTTGTGACTGAAGATCTGGTGAATTTTTGTATTCTGCTTAAATAGTGATATATTTGGATTTCAGTAAATACTCGTTTTCACCTTTGGATGAAGTTTGGGTCACTATGACCAGTTTTCCTTTTTATATTGATGGGCAGCTGTCTCTTACCATCACAATAGATTCATTTCAGGCATAGCCAGAGAGAATGTTGTTTCTGTGCTTGTCAACTGACATTTGGCAATAGAAAAGTACGATATCGCATGTTAAAGTTATTGTTATCCTAACATGATATACTGTTATTAATTATGTTGACAGACCTTAGATAACCACCCTCCCCACAAGAGGTTAAGCTCTTTAACTGTAATGATTTTCAACCTCAGTGCTATGTTTTTTCTGCTAGTAGCTCCTGAAGTAACAGTCATAATTGAATTCAGCAACTTAAGATTTCCTGACTTAGCTTAAGTGAAATATTGATTTCATGGAATTAGGTGGCAGGTGCATTGAGGAACTATTTCCTGAAAGTTTTAAGTGGCTATATAAGACCTCAAGAATATTCATTCAGGTTAAATGAATGGGTTGGAGTTGTGCTTACTTAAATAAGATGTTTGCCAAATGGCCAGAAGCCATGATATCCCAAGTTTTGTTTTTTGAAACATTGAAAAATGAGGAGAGGTAGAAAAATATTTCTCATTGTTACATAAACACAGTTCTCTATAATTTTAGCAACTGTTTCATCAGTTACCATTTAGTTAGTTGATTAAATAGGGCACTAGGTTTAAAATAATTTTTCTTGAATTATTACCTTGGCTCACAAATTCTTTTCCTTTCCACCCCAATTATATTCACATATCCTCCCTTTTCGTTACTGGAGTTGTTGTCTGGAGGGTCTCTGTGTGCCTGGTTGGAACATTGATATTGCTGTAAAATAACATACAGGAAATCTCGTTTTGTATAAAGATGCATTTATCCCCATGGGTCATCAAAATGCACATTTTTTCCTAAGGAAGATGTTTATTTCTATAAAACCGAGGTAATAAATATATTATGTATTACAAGCATTGCTTTTGGAATTTGTTAATATGTATGTGTGTATAATTATATAGTTTTCAAAAACCATTAGCCTGAAACAGTAATTATTTATTCTCTTTTAACATTTGCACTGATCCTAGCATTCTTACCTTTATTTTCCTGTTTTTTTTTTTTTCTGTACAGCAGAGTATTAATAAGGCTTGGTAGCAATCATAAGCATTTCTGCATTCTCTGCTCCCAACTTACATCTCTCATGAATCATATTTCCCTGAGGGTGAAATTAAAATAAGGACTAGGTGTATTAAATTTCCTTTAGACCTACTGCCAGATTTGGATGTATTTTTAAAATGTTGAATACAGGGTTTGAAGGATGCTTAAATTCACAGTTTTTGTATTTACTTTTCCTTTGTCAAAGCATTCTGTTTCCATAAGAGATCTTACCTAGAAATCAGGCCCTTTTGTGAAGTAAAGTTTGTTTTTCCTTTATAATTGTATCTGAATTTTGTGGATGTATTTCATGTCATCCCAAGTACTATGATATTTGAATTTCACAAAACTTGTATTTTATAGCAGAAAGCTATGTTTATTAAATATCTTTAAATGGTAACACTTCTAATCAAAGCAGACAACTGCCGTTGAACAAAATGCCTTGAGAAAATAAGTGAACAAAGAAAAATGGAGAGGTAGAAGGAGGAGAAAAGAAAGCTAAATTAAATTGGTATTTGTTCTGTGGTATGAATGCCAATCTTAACAGTAGTGGTCGATTTGGTTATTTTTAGACATTTCCTTTATCAAACATTTAAAGGTAAAAATTTTCCCGTAGTGAGCAAAACTCTGAGTTGAATTCTTTTGACATTCTGCTGATCAAGGAATTTCCAGTGAGTTGTAGCTCAGTCTTTTGCAGTGAAGGCATAGGAGGATGAACCAGACATGAAGCAATGGACAAGGGAATTCTGTTCCTTTTCTTTCCGAACCATAGCCATTAAAAATGATAAATATTTATTTAACATATAATGTGTTATTTGTGTCTTATATTGAGGGAAGATATAGACATGATCGAAAATTTACATATGAAAAGCCATACCATTGAAAAAAATTAGAAAAATTCAAATCTAACGTTCAAATTCACCTTTGACAGGGAAATCGATTTTCTTAGAGTCTGTCAAATAAACTGCAAAGGAAAAGAAGGACATAATTGACTATAAAATCTTACGTGTCTTCATATTAAAAGAAAAACGTTAAGTAACAGTGGAGAAAATAGTAGTAGTTAATATTTTTAGTTAACTTGCTAAATGTATTATATAAAAGATTATTAAAACAATAAGAAAAAAAGTGATGCCCGTAGAGCATCGTGGTCAAAGGACATGAACAGAGGGAGCTCCTCTGTTAGCATATAACTAGGGGATAAACACATATGTGGATAAGCATTTGATCTTACTAATAATCATGGAAATGCAAGGTAAAGTGACTGTTGGAGATTGTTTTTAGTTTACCTAATAAATTAATCAGTCCCTTCACTTCACCCTAACTCCAGATGATGCTTTCTGTGTATATACTACAGGTGAGAGTATAAACCAAAACAATTCATTTGAAAAGCCAGTTGGCGTTATTTGCAAAAGGCATTACATAATGTATATCTCTTGAATTAATAATGCCACTTCTACAAGCCTATCTTAAAATATTCTTGAATATACGAAAAAATGTATTATATGCACTAAAATATTCACATAAATGCTATTTCAATGATAAATAAAGGACATAATTTCAATGCTCACTGGTGATATCAGTGGTTCTCAAACTTGGTTGTACATTAGAATCATTTGGAAAGATATAAGAAAATACTGATGCCAAGGCCCCACCCAGAGATTTTTATTTAATAAATTTGGAGTTGCTTCAAAATTTTCATTTAAAAATAAATTCTTCTAATACACAGCCAGATTGAAAACCACTGACTTGAAACAAGTTCATGGAATATTTTTAATGATTCGATATATTTATGATGGTTTTGTAGTAGTATGGAAATGGTAATGGTATAATATAAAATGAAATACTGTGATTCAACCTTTAGGTAAATTATAACTTTAAAATAGAAACACACCGGAAAAATAGGCTAGAAGAAAATTTATAAAATAGAGTTGTTTTAAGGAGTTGGGATTTTGAGTGATTTTTCTAATCTTTTCTTCACTTAGATATTTAGTAATGTTCTTATATTACTTTTTAAAAGAGAAACTATATTTAAAAGAAGAGTTTCTACTGGCAAGATCCTCTAGGTAATTTCCTACTTATAGGTTATTTCTACCTATGAATACAGAGATTTATTCTGACTTCTAAAGTAATCATATCCTAAAGTTAGAGTTACACCTCATATTATTATAATAAAGTCCTCCATAAGATTCCTTTTTCCTTTTTTATCTCAGAAATATTTCCTTAGTAGTCTTCCAACTATTGAAATATAATAAGCTCAAGTTAGTCATTTTTCTCTCTTATTATTCTGCATCTGTGCCTATCAGTTTTCACCTTTCTAAATACCATCTATATGCTGATTGTTCCCCAATGTTTGTCTCTAACCCTAACATTAACTCTTGGATGCAAGTATATATCTAAATTTTGGATACATATATTTAAATTAATAAGTCCAGAACTAAATTCACCATACTTTGTTCCAAACCCCCCTTTTCTATATTGCCTATATTAATTATTTATACCACCATTCACCCCCAGACCCTGAAGCAATCCGAAATTCCTTCTTCTCCCTTATGTCACATGTCTATTCAGTTTCTATGTCCTACTGATTCCTGCCCCACCCCCATATTTCTTCCGATGTATTTCTTGACTCTTTCTCCACATCTCTGCCCTACCGTCGTTGCTCTAGTGAGGTTCTTGCCATCTTCCCTGCAGTCCAGTACTGAAGTCTCCTAATTGATCTGTGTTCTTCTGGCCATGTTTCATTCTAGATCTGTCGTCATGCTAACAGAGGGACAAGGGCATTTTCCTCCTTAAAATTTTCTGGGGCTCCCCATCATCTCCTGCATGTAGTTTAAGCTCCTTGCCACGGGATTTATTGTGGTATAAACATCTCATACACATGGCGTGGTACATACCTTCCTTCTGGATTCTGATCCCGACCCTGCTCTCCCTCCCACTCACTGCTCTGGAAATACCAAATAATCATGTTTCTACACCCCACATTCAGTTCTGTTCATCTGTGCCTTCTTCATGCTGCTCCCTCTACCTGGAATGACCTTCTCACCTCCATTTTGATTAGATTAGCAAAACTTTGAAGATTGATACTATCCACCATTGACTAGGATGGGGAAAATAGTTACTCTCAAGGGAACATAATTTGGAAATAATTATCATAATTTTGAAAGAACCTTTTTAATTTAAAAATTTTACTTTTTGGAATCTATCCTAGAGAATTCTATCTTAGTCTGTTTGGGCTGCTATAACAAAATACCATAGATTAGGTGACTTATAAACAACAGAAATTTGTTTCTCATAGTTTTGGAGGCTGCAAAGTCCAAGATCAAGGTGCCCCCACATTTTGAATCTGGTGAGGGCCTGTTTTCTGGTTCATAGATGTCCGACTTCGCATTAAGTCCTTCCATGGGAAGAGGGGGAGCACTCTCTGGGGTCTCTTTTATAAGAACACTAATCTCATTCATGAGGGCTCCACCTTCATGACCTAATCAGCTCCCAAAGGCCCCCACCTCCAATTACCATCACATATGAATTTTGAGGGAAGCACAAAACATTCAATCTGTAGCATATATATAAGAAGTATATACCAGATTCCTTCTTGCAGCACTATTTTACTGGGTAAAATTAGATGCAAACTAAGTGTTAAATAATAATGAAATACTTAAAAAATTGTTACAACATATCTACTTCATAGGATATTATGAGTGTTATGTATTAAAAGCATTCAATATTCTATAGAATATTAAGAGCAAAAAATATTCTGTGGGAGAATCTCCCAGTCATGTTATTAAGCAAAAAAGCATATACTTACCAGTATGCACTATATGCTCTCATTTGTGTTGAAAATAAATTTAAAATATCAAACCATGGAGTTGAATATATGCATATACTCCAATGAAAATAGGAAAGCTCTGGAAGAAAACATGATAAAACTTTAATAGTCATTATTTCTCAAGCAGTGGGACGACGGTTGGGGAGAGCTCAGAGAAATTTGGTACTTTTAACTCTGTATAATGATGTACCTTTGTACTTTCCATGTATTTATTTATTTGCTTGCATAAAAATGTTTAAACATTAGCATAAGTTGAATCAAGGGAAAAATCTGATGAAATTAGAGGGAAGCCAAATTGTGGGTGAAAGAACAAAAATCATCAGAAATCTTTTTGTTTGTTTGTTTGCTTTGAAAAATTTTGAAAATACAGCCAAATACCGTAGACCAACAACCGCTAGCTGGAATTAGCAATTGTGGACATGTTGCCATAGTTGCTTTGGATTTCTTTTAAATAAAGTCTAGCAGAAAAAGCTGGAGTTCTTTGATTTCCTTCTCAGAGGAAATCAGTGTCATAGATTTACTGTTTACTATTGGAGTTCAGAATTTTCTAGTTTTACTAGGAATGTATGGTAAAAGTATATCTATAGCTGTAATCTGGTGCTGAACATTTAGTTTATTGACAGGGTTTTTTTCCTAAAACAAATAATGTCTCTTTGTGACTGTGTATGAGTTTTCCCTGAATTTATACCAAAAAGTGGAATTGCTGGTCTATAGAGCGTGCACACTTGTTTTTTTCCACTAGATATTGCCAGATGTCTTTCCAAATTGGTTGTGTCAATTTATATTCTCATTAAAGTGTATCATAGTTTCTATTTCTGGACACTCTCAGCCAAAATTTGGTACTGCCAAGCTTCAGATTTTGTTATGCTCTGTAAATTGTGAAATGTTAGCTTATCAACAGCCCCTGAATGTTTTCTGAGCGTCCAGGTCTGGCAGAGCCCAATGAAGGGAACTCACAGAAGCCTAATGAAATCGGAATTCTAAGGAGCTAGTTTCCATCAAGCAATGCGGTATTAGACTGCCCAGAACTAAATGTTACAATCATAGGACAGGCTGTGTAATGCCTACAGAGGTTCAGAGATGGTCATTATGGACTGGAGAGGTAATTAGAAGTTTTTAGGAGGTAAAGGCGGGGGGACCTTCACAAATGAGACAGAACAGAGGGTATTTAAAATGAAGAGAGTATGAAGGCAGGCAGCATGGCTGAAATGAACAGTAGGCCAATAGTCAAATCATTATTAATTGCCCTTAAAACCTTAACCAGAAAGGGTGTGGTAGAGCTTTAAAGCGTACCTATTTTAAGCTCATCGTCTTATAGATGAGGAAATTGAGGCCTAGAAGAATGAGGTCAGCTTACATAAGTCACTTAGCCTATTATCAAGTGTCAAAAATGAAATAAGCAGGGGATTTATTGGTTTATTTAACTTGGACATCCAATACATTGATCTTCAACATGACTAGATATTGTGGGAGTTCACATGGTATCATCTTTTCTCCCCCTCTTTTCTTTCCAGTTTTGCTCTGCTTTCCTCTGGTTAGCTTGTTCTCAGCAGGCTCTGTCCCTGTGGAGGCAGAGGTAGGCACCAGCTAATCTTTCTCATACCTTTACAGTTTATGTTCCTACTGAAAGTAATGTGTGCTCTTTCCCTTTTTTTCTATATCAGTTTTCCAAAAGATGCTCAAACTCTCACCATTTGCCCAGGTCGTTTAATCTGGCTGGCCTTCCTGGTAGGGATATCAGAATCATCTCATTGATGGCTAAACTGGAATTGCATTGCCGAGGAAGGGAAAGTCTCTAAGAAAGGAATGCAGGGCACGCAAATACGAGATGGCCACTGTAGCCTGTGTGGTGTGTAGGGTGTTTGACACACATGATTGAAGTCAAGAGTTTAAATAGAATGTAGATCATCTTCATTGCAGATGCTTTATGTCCACAAATCCGTGATTATAACAACTTTTATAACAGTGATTAAATTCATCTCATCAAACACCTTTTGAGTAATTGGGATTGCTTGTCAGATAATACAAGATAAATAAATATGCGTCTATCCCCTATGGAGTTCCCAAACTTGTTGGAAGTAGTAAGTGCAGGAAAGTTAGAAGTGTGAACAATTTTGATGAAAAGAAAACATGAGAATTGTTGAGTTTGTAGTGCAGGAAAGGAGATGTCCTGGGATCACAAAAGGCCTCACCATATGGGTGCTAGTTAAATATTTTATTTCCAGTGGTAAATGAAGCAAGGAATGGGATGCAGTTCCAAGCAGAGGTTTTCATATGAACCGAAACAGAGAGATGGGAAACCATGGAGGCACAGGATTTACTGAGTTGGATGGGATTATAGAAGAGTGGTCTGAGTTGGGGGCAGGCATCTGAGAGTTGGAGAAGATGAAGATGAGGTGGGTGCCAGGTATATTGTAGAGGCCCCTCATGCAGCCTGAGGAATTCGTGCTTCCTTTGGTGGGCAGTGAAAACCACTGATTTGAAAAATAGATACATGGCCTGAGGAGTCTGGGCAGTGTTTTTTTTTTTCTTTATTCTTTTGGTTTTTGTTTTTTTAAATAGGAAAATTGCTCTGGCACCGGTGGGTAGGCTGCAGTGGAGCAGGGAGACAGTGAAGGCAGGCTTTAGGGTTGGAGGGCTGTGGAGCCATCCTCTTGTGATGTCAAGATTGTTTGAATTAGGATGTGAGGAAGTAAAAATGTAAGTTGAAAGGCGAACTTGGTCGAGGCAAGAATAATGTGAATAGTCTGAGAGGTGCTTCAGTCCTGGGCAACGAAGAAGAGGGTTGTACCCATCACGGAGCGAGAGAAATAGAGAACTGGGAGACACAGCTCCCCTGGGAGGGATGAGTAAGATGATTTTTGTGTGAAATAACATATTACAGATATATAGTATTTTTAATTATATGTGAATACTATTTGTATATTTTTCAGTGCTATTTAAAATTCCTGGATATGTTTTTCAATTTTATAAATTTGCACAGGGAAAAATAATCATTACACTGCATTATTTTTTCACAGAGAAACTGATACTTTGTGTACCTTTCAAGTAATTTTTTAAACATTTGGCTAATAAAATTGAACATTCCTGGGATTATGACTGCTAGGTACTTTTCCCTAATGATCCTAATCATAAATGTAGTATAGCGTTTCCCCAAGTATACTTCTTGGCATTCTGTCCATAATAGGGGCTGTTGCTAAATATTACGTGGGGAGGATTTTTTTTATTATACATGCTTAGGAAACACTGAGTGAAGCAGGTTTCTTGAGTTAAGTAGGACTTTTCAGACGTTAGTATACATTCTTAGTGTATTTGGTGAGTTTGCAAGAGGAGAATGCAGTCCGCTGCTTCTCTGAAACTTGTTTGACAAATTTCAGGGGCATCTCTTGGGACTAATATCCCATAGAACACATTTAGAAATGCTGCTGTATTAGCCATTGCTAACAAGATGGGAGGTTATGAGTAGCTACAAGTAGAATAAAGAAATTTACGTTTTTATATAAAACTAGTTTATCACTCCAAATATAGTTACAATGTCTGCTCTTTAGTATGTGAAATTCACTATTTTGTTTTAGAAGATATATTTTTTGGCCTAATTGAAAATTTTCTCATTTTGGTTGCAATGATGGGGAAATAGTGTAAAGGTCTGAAGAGCCGCCAGTGGCCGTCAGTTGGCTGACTCTGCATTAGAGTTGGTGACATAAGAAATCTGCCTATGATCACATCTCAATCATCTCCTTGGAGTAAACTAAGGATAGTATTTAAATTCCAAATGGTTTTCCTCTTGTTATGCAACAAGCCTCAAGGCTCCTTTTTCTTGAATCCCTTGTCATTTCACATGTATTCAGAAAATTCAGTTCAGCTCAGCCTGCATTTCTATTATGTGCAAAGCATTGTCAGATTGCGAATTTGTTTCAAGATTAAGTGACACATAATATACTCAATAAATGTTTTTCAGTTAATGGATTGTATTATCCTTTAATGATTCGATTCTACAAGGAAGCATTGCAATTATGCATCTGAATTCTCTGCCTTAGTCTCTCAAAGTTCTTTCTTCCTTAGTTTTTATAGGTAGCCCTACCTGAGGAAGATAACCAACAACATCATCTTCTGCAGCCTAGTTCTTTTTTCTTAATGACAGTTCCTATTTTTTTTTCAAGGTATGCTTTTTTTTTCTTTTGTTTTTTGGTGAGGAAGATTGACTCTGAGCTAGCATCTGTTGCCAATCTTCCTCTTTTTTTCTTTCTTTCTCTCCCCAAAGCCCCAGTACATAGTTGTGTATCCTAGTTGTAGGTCATTCTGGTTCCTCTATGTGGGATGCTGCCACAATGTGGCTTGATGAGCAGTGAGTAGGTCTGCATCCAGGATCCGAACTGGCGAACCCTGGGCTGCCATAGCAGAGTGCACAAACTTAACCCTTTGGCCGTGGGCCAGCCCTACCCTAGTTCTTTTTAACACTTGAAATCTACTCTGGGGGAGTCTTTGCTCTAGGTGGCATTGAGTGAAGATGGAACCAACCACCTTACCATTTACCAGTATCTGGCTTTTCTTTGTGTGTTTCTTTCAAGTGCCAAACTCTTTTTTACTCTCTAATGTTAATTAAGTAGAGGAGGCAATTCTATGGAGGGAGAATGTGGGATAATGGAAAGAGCTTTGAAATCAGAGTAGAATTTAGATTTCAGCCACATCACTTGGCTGTTATTAGATTTCAGAAAGATTGTTAGCTTCTGAGCCCCAGTCACATCTGCAAAACTGGGAATCATGCTTACGTCTTGTGGTGGCAGTAAGGAATATAGATGGTAGTTGTGAAAGCCGGGTCACATCAGAGATGGTCAGTAAATGGTAACTACAATAATAGACCTTTGTTATTATCATTCTTTCCCCTCCTTCTTTACTAAATAGGTTATTTTCAATATTATTCACATGTGAAAGGCTACAGGAGTGTGTGCACTCTCGTGTCTTCACTTATTTTTGCTAGTGAGACAAAAATGAAATTAGACAAATTCTTACCTGAACCACTTCTTTTTTTCTTTTCTGCTTTATCTCCCCAAACCCCCTCTGTACACGGTTGTATATCTTAGTTGCATGTCCTTCTAGTTGTGGGATGTGGGACGCTGCCTCAACGTGGCCTGACGAGTGGTGCCATGTCCCCGCCCAGGATCCGAACCCTGGGCTGCTGCAGCGGAGCGCACAAACTTAACCACTTGGCCACGGAGCCGGCCCCCTGAACCACTTCTTTAAACAAGCTATGAAGTATTTAATTTCTTTCCCTTTGCACCTCTAGATGTTGGCTGCTTTGAGTACTAGTAGTAGTAATAATAATAGTAGCTCACAATTTTTGAACTCTTAGAATATGCCAGACACATTTCTAAGTGTTTTACTTGTTTTACCTCTTTAAATCTTCAGAATAGTCCCCTATGAAATTGTGGCATTTATCATCCACATTTTGTGGTTGAGGAACCTGAGACCCAGGGGGGTTACAAAGTCGCATAACTGGTAAATGATCTAGCCTCGGTTGAGCTCAGGCTGACTGGCTCCAGAGGCCGGTCTTATTCACTGTACTCTGTTGCCTTTCCTTGTATAGCAGTGGTAATGTGGCATGTGATGACATGCACAGTGGTAGAGAAACAATTGCCAGTATCTGGCTAAACGTGCAGCTTAGTCTGTATTTGATGTCTATAATCAAAGATAACCACCTCACCTCATATTTTAGTTGGAAGTCTTTAAAAATTATAATTCAGGTCATATGCTTTGGTTTACACATTTATAGGGCTAATTCTTAATTTCCTTATAGATCCTATTCTAAAATAATACTAAGCAAACTTTGTTCCTTATAGTAATATTTTGGAATTCTTGTCTCCTGAAACAAAAGGTCAATTTACTGATGGCTGTATGCGTGACTCTAGTCTGTCTAGGGGAGGTTTTGTAGTGTCTATAAAGTGGATAAAAGGTCTAAGTTCAAATGTCTGTTTATATTCCAAGAAGAGTATCTTTTTATATTGTTCAAGCCCATCAGAGCACAAGTTTAAGTTTGGAGTCTGAAATTGTTTCTCTAAAGTTAAAAATGAAATTGCACAACGTGTGTCACTTGGTAATTATTTCTTGCCTCAATATCCCTACCTCATATAAGAGTGCTGGGACTACGTTTCTAATTTTGCCTTAGAGATGTGCTGAATATTGAAAATCATGCGGATGTTCTTCATGTAGAAATATGCAACTATCTTCCTTTTAAATATGACACATTTCTTAACTCGTTCTTATTTATTTATATGTTTGTTGAACTCTAATATTTGTTATGTCTCATATGTCAGTGCTCATTAAATACTTTCATTAGTGATCTTTTTAGTGGGACTTTTTAGTGGGAAATCAAATTTCAGGGTTGCTGTAGGTCACTTTTTGGCTCACATTTTATGTGCTGGAATTATTCAGATACCATATATGAAACACTCTAGCTTTTAAGGTTTTATTTTTAGTCATTTTAGGGAGTTCCAGACTAGCAGTAATATTTCTCAAGAGTAAGAAGTTAGTTTGGCCTTGACTTTCTAGGGTAGCTTTTAATCATCTAGGCTACTGATATCAGCTGATGTACAGTGTGGCTAGGTGTGTTCAGGAGTCATGCACATTCACTGGTAGAAATAGTTTATTCCTCTCCGTTAGTAGGGACATACCCATTGAATATGTAAGTATATAGACAAATCCAAGGGTGCATTATTCATTTTCCACATTTTAAAATCTTCTTGTGAAATGTAATGTATATAGAGTTAAATGCACAAATACTAAGTAAACAATTTAATTTTCGCATAGTGAACACAAAGATCCTGTATCAAGAACTAAGACATTACCTGTACCCCATAGGCTCACATAATTTCCTCTTAAAAATATATCCTTTATAATTATTTTCTCTAAGCTATCAACACTGGAAAGACTTGAAAGGAGCTATTATTGATTTGTTTGAAAGGAGAGTGGACATAAATTGTTTCTATTAATTTATATTAGTAGCACTTAACACAATGACTGCCTCATAACACTGCTTAATAGTTGCTTCTTGAATTTGTTGAACTTTTAGACTTATGTTGTTCAGGATTAATTTTTTTGATGTTCTCATATTTGAAAAATGAACTTTAAAAATGTTTTCAGGAAATAGCTGTCATCTGAAATTTTTCTTGAGAGATACTTAATAAAATAAAGTAGTTTAAGATTTGGATTACTGAAACATTGTCTTATGAAGCATTATTATTTTATATATAAAGAAGCAGAGAACCACTATTATGATATTTTCTTTGTCATGCCTATAAATGTTCTTCGAATTGCATTGTCCGGGTATTCTTTCTGGCTAAAATTATTAAAATAGAATGGCCATCCATTCCCTTCACTACGTGTGTACTCTTAGTAAGATTTTTGTGTTCCGTCAGCAATTCGATGTGATAAAGCAATGGGTTTTCTGTAGTTCACACAGCACTGGGGCTCTGCAAAGCATCTCGGGGGTTCTTTGATGTCTAGACAGTTTAAATTATGCCTGCTCCCCTGCCTCCAAATTCCACCCCTGTTCTGCTTCAGGGGTTGTGGGAAATGAAAACAAACCAGAAGGGTTCCACAACCCTACCGTCTAGGGACAAAAACAAACAAGGAGAATAAGCTGTCTATCTACCCTGGCAGGTGTATATGAAAGGGCCCAATTATAGGGAATGGCAGAAAGAAAAGAATTGGGGACAAATTTTGTCCTGTTATTTACTTCTAATTATATTCCTAACATGGATGTACATGGGCATTGTGGACAAAATGAAAACATTATAGAAGTATTAGGGAAGAAAGTAAAAGTCACCTTTTACCCCAGTCCCTCAGTTTCTTCCTCCCCACCGGCAGCCAAATCTAAGAATTTGGTGTGTCTCTTGTACATTGTCCTATTTATTGAATGGTAAGATGCAGAATTGTGTTTTAAATTGGAAAACTAACTTTTCTTCCTTTCTTTTTTCTTTGTTTTCCTTTTATAAATTGGGACATCATGATTCTTCCTATTCATCTTTTTAGAAAGTAAGTAACATTTGAAATTTTATAGATTTTTTTTGTTAAAACATTGATGTTTTATTATTTCATATATACATATTCTGTTACAGCATTTTTAGCTTTTAAATTTTGACTGAGGTGATTAACTGTGGCACAGTTAACCCACAGTTAATCATTGTAAGAGAGATGTACATATATCTCTTCCCAAAGCAGAACAAGACATGCTTGCTAGTTCTCTTTTTTCTGAGTATAAAAATTGTTGAGAATAATAGCAATAAGTAAATAGTATGAAAGATTTTTAAGATACACTTTCCTACGTATATTCTGCACAGAAGGAAACAGTTACCTTTTAATAAGCATTTAACTGTTTTGATGCTAATGTTTTCTTGTTTTTAAATAAAATGGACCATATGATTAGTTTTTTTCTGTAAAGAAATGCAAGGGATATACTTAAAACTACATGACTATAATCAGCCAGTGATTTGAGTTGTAAAATTTGTATTTGGCTGCAAAATATTCTCTTATTCTTCTGAAATGTAAATGTTGAATAGTTTTGAATTAAACAAATTTTATATGTTTGTTTTGGGAAAGATTTGCAAAAATTACAGTAGTCATTGAGACTTTTGGAGATATAGTATCATGTGATTGTGAACTAAATATTTTTAAATATTTCCATAGTAAATATTGCTTGAGTTAATAAAAAGTATAATTTAATGGTATAGTCATACTCAACAGAGTTTATTATTTCTAAAATAATAATGCTTATCACTTATGTTTGTAGCAAGCGTAGCATTAAACTGCTATTAAATAATCAATTTATCTTCTACAATTCTTTTGTTTACTGTACCTTAGAAAGAAAATGTAAATTACAGTGATGTTAAATTATATTTGTTCAGTATTTTTTAGTTGTCTTTGTCTGTATTATTCTTTAATAGTCTAAATCTGAGTTCCAGGAATTGTGTATTAGGACCTTAGGAATAAAGAGTAGGACAAATATGTGTGATGTTTGATGTTAAGTGGACAATTTTATTGTTACATTTTTTAAAGTCTACGTTGTTTCATTTTTATGTATTCTATTTTACTTGTAGCATTAACATCTTCTTGCCAAGTCTCTAGAGAAAGTCTGTGTTTCTGACAGTTTCACTAAATTAAAATGCCACAAATTGGCATAATAATTCCCAGCTTCAGATTGTCTATGCTTTTGTCTGAAGAGAATAATAATAAAAGTATATATTTTGCAGTGTTCAGTATAACATGCATAGCATTATTTATCTGGAGTTCATTCATGGGCAGATATTTCTGGGGAGAAGAATATATTTTACTTTATAAGGTATGCCTGGCCCACTTTAAATATGAGCAAAAAATCTTTTGTGAGGAAAAATAATGAAATGAGGTCTGTAAGCTTGTAGAAGTCTCATGAGGAAAGATATTCCATAAATGCACAGCATTATTACCATGTGTCCGTTAGTTCAAGCTGCATTGTTCTATGACCAAATTTATTTTAGGGCCCTTACTTCCTGTCAGACCCAATGGAATCATATTGACATGTTGGCACAGAGAAGCTGCTTCCTAAAATAATGGAGTGTTTTTATTATTATAATACTTATAAACCTTTATGACCATGATGTGTGTATGTGCTGACTTGCTATTTAGTATGTCGTGGCAACTCAGCAAATCCGGCTTTTTCATTTTACTGGAGAGTTTTTGTAGGAGGAGGTTTGATAGTTCTGGTTTTTAGAAAACTTTTAATTTTGTAACTTAAAATTATGTTTCTATCACAGAAATTCAAACTTTGAAAGCTTAAAGACTAGATTCTCTTGTCCCACAGTATTTTGGATTAAGTAGCTAGAACCCCTAAGAGGTGAATGCGGTGGAGTAGGGCTTCAAATCAATATTGGTTCAACTAAATATTCATTGATGTTTTAGCATATTAGGAAGTAAAATATATATGAAAACATAACTAAATGAAAGTAATAGTTCTAGCTCTAAATTCTAGTCTGCAAAAATATCAGTTTGCAAACAAAACACAAAAAATGCTTTTGTGGGCATACGTATTATACATTCATAAAAATCTTTAAGTATATGAGTAATTTCAATAATGTTTGTACATATATGCTTTGATGTTTTTAATCATCAGTTTAATGCTGTTTGATTTCTTTTAAAAAATCTGTTGATTTCATAATTCAGTCACTTGCATCTTTACTACAGAACATAATTATTAGCTGGGCAGAATTCCCAAACACATATTTTGTTATTTGACACATCTAAGTGAGCAAAGGTTGTCATTGTAGAAGCTGTTTCAGAGAGATAAACACAGATAGAGATTTTTATTTGGCCTTGTGAGAAATGCAATCCTGTGAGTAACTTAAATACTTGTAATTTCAAATCAGTTCTTCCCTGGTTTCTTATTATTCTTTTGTTGCTTTTCAACCTATGGGATGGAGCTGTCCTTGAACTTGGTTTATTTGATCATTCAAGTGCAGCCATCAAGTTGTCTGTAATATTTGAAAACTGAGGCTTCATGGTGTTATTTGTAAAATAATACCACATAAACGTTTGGGCTTTGGTTTCTTTGAAATACGGTGTTGGTTGCTTTATGAATAAAAGCATAATTTCAATTCAGGAGACTTTTTGCCTGAAGCCTACAAGACAGATGCATCTGATTAACTTTGGCAAAACTGGACTGGCCTGTTATTGTAATGTAGATGTTTTCGGGGTTGGGAGGGTATTTTAAAAAGGCATGCGAGAGGGTCTTTTTTTTTTCTGTTTTAAGAGACTGAGAACAGTTTTGCTACAGAAACTGTCTCCGACTGCTTCATTTTCACATACTTTTATTTTCTAGTGGAACTTCTCCATTAGCCTGTCTGAATGCAATGCTTCACACTAACACTCGAATAGGGGATGGAACATTCTTCAAAATCCCTGGAAAGTCAGGCCTCTATGCTCTCAAAGTAAGTTGTTCTGCATATTATGTCTGTTATTACTATGTGTCATGCATTTTTTCAGACATGTGAAGGTAAACAAAATTAGATTTGGGTGAAGGGTAGAAGACTGACCCCTATGCCTTTTAAATGTTTTCAGATGTCTTAAAAATGGTTTCATATTAAGAATAAACAATGACATTTTTCTTTAAGGAAAGCATATCTGTGGTTTTGCTCTAACATATGGTAATGGAAAATAGTTGTGGCTTCCTTAAAATTCTTGATTCTTAAAAATTTACATGGAAGAGTGCCCTGGATCATCAACCAAGAGCTTAAGATGAACACAGTTGCCATAAACTATTTGACTTAATGACCATCAGTTGATATACAGGCTTCACACCTGTATGACATTCTGTCTTTTATATAAATAAGAAATTTATCCATTCTCCCTGGAAACTTGCTGATTTAAATCAGTTATTTAATTTTAAAACAAACAGTGATCTCAAGGAAGTTTCACTAATAGTGCATTGTTATATGAGAATAGAGAAATAAAATAAACTTCAGAAAACTGAGTCTTAATTATTTTAGTTTAATGCCCATTCTCATCTAGAATGGGAAATGCCATCTATGATGCACAATTCCAGAGGACAAAAGCTGGTGATCTACACATGGTTGCATAACTTGAAACCAATGAAATCCATGTATTATTTTTTATAAATTCAAAAGAAGGCACCACTTTAATAAGTGATGAATTACATTTAAAGTTCATTTATTTCCTTTGAGAAGATTTTTTTTTAGCACTAAAAGTTATACTGGCAAAGAAGCAGGGGTTCTTTCTCAGCTACTGAGCATCAAACTCTTGTCACTGTGTGTGTTTCAGAAAATAACACAGGTTAATCAAAAGGACTTGTGTTAGTTCAGTTGCTTTTTGTAGCTGCTTGGATGTTTCATTTACCAGTTAAAATTCTGAGTTGTTAATCCACTTCCTAACATACAGAAGAATGTAGAATTGAGAAAAATGGAAACAGCATATGTCAAAAGCAAACTGTTTTTGTATATATTTTAAAAGGTTATCCAAAAAATCAGCTGTGGCAATGTGCTTTTCCCAGGCTTTTTCTTTTCAAAGAGTGATTTTACATTAAAAAGTAAATCAGTATTGAAATTCCAAATCTCAAGTAACTGTGATAATATGTTAAGACTCTGAAAGTATTTTGAATGTTTTCCAGTTACTGATACATCTCCATAAATCATCATTTTTTAAAATAATATAGAAAGAAGAGTCATCATGCCCAGCTGATGGAACATTGGATTTAGGCTGTGAGTCTGAATTGGATGGCACAGAAATGGCAGAGGCCAATGCCAATGGAGAAGGAAATGAAGGTAAGTGTGTGAATTTCAAGATATAAACCCTGTTCTCTTAAAAGTTATATAGAATTCCAATAATTCACTGATTGAATTCCTACCATTCCTACCATTATAGATTGATATACCATTATAGATTGAGTTTTCTTCCAAGTTTGTACCACCTACTTAGATTTATCATCGAACTATTTTGAGTCAAAATGTTAGCACCTAAGAAAAGTATATAGTTCTTTGCTTTTTGTTGTTTAACTGTATGGATTTTCCTGAATAACATTCTTGAGTGTTATTGGTGTGTTTCTCCTGCAAGGCAAGAGGGTTACTGGGGGTGTCTGGTGCTTTTATTCATATGTGAGGCCTGAGAATGCTAATGTTTTATTTCTGATTGTGCTGATTTTTCCTGTGATCACAAGTAGTTTTATAGTAGCTTTGTTTCTAGGTTTGCCCTTAGTAAATTAAGGTTAGTGTTAACATTCTTTACAGTGAAACAAGGGCCAAATAAGTTACATTCTTGTGAAACACTTGAAAAGTGGGCGACCCTTCCAGAATTCTAGGGGGGGCATTTTTCACCTCTGAATTCTAACCATGTTAATTCATTTTTATCTTTCTCAAGACATTTGCATTATGATTCTGTTGGTATATGTAATTTCTACACTGCAGTTTTGGCAAACATTTGTTCCACAAAAGCTGCTATATTTTTTTCCACCCTACCCACGTCCCCTCAGTGACCCAGATCATGAATGGGGAGGAAAACTATGTCAGTAAAGTCTCTGTCGGTGGACTCATAGAAATCAGTAAATTATCTTTAAACAAACAAACCTTAAAGGATCCTTGCAGAAATATCGTATTTCAGTAATAGCCCAAAGCCATTCATTTTATTAATGACCATAGGAGTCCCTTTGTATTCTGACTGGACACTCCTGCCCTTTAAGCTGGTGTGCTTTCTGATAGTCCCCGTGAGACTGACTCTGCTTCAGCCCCTATCTGATCTGCAGCAGAGGTTGTGAATTAACGTAGGAAACACAGATTCTTGTCTTAGTAAAACAGCTGAAGTCAGCTTTGTAGACTTTTTTTTTTTTTACCAAGTTTCATTTAATTTGATGTCCCTATTCCTATACTTTTTGAAGACTGAAGTCAACTCCCCACCAATGTTGTGGTAGTACTGTGAACTTTGGCAAGTCCTTGTGGTTAGAGAGAGAAGAAAGCAGAGATGCACGGCAATTTCCGGCTTTATGGAAGGGCTGGTGAGTGGGGAAACACTTCTCCTTCAGTAGGATGAATAGGACTCTCATTGGGTCATTCCTCTTGTACTGCCTGCTTGCTGAGCACTTGCATGCTCTTTCTCTGCCATTGCGTATATTGGGGTTCTGCTATGTGCTAAGTACTGTTCCCAAGATCACAGTTATGTTTGTGAAAATAAGAATAAAAAGGGACCTCTCATAGATCTTAGGTTGATAAACAGATAATAAGCAAAATAAATATGTAAAATGTATAGCTTATTCAGGGCTGACAAGTGATATGGGACAAGATAAGGAATAAGATTGAGAGAGAGGCCTATATTTGAAAAAAGACCCGAGGAACGTGAGGGAGCAAGTATTTAATAGGAGAGAGTTCTAGGTAGAAGAAGCACCAATTACAAAGGCCTTGAGGCAAGAGAGTGCCTGCAATGTTCTAGAAACATCAAGGGCCAGTGTAGTTGGAGGCCGGAGTCAACAAGAGAGAGGGTATGGTAAGATACGAAGTCAGAGAAGTTATGGGGCCAGATTGTATAGTACCTTGATATTGGCTTTTGTTTTGAGTGAGATGTTAAACCATGGTAGAGTTTTGAGCTAGAGAGACAATGATCTCATTTAGACTTTATCAGGATCACTAAATATAAGAAATATGTATAGGGAAATGAGGACAAGAACAGGGAAACCAGTTAGAAAGCTACTCTTATAATCTAGATAAGAGGTGATGGTGGTTTGAATAAAAGAAGTAGCAGTGGATGTGATGAACAGTGATTGGATTCTGGATGTATATGAGGGTAGATCCAACAGGAGCTGCTGAAATTAGTGTGGTTATGAAATAAAGAAAGGAGTTGGAGATGACTCCAAAGTTTGAGTGTGAGTAAACAGAAGAGTAGCATTGTCTAACTTACATGGAAAATCTGCAAAAGAATCAGTTTGGGGCGGGAGCTTAGTTTTGGACATATTAGGCATGAGATCCATTTTCAAATCCAGGTGGTTATGTTAAATAATTGGACTTATCTGTCTTAAATTCATGAAAAAGACCTTACTGGAGATACACATTTGGAAGTGGTCGGTTTATAGGTGGTATTTAAAGACAAGAAACTGCATGAGATCACCAAGGAACTGAAGATAAATAGAAGAGCCTCAAAAACTGAGTTTAGGGGTACCTGAATTTTAAGAAGTTAGATAGATTATAGGAACCAGCAATGAGACTGAGGATGAATGGCCAGGAGAAGGTGTGTGTGTCCTGGGAACCAAGTGAAGAAAGTGTTTCTGGGGAGGAAGTGACTCAAATGTGTCAAATGCTTTTGATATGTCAACTTATAATGAAGACTAAGAAATAACTATTGGATTTAGCTTTGTGAGGTTATTGACGAACTTTGACCATGATAATTTTTGCTCAATGGTGAGACCACAAGCCTGACTGGGGTGAGTTCAAGAGAATGGGAAGATGGAAATTTGAGACCCCAAGTGTAGACAATTCTTTCAAGGATTTTTAAGGTAAAGGGAAGGAGTGAAATGAGAAAGTGACTAGAAGGGAAAGTGGAATCAAGAGGAAGATTTTTTCAAATATGAGAGAGAATATTAGAATAATTGTATACTGATGGGAAAAATCCAGTTGAGGAGGAGGATTTGATAATGAGGAGGATGTCCTGTTGCCGTGTGCTTGATTAGGTGAGAGGGAGTGAGATCTCTTAAACACATGCAGAGCTTGGCCTTATTTAGGAGTATAGACAGGTGCTCTAAGGAAGCAGTAGGAAAAGTCAGGGTATTTGGATAGAAATGAAGGTAGGTGAGTTACCGTAGGAGGGGCTTATGGAAGTTTGCTTCTATTGCTTCATTTTTCTCTGAAATAGGAAACAAGTTCATCAGCTGGGGATAGGATAAAGGAGGCAGTTTTGTAGATTTAAGGAGAAGATATAAAATGTTTGTCTGGAGTCTGACAACATTAAGGACTCTCTTAAGATTGCAAGTCCTGAATTTAATGAGACCAGTCAGTTTGGGTGTACATTTTTCTCTAGTCGTATTCATGACCACTGTACAAGTAGGTACAGAGGTGGATTTGACCAGAGTTGGGATTTTTCCAGGTGTGAATGATGAAGCAAGACAGGGACAAAGGAGTTGAGGGTGCATGAAATGGGGTAGTTAACATCACTTTTCATGGAATTTAAACTGGTTGCAGAGGTGAGTGAAGACATGATTGTGTGAGGCATGGTGTGAAGGAGGAAGTCTCCTTGGGGTGGAAGGATTGTTTCATTTGGTGTTCTAGAGAAAATGAGTTAGAAGGATAGGTGATGTGAGAGTGGAATGCATGAAACTGAGTTTAGGATAATATTATGGAAGGTATGTCTGAGATTATAGGAAAGGAGACAGCTAGGTTAAGGGCTGTCGTGAATGGTTCAGCATTGTGTTGACTCTTCAGAATAGCCTGGCTGAGGGGGCCATCAGGGACTAAAGTTCAGCAGCCCTCTGTTTGCCCAGCTTAGTTTCATGGGAGGGAGCAGTGTCTACCTAGAGGAAATGTTACCTTTCCTTATTTGCATAAAGATGTTGTAAAGGCTAGTGGTGGTCCTGACATAAAATATTAAAGATTCATATGTGTGGATATTGAAACAGACAATTATGGTAGAACTAGCATTGAAAGAAGTGAGATTGAGGAGCTAAGATCTTCAATAAGTGGAGAGGAGTATCCCAGGAGTTGGTAAATAAGTACAGAAAAGAGGAATAATTGATACTATAGTCTGATGACATGAAATACAATGCTGGAGGCATCTAAGCCTAGAGGTCACTTCTCCTCCCATTTCCAGGCCCAGTGATGCAAGAAATGTGGGAAAGAAAAGGGCTACTATCTGAGAGAGTTCCAAGGGAAGTAGTGTCCATAGGAGAGAGCCAGGTTTTGTAGATCAAGATGTGAAGGGAGCGTCAGAGAAAAGGTGGAGGTTATGGGAGATTTTGCTAATGACTAATCCTGAATTTCAGAGGAAACAGTGGGAGGGTTTCAGTGGCTGGGAGGGGATGGGGGACAGGGTGAGAGCAGTCAGCCAATAATTAAACCAAAACAGGGATAAGCAAACTCCCTTAATTTGAAATGTGAATAAGTACTTCACAAAATAGCACATACCCACACATCTCCAGCTAATGTGACCAAGACTAGATTTCCTGGCCTCTCCTTTGAAGTTGCATTAGGAAAATTGCTTTGGGGAATTACTGAAAGAATACTAAATAGCTTATTTCCTTGAGTATTCCTTGACTTGCCCACTTTTGCATCTTATTGCCAACCACAACTCCTTGTAGGATAAGTATATTTCCTATCCATGTAAATACCATATAGTTCTGTGTATAATCCATTAACCTAGGTTAGAATACACTTTCAAAGCTAGGTATTGAAAATATATTCAGTGCTTACAATGCCCAGCTTTTGTAACTTGGTTACATGTATATTGTTTTACTCCTCATAACATTCCTATGAGACAGTCAGTCTTCCTAGGCTCTGTTATTTTATTTTTCTATTTTTTTGTTTTTATTTTTTTACTAGTGATGAGATAAACTTAGGTTAAATGTCTCATCCAAGTGGCAAGCCCAGGTAGACGTGGCTGACACCAAAAGCCAGGCTCTCACCTGTTTGATACTCTTCCCAGAATTACAGGGGACACTATTAGCCAGGAGTCATTGATGCAATTTGCCTTTCCAACATTTGTCCAAATCTATTCTGATTATAAACTCGAGAATTTGACAAAGAGGCACCCCTGGCTTATTCAAATCAAGGAATGGGATACCACATGATTTCTTACAAATCTATAATAAATTCCGTGAAACTGAACCGATTTAGGTGATTCCCTTGCTTACTCTGTTTCTAATACATATTTGAACCAGAAGTTTAGAATGGATGTAATTTCCACACTTCTTACAGCTGTACAAATATACTTTGAAAATATAATCAGAGAGAGAAGGTGAGGATGTGTGGGGGGCTGTGGACATGGGAGAAAGGACAGGGAGAGAGAGAGGGTGAAGAGGAGGGTCCCACCATTTGTTTTGTTTTTTTCTTTTAGTCTTTATTGCCCTCCTCCTTTCCCATTCCTCCTTTGGGATGAAAGAGTAGGAAATATTGAGGTGAATAATAATGATCAATTGGTAAGATGCCCTTGTGGCTATCCGAAGACTGAGCCTCTGTTACCATAGAGTTATTTCCAATTAACAAAGATTAATTGACATTTGCTGCATCATTAAAGGGGGTAAGCAGAGAAGTGTTTGAAAAGAAAGCAGTTTACAAAAACTAAGAAATCTTCGGACCTTGATTCCAGTCAGTAACGTTTGAGTCCTTGGGTAGAGTTAAGATAATAATAATAAGGCTTTAGTCCTCTTCTTGCAATCAGTTGGCCAGCAAAACAGATTCTTTTTAAATGGGAGATGCTTTGCCAAGATATTTTGTTTTAAAGTTTTGTTGAAAAATTTTACAATGTGAGAAAAGTGGTATACTGTTGATTATAGAATTTACAAGACACAAAATTATAATTATGTGTTATCTTTCTTTGACTCCTAAGTAGCTTCTCAAATTAATAAGAATTAGACATATAGACTCGAGAAAGTCAACTCTTCAAATTTTACAAGCCCAGCTCTAGAGATCGAAGAGTGATTTAGGTGAATTATTTGATATATCTTTGTTGACAAGCCATGACCATTTATGCCAATATAAGTATAGATCTATGTCATCCAAAGAAAATATTTTGAATTTTATGGGCTATTTTAGTCAGAGATTTATGGGTATGTTTGTGTCTGAGTTGTTTTCTGAACATAATACATTGGCATATCATGATTTTGCTCACATGTGTTAAGTTGACTTACAGTGCGTTGCTGGCTGCAGAACCCATACATATTTTATATGAAGTGCTCCCATCACTAGATAGTCTTCGCCCTCTTCACCTTCTGTTTATAAATTGTTATTAACAAGAAAAAAAATGTTTCTCTTTTTGTGGTCCTGATAAATTTCATGTTTAAAATAAAAAGCAACCCTCTTACTTAATTTTGTGAAATGAGGAAACTGGAGAATGTACAATTTTCATCCACAGACATCAAAAAAGGTTCTGCTTGTTATTACCCTTAATGGCTTTGAGGGAGGAAGCAGCACTCGAGTGGGGGAATTAGTATTTTAAAAGTCTCTATTTAGGGGAAAAAATTATAGAGAACGTATATCCTATGTTTTAGTCCTTAGATCCCAGGGTAAATAATGATTCCAACATTCGAAGAATTTTATATGGTCCTTTTTCATTATTCTTTATGGCCAGTTTTATAAGTGGGTTTCTGATTGTATGATTCTTGGCAGAGTTGTGTTAACTTAATGAAACATTATTCAGTTCTCTCTCTGTTTTTGTTGGCTCAGAGGCCACAGTTTGAGGGATCTTTTTTCAAGAGTGAAAAGTGCTTTAAGATGGCCTGAAGTGTGTGGATGGGATCTCTGTTGAGACATCAATTACACACAGATGAGCAGCTTCCTGGAGGAAGTGAGACGTGTACTAATGAAGGTTCAGGCACCCTCGGGGAGTAGTCATGCTGACAGTTTAGCAGTGGTGATTTTATACTAGGGTAGGGGAGAGGAAAATGAGGGGACTGTGGAGTTGTGAAGGTAGTATTTTGAGTAACTTTGGAGGACGTTGCCAGCCTGTTTGGTGTCTCTTTCCTGGTGGTGTTGTTGGGCTTGTTTTGTTGGAGGTTTTTCAGTAGCTTGTCTGTGACTACTCCAGTGGGATTTTCCATAGGATGGTGTGTGTGCCTTCATCTTTGTGTTGAGGATCAATTTCTACCTGACACCTGTTCCTAGGAATGCTGTAGATGAGTGAAGGGAATGCTTTAAATGACTGTACCAGGTTTCTTGATTTTCTTAGGTTAAGCTAATTTGTCTTTTATCCAACATCTGCATTTTCATTAACAGCTTTGTTAGCTCATGGAGACACCTGTTCTCACGTTGGTGGCCTAGAGAAACTTAAGTATGTGAAAATTATGTTGTTTTAGTTACACATGGAAGAAAATACAGAGGAAAACGAATACTCTTCACAGTCAGAAATGACCATTGGCAGGATGTCAGACTTCCTCTGCCCACTCTTTCTCATCCTCCCCTTTCATCCCAGCCCACAGCTTTCACAGTTCATGAGAAGTATGAGGGACTTCAGGAGGTCATGCAGGCCTGGATCCTCTCTCATGCTAGCATTTTACTTAAACCAGTCCATTCAATTAGATGGTATTCTAATAGTAACTGTTCAGAGAAATAGAAATCTCACAGTCTCTTTTATATTTGTCTCTTGGTGTTTTTGATAACCTTTATGGTCAAGAATTTTTTTCCTTATGCTGAAATCTTTTGTGCTTTTAATTAAACTCATTTTCTCTTTTTTCCTTGCTGATGATGAACAGCTGGGCATCATTGAGATACCACCCCTTCATCTTAACATCTCCAAATGACTTATCCCAGCTCTTTCAAACATTACTTATAGATATTATTTCCATTTCTTTTACCCATAAGGGACTTCTTGTTCTTACATAGTTCCCCTTGAACTGTGAACTTTATTCTTGTGTAAATGGGTTTTGGTCAGTTTTAACAGCCCAGAGTCATAGACGAAAATAAAGTTTTCTTTTTAAGTGCAGATAAAGTCACCCATTTAAGTGTACTTTCCCCTTCTTTTCTTGTGCTATGAGAGAAATATTTCATAATATAGAGATAAAGATTGGGAAGAAAGTATGATCTCATAACAAAAACAAACTCCCTCTCAAATAAAACGCAAATTAAAGGTATTCCCCCAATTACTCATCTTAACTAGCCAAATTCCCCTTTGATTTATAGAGTTTGTGACTGGTATATAGGAACAAAGCACTCATGCTCTTAAGAAAATAAAGCACTTTTTCCATTGATGCCAGACAATCCATTCATTTTTTTTCTAAACAGCCACCTGAATACCTTATCTGACTCCCTTTCATTGTATGGAACTGGAGTTATCTTTTCTGTATTGAAGTATAAAGTAATTAGTAGCGATGCCCACGAGTGAAGCACTTATCTTTGACCTGTACCAACCTTTTAATGAAATTCTTCTTGCCTACTCTTTTCTATTTCTCATTTTCGAGGTGGATTAGTGTATTTCTGTGTAGATGTTTCAGGAACCTGATGCAGTGTAGATCACAGGTGTGCTATATAAAAGAAATAGCGTCTAATGTTTCCCCCACACAAGCATCTTATTGTGTTATAACTCCCCATATTCTGAGAGGAATCTGTATTGGTTCGATAGTAGGAGGATTTTGGTGGCTAAAAGCTGGTACCTATGTGCTTTTCCTATTAAATATTCTTGTTTCTGATTTGAGTTTCTCTTTTCTCATCTGAGGTTAAAGGGATATATTTATGGATATCCAGAGACATTAGTATAACTAAATTGTTCTGGTGATAAATTGAGTGCTTGTGAGAGGGATTCCTGTAGCTATACTTCCGGTATGTAAATGTTCCTCCTAGTTACCTTTGGAGCTTCAGTGTCCTGTCCAGTGCAAACCAAAGTGTTTGCGCATCATTTGTGGACATAGCAATGAAATTGCAGGATATCCAATTTTGGGATATCGGATGAGTATCATTTGTAGCATATGATTACATCTTGTGGGAGTGTGTTCTTGTCGATATACATTGCTGGTATATTTGTCATCTAATTCACCATTCCTCTTGGTTTATTGTGCTTTCTTTTCCGCAAACCTCTTCTGCTTAAGAAGAGGGCTTCGTTGGGCTGATGAAGCAGGCTATAAAATTTAGTAAAAATTTCCGTTATATAAAGTATATTTAGGTCACAGACAATATCGTTCTAAATATTTTCGAGTATCAATATTTATTTGGACACTTTCTCCCTTGGAAGTTTCTTAGGGGAAAATTGCTATTTCCGTTATTTTATTGCTGGTGTTTCTCTATTTAATTGCTGGCCCTTCTTGGCGTCTTCTACCCTTTGGATGTTTTCTTTTAATGCAACAAGGGAAATTGTTTAAATCCTAATAAGGAAAGCTTTGAAAGAGGCAGTTGTCCTTAGTCTGGATCCAAAAAGGATTAAGGAATTATGTTTTATCCAAAAGAAATGTAGTCCAGGAAAGATTTAGTTGGGGTCAAATTGGTTGGGCTGGTCGTCATTAAGTCATTTTTAACAGATTTTGGCATGTATTTTATTGCTTTATGTATCCAGAATATCTGATATGTATAATTTCAAGTGTGAGTATAATAAGTAAAACATATTGCAATCCAAATATAAGCTTTTTTGATTTGCCATCTGGGGATACTTCTGAATTATCTGCTTATTGATCTTTCAAAGCAAATTTTAGTTATTACTGCTAGGTTTTCATAGACTTGGGTTTTCTTAGGTAGAGTTAATAGTTCTATGCCATTGTTCTTTGAAAAAATATATTTTTTAAGAAACTTATGGTCTCAAAGTCAGGTCTTGGATCTTATTCACTGTTTTTCCCCCCTGCATTTTATACAGTGCTTGGCATAAAGGTGTTCAGTAAAAGCTATGTAATTGAATGAATGATTAATAAATAAGCTCCATCTAAGACTCAGCCTTCTTTAAAGTGTGATGTGATTGATTTCTAATGACATGGCGTGGTGTTATCCCTAATGTACTGTGTGCTCTCGGACTTAAATTTTTTATTTATAAAAACTGTATTAAGCATGTAGTGTATCTCAGGATCATTTCTACTGAAAACTGTTTTGAATTGAGAGCATCTAGTTTAATTGTTCAGAAAATTGGAAGGGAGTAGTTGGAGGGACAACTGATAGAAATGAAATTGGCCAAGGGGTGCCCGTCTTCCTGCCTTGATGAGATCTTTGAGCACGTTACCTCACATAGCCTGTTACTTATTGTGTGGGTTGATAGGACATAGAGCAACTCATCTCTTTGTTGCGGTGACTATGTTATGCTCAGATCCTGGTCTTTTCTGTGGTCTGCCTCCACACAGCTCCTGCCGTTTCAAGTAAGCATTGTGATTTCTAATTTTGACTTTTAAATTATATTTATTTTTACTTCACTATGCAAAACCTCCAAACTGTGATCTTCCTCTCAAAATAAGGCAATGAATAAGGACAGCAGAAGGAAATTTAGTGGCAGGTCATGTGACTTGCCACTGACTTACATAGGACATTTTGTGGTTCGGTTTTCATATTCTCCCTAATTGACTTCAGGATAATTTAAGAAAAATTTTAGGGGCTGGCCTGGTGGCATATTGGGTAAGTTCATGCACCCTGCTTCAGCAGCCCAGGATTTGCAGGTTCAGATCCTGGGCACAGACGTACACACCACTCTTCAAGTTATGCTATGGCAGCATCCCACATACAAAATACAGGAAGATTGACATGGATGTTAGCTCAGGGACAATCTTCCTCACCAAAAAAAAAAAATTTTAATAAGCCTTCTGATTTCAAGTAAAAAAATTCACTTTTTATGTATGCTTTTCCATAATGAAAAACTATGCTTTGCTGACCTCTCCTTCCATGAATTCTTATTAAAAACAGTAATTGAAAGATAGCTTTAAAAATAGATACTTTAGATAAGTTTAATGAAAATCAAATTTGACAATTTAGTTTAATAAACATTTATAGATCGACTACCCTATGCCTATCTTTGCACTCTAAGTCCCTGAGTTACTGAGCCTGTTGCGGTGAGGCAGACACAAGCACCAGTGTTGCGGGGACTATTCTGAATTCGTACACCAAGTGCCAAGGACACATGGGCAGGAGCAGAGTAAGTCTACCTCAGGGGCTAGGGCTGTCAGGGAAGCTTTAGGGGAAGCTGTTTGAGTTTGGTCCGTCAAGATGAGTTTACTTGATAGAGATGGAGAAGGCTACTCAGAAGAGGGACAAATCAGAGCAAGTGCACCAAATGCACCAAGTATATGTGTTGGGAAATACCACAGGGTCTCAGTTAGCTGGAACAGAGAAGGTAGGAGTTGAGGAGGTGGATAAGATGTGACGCTCGAAATAGAGACAGAGTCAAGATTGCATTCTGATTTCTCCCTTCTTTGTGTCTCTGGTTAAAAGTTGAAGCCCTCTTGTACACCTGTCAGTGGATTGGTAATAGGATTGGGGGGACTATCACTTATACCCTGTCTCTAACACTTTAAAAATCTGAGCTCTAACCCGTATTTTCCAGCTCCATCACCTTTTCGAGTCAAATGGTGAGTGAAAGAAAAGGATGGACAGGGACAACTTGGAGACTCTGAGAAAGGGGCTGAAATGCAGTCTTGCTGGGACACAGTCACCAGTTCCTCTCGCCTTCAATGCTGTCTCATGATTACCTGTCATGATTACCTCCTGAGCCTTCCAAATGGGCTATTTTGGAGGAGGGGCTTGGAATCTGAGTGTGAGTGAGAGTAGAGGCAGATGAGCAGCAAATACTGAGAATCCCATGAACAGTTTGAATTTAAAACTAGCAGATTAACTTTTAACTGTATTTCAGTTAAGGCAGGCAAAGGCGAGCAAAATGTAGACAGAAGTAACATTTCTATACCTTTTAAAAAATGTTTCCTCATCTTTGGTTTGTCCACCTACAAAAGGGCAGGCAGTCTTGTGGGATTTCGAGGTATAAAATCCTGGCATTCGTTTTGTGATGGTGCCAGTGCACAGTTAGGGAAAAAAAATCTCTCATTCTGTTCAGAATGCCAAGAAGATATCACTTTCTAAGCTGCATGTCAATGTTTGATATTTATTGGATAAAACATCTGTCCTAATTCTTCAGTTTCCTGGCTCCTGTTGTAATTTCATATACCGGGAATTTCCCCTGGTCGTTTCTTTAACATTAATTTTTCTTTGGCTTATATTTCAGTGTCCAAACTCAGTTCCTTTAGATAAATATTCAGGCAACTCTTCAAAATAAGCCTTGTATTATTTATTTATCACATCTGTTATTTAAAAAGCTGTAAGAATAAGTAAAAGTGAAAACCATGTATTTTGTCAGAATATGAATCTGCATGAACCTACATGATCCAACTGCTCAGTGGGTGTTTGACTTTCAGTCACCCTCCTTTTATGCACGGCAAAAGAATGAGTAAAGTCACACATGTGCCCAGGTTAAGGGTCTATATTTGTCGCCCCCCACCCCCGCCCTGACAGACACACTGTTTGGAGCCTATGGATGCATTACATTGTGGCCCATCCATTTTTTTCTTTTTTGATTTTTTTTCCTTAAAAATAAGGGTTTTTTTTTAATTGAAAGGAAAACTCACTTATAGATTTTATTTTCTGTTACATTTACTTTCTTTAAGATTCTATAGTTATTTTGTCAGAAATAAATACCTAGGGAAAAATGGTTTGAACCAGAGAAATAGGACTATGTTCCAGGAAGAGGAATTGGGGAGGAAAATGACGATGTAGTGAAGGAATTCTCATGATGCTTCATTTGAGTCTAGGATGAAATGTAAGATACAGCAAAATCGAGTTGGCTTAAAGGAAAATGAATCATCTTGAGAAAAAACTTCATAGTGTTCCTTAATGCTGTTTTAGTTTTATTGAATTTCCGGGCCCTAAATTGAAAAGAATCTTTCTTTTGGAAACACTATATGTAAATAAATGTGAATCACTGTTAGCATAGTGCAGTAGTGAATTTAAACAAAACTGTGCAGTGTATTTGCTGATCCTGAAATAGGTATCACAATACTGTGTGGTTTCCTAGGTGAGAGAGAAATTGAGCAAGTTGTAAGTTAGATGGATATCCGTTATCCTTAGGAAGGACAGCTGGTTGTGTACTACTCATTGTAGCAGTCAGAAAATATCACGGAGATAAGGCTTGAAGTTTATATGCACTGATTCAGCATTCGTTGTTTTTTGAGCCTGCTGCATTGGGGTTTACCTTTGAAACACTTACGAATGAAGTCTTTTCCTAAGAAAATGGGTAAATTTGTTTAGCTGTCCAGTGGGCAGAAGCATTCTCATGTTTTCCTTAAATTCTCTAAAAGCCGTGTACTACATTTGGTTATCCTTTTGAACTAGTAGGTTTCCCTTTCTCTAGGTGGGAATACTGCTCTAAGAATGTGAAAGTAATAAAACATATTTGCTAATGCACACTCTACTTCTGGCTGGGCTTACATTACATCCATTTAGGTCTGTTCATTTGGGATCATATATCCTCTCTGCCACCTTCTTCTCACCTCCTCAGTTTATCGCACTTCATTGAGACTTCAAAACACTGAAAAGACCGTTTATATAATCGGTATAAAAATAAATTTATCTTTACAATATAAACTGATGATTACTTCTAATATTTTTTGATAAGCTTTGGTGAAGTGTTACAAATTACTCTAGTGATCATTTCAAGGAGAGAAGTCTAGGAGCCATAGTTTATGGAAGCAATGTTATAAAATGTTTCTTAACTAGAACATTTAGACTGTTTTAAGGAAAAATGTCATAATGTATCAAATAGAAAAAAAGTCACCTGGTCTTTAATTCGAGGACTTCTCTCACTATATCCATGGGCAAATCCTTTTGCTACTTCAACCATAGTATTTCCTGGGTCAATCACTCTCACCTACAATTCTCAATTTTTTCATGTCAGGGGCTAAATGACTCATTCCCCTGCTCTTGTTAACTTCCTGTTTCAGTACTTCCAACATGATGCAAGTAGATTAAACTTCTTTAGGTATTGAATTTTCTGCATCAGTTCTTGGCTTTGAGGCCAAATAGTTCAAGTAGAAAATTATGGGCTTGGCCTTGGATCCTAGCCCTGTTGTTTCCTTCGCTATGTGACCATGGGCAAGCTATTGAGCCTTTCTGAGGTCTAGTTTTCTCTGTCCAATATGGAGATAATACCTTTCCATCTTGTGAGGAAGCTGTGAGTATGGAATGAGATCACATATGTAAAGCGCCGGTATTAATAACTAACAATTATTTTATCTTGCGAAACTTGTGCATTTTGGCTTTCTGATTACTTTCTGTATTAAAACAAGACCTTTTCCCCCCAAACATTCTCTTTCATGAACCACATTCTCATTTCTAGGCAATATGTACTTGAGCCTATCTAAAGCAGCTTGAGTGTTCTCAACATTGTGCTTGTGCATATGCTTCCATTTTTGACAAGAATAATTTTTACTCCTCCACCTTCCTTTAAAACTCTCCACCTTCCTTTAAAACTCAGGTCAGAATCCTCCTAAGTTACTGTTCCCTTGGAAAATTTTCTTGGATTAGCATTAACCCTGGTGCCCTTAAAAAGTCATATTTTGAGCTTTTACAGTATGTTCTCAGTTATTTTCTTTTCACTTCCTCTTGTCTCCTGCCTTTGGCATATGCCTCCCTTCTGCCGCTAATCGTAGTGCTTCCTCACTTTGATTTTTCCAAATAACTCTTTCTCCTCTAACATGCACAGAACAGGACCTATATCTGTGCTCCTGCCAAAGTCACTCCAGTGTTAAACCTGGTCTCTCAGGTGCAGTGTTTATGGAACTGAAACAAGAGATTTTGCTCCAGCACAGGTTTCATGGAGCAGAAAGTGAAGGTGGCCCCCTTTGGTTACTCATGTCAGCAAGACATTTGTCCTTCTAAAAGGCAGTCTTTTTGAAGGAAATGTCTTCTGTAGAATAGGCAACAGGAAAGTTTGACTCTGGTGAAACTAGGCATATTATATTGTAATCTGCAGAGGGCATGATTTTCTTGAAAATAATTATCCTAAATTGACATCCAGCATCTTGGATTTCATTTTTCCTTCTCCATGCTATGTGACTTGGTCTATAGGAGAGGATAAACATTCCCCAGTAGGTTATAGATTCTGTAGAAGGAAGGTTTTTAAATAGAAGAATTGTAATACCTCTGAGGTTGGTAGATTTAAAACAATTGCATTAATTTAGATTATTTCTTCAGAATGCTAAGCATTGTCCAATCTCCAGATTCAGAAAGTATCTACTGACACCCAACTCTTGAGGCAGACTTTGTGTTCTTTTTTATGTCCATACAATAGCCCTATGACATGGAAATTATCATCAATTAGTAGGTAGGGACATGGAGGCTTAGGGAGGTTAGATGTAACTGTGGCCACACAGTTATTAAATGAGCCCTTCTTTCAAATCTAGATACTCTTCTTTTAACTGTGCTATTTTGCTTTATTTTAGGTATCCATTTTCAGTTGGAGAAAAGCTCCAAGTGAGTTAATTACAGTGGATATAAAAAAAGGAATTCAAATTAGTAATATCATTATCTCTCTCTGTTTCTAGTTTGTGCAAAGCAGGTAACTGATGAAGCATCTTCCACTCGAGATTCAAGCCTTACTAACACAGCAGTGCAAAGCAAGTTAGTGTCTTCCTTTCAGCAACACACCAAAAAGGCTCTTAAACAGGTAAGATAGCCGGCGTTTGTCCTTTGTCCTTTGGTTCTACCTACTTGAGGTAGTGGGTTTTATGTGGAGAAAGTAAAATTAAGTAAGAACGTAGCAATCAGAAAGCAATAGGGGTGTCCTGAATTTACCCACTTCCATAATATTCAGTGTACTGATTTTAACCTATGCCAGAAACTGGGAGAGGCTTGGCTGAGAACTTTGATGGGAAATAGAAAATGTGCTTGGAAAAATGTGCCTGGAAACAAAAACTTGTATTAAGATTTTTTTCTGTCTGACTTACAGTAAACATACTGGGTTCATAAATGCATTGCATATTTTGAAAATAATGTCTCTATTTATAACCCCTTTTATCTAATAGTTGACATAAAAACTAAACCAATAATTTCTTTCTCATTACTGAGATGCGTTAAGTTACAAATAGGAAAAGGAGTAATCGTGGTTTACTTACATCTGGATATCCATCAGTGAGTGTTTGGTGCTGAATGGAGGTTGACTTTGCAGTGTCATCCTGATATTACATAAGCAATCTTGACCTGTGTGTCCTTGTCCAGAGATGATGGTGGGAGGTAATGGTTATAAGGTTGGGTTCTGGACTCTGACATACCCCAGTTTCAATCCTTGCTACTCAATGTGTGACACTGGGCAAGCTACTTTTTTTCTCTGAATCTCAAATTCCTTCTCTAGAAAATGTGGAAAATAATAGTACCTTTCACATGGGAGTGATCTGAGAGTTAAGTGAGGTGATACGTTGAAAGCATGTGGTGGAATGAGTGCCTAGCCCATAATAATCACTCTAAATGTTAGTTGCTGCTGCCCCTCCAGCAAATGCTGAATTGTGCAGAGAAGAGAGAAAGAGATGCTGTGGTTATATGAGGACATGGCATGATGGTATACTAACGATGTCAATAAATGAGAGACTGACAAATTTAACCCTGAAGTCGTGGTTTTCCCTGTGTAACTGCTTTCTTCTTGCATTGTTTATTTTGATCCTTCTATGACAACCCCCTCCACCTTACCTGTTGCTGACCCCCAGCAGGTCTAGGAATAAAAGTATCATTCTAGTGATATATTTAAAGCAAGGAAAGAGAAACCATGTTTTTAAATAAAGTTAAAAGTTTTTTAAAAGCCCACCAACCTATAAAACTTCTTAATATTCACATTCCATCTCCTAGACTTAAAATGCCTCCACCTACTTCTCTCTACTTCAAACAAGGAAACTTAGGAAAGAAACTTAACATTTTTATACTGAATTATGTTACCATTTTCTGTATTAATTATTGAAGTTGCAGTATTCCCATTCTTTGGTATTATATTTAAGGTAATAATAGTGTTTCATCCTACATAGGCAAACAATCTTTGCTGAGCTTGCCATTTATATCATTGTTCTTGTGAAATGTTTTAGACACCAAAAACCAAAACTGAATTCAGCGTTGAGATTCTTTTTAATTGATGAAATAAAGGATGGATGATGGTAGGGAAGCCTGGAGAAAGGCTTATTCAGGCAGCAAAGAGGATGCAGATAATAAAGTACTAACTAGGATAGAACAAAAGATGCGAAACTGGATACTGGTAGTCATAGAATTTAAGAAACATGGATGCGATCATAAACTAAAATCCTACTTCTGAAGAGCAGTGATTTAGAAAATGTGCACACCATGAAATCTGCCTGTATATGAATGTGAAGATACAGATTCAGATCTCTGTATTGTTATGGCTCATTATTTTTTACTTTCTTCATTTGATTTCATACCATTTGAATATTTTTTACATTACTAAAACATTACACAGCTTTGAGGTAGTGGTTTTTTGGTTTTGTTTTGTTATGGAGCATGTGTTCATGGGAAGTGCCACCTGCTTGCTTAGGATCTAAGCTTTGTTTTAAGAATCCTGTCCTGTAAGCTTTTTAATGTCCTGAAACATCTATTTATTAACTTCTTAAAACTTCCTATTGTATAACCAAGTAACAAATTAGTTACCAGGAGAATATGGCACAATATATAGAAAATATGCTAATGTTTGATTAATAGTCAAATTCATATTGGACATACATTTAGAAGGAAAGCTGTTCTTTGCAGAATTTTGCCCAGATTCCCTGTAATTGCTGAATTTCTTAAGACAGCATTTCAAAAATTGACTGAACATGCAGCATTTTAAATTGTAGCAGTCTCAGCAAATCTGCAGCTTTCTATTTTTTGGATAGTTGAATGGCTATGACCATGTAGAGTTCTTTGTAAGTGTATATATATCCATATATATACCCATATATATAGGTGTTATGTATTTGTGAATGTATGTTTTGTGTGTATATGAATATGCATAAGTCATAATCTCATGAATGTATGACCAGCTGAATGACTCTAATAATAATTACATTAGCTGACATTTACTTTTCTGAATTCTAGACATTCTACTCTGCATTTTACAAGTACTATGCCATTTAAACCTCATATAAATCCTTTAAAGTATGTACTAGTGTCCTCATTTTTTCAAATGAGGAAACTAAGGCCCAGAGAAGTTAGATAGCTTGCCCAAGATTGTCCAGTGAGTAAATCTTGGAGATGACACTTGAAGCCAGAATCATAGTTTCAGATTCTGCCCTCTTAACTAATACTGCCTTTCAGCATATAGTATGTAATAGGCTAGATGAATTTTTGACATTATCCAAGGAAATTTGCATTCTTGAGTGTATAGTGTAAGGAAAGCAATACAGCATAGCCATTAAGAATATTCTTTCTAAACACAGACTGCTTATGTTTAGTATCAGCACATATTAATGGTAGGCACTCAAATATGTGAGCTCTTATCATTTTATTAGAAGTATATTCTGAGGTAGTAGGGCTTTAGTAGTTCAACTGTATATTGGCTATTGTAGATTCTTAGAAAGATGTAGGTGAAAAAAACAAAACAAAACCCAATAGCTTTATAAGATAAGTGTAGTGAAAAATAGTAATTTAAAACAAACCTCCATGCAAAATAAGCCAGACATATTCTCCCAGATCTGAAGCCCCCACACCACAATCATATGAAGCATGTTGCTATAGAGAATGAGTTCTTTTACTTTGTAATACTGTTAATTGCAGTGTAATTATAGGCTGGACAATATGAAGACTGTAACGCCCCTTGGCTATTGACATGGAGTATTTTCATTGCTCCCGAATATTTGGGTCCCTTTGGCTTTCTAATCATCAAAATGTTAGTTAACATGATATGTTGGGTGTGACTGCATGAATAATATATTGTTATTTCAGTAGGGTTTTTTTCTGAATAAACATATTCAGAAGCCTCTGGAGAGTAGCAGATTGCTGATTATCACCTTGTTCCCTATCTTCTTTCTGCCTTGTTATTTTAGTTGTAATGATCCTAAAAAGTATGAAATGATTAGATTTTGAATTTTAAGGAAGGATAATTAAGAAAGATTAAATTTTGGAAGTTTTTAAACAGCGGAACCAGATGAAAGATTAAAGAAAGATGAGATCTGTTATGATGGGGTAACATGATGGAGAATAGAACCTTTCTATGTCGTTCCTATTGGCCCATTTGCCTGCCTTCATTATTTATTTAGGGAGGTAGAATTTATTCATAAAGTTGCAGGTCCTTTTCCCTCTTCATATCACAAAGCAGATATATTCTTGGTATTTTGCTTTAGCTTTGTATGTTTGACCAATACTGTGAAATTCCAAAGGTTATGTTGCATGATAGCAGTTTCTGAACGTGGGTGTTGACATTTAGCATCCACTAGCAACAATGCAAGTTGTTGGTGCCTGACACAGCCAGCTGTTTCATATGTGTGTATTTCTAATTATTTTAGCATTCACAGCATGTGATATTTTCAGATTTTTCCATGAAAGGCTTATTGCATTCAATGCATTCTTAAGTTACATTGTTGGTGGTGTTTCTCTGTTAAAATAAAGCAGGCATTACTTGTTTATGCAAATTTCAAGTTAACACAAAAGCCTCTGATTTTAGATTTTATTTTATTTTTCCTCAGGATGGAAATGAGAACTCCTCCGTATTTTTAGAGTTATCTGACAAGCTTTCTGTTTCAAAAATAAAATGTTTATCTAAAGGTTTGTTAATTTTTACAAGAGAATATTATGATACGTCTCTAGAGGAAAGTGTGCTCAGTCTGCATCTTTTGATTTCTTTCTTTTTGCTTAAAGCCAGAATTGTAATTGTTGTATGATATGGTCTTCACTTTTCCTAGATTGGTTTAGCTCTGTCATGTTTGTTTCCTTTCTAAAATAAGTTTATTTCCAAGTTTAAGCCTGTAAATTCCTTTCATACTGAACGGTAGCTGAAAGCACTAGACTTGGCAAGTCCAATGGACTCTGTGTAGTTTGGGCGTGAGGACATTATAATGTAGGCAACTTGAAGGTACATTCCTTCATCGTGGACTGCATTCACACTTGCCATCTGCTTGTTTATTTAGGTTTTGATATTGCTTCTTTCTGGATTTGAAATGACAGGATTTAAAGTTGTTCAGTGAGATATTCCATTAGCATTCCAATGTAAAGCTAAGGCTTGAGTAGTTGGAGGTGCTTCGTTGATATCATCCCCCTAAAATGAATCTAGACTAATATAGTAAGACTTAATATGTAAATCCATGTCAAAATAAAACCATGTTGTAGATGGAGCAACAGAGCCACCACTAGCTAATTAATACCTTTGGTGTGGAATAGAAAAAGCTACCCCCAAACCTAGTTGCTGTGAAAACAACAAAGTCTCCTGTTTCAGGTTACCTTTGTGCAGAGCAAACCTTCCATGACTGTCTAAAGTGGCCCTCCTAATCTTATTTTCTTAATCTATTACATGGATTTATATTTTCCAGTCTGTGGGATACCCAAACTTAGATAAATTACAAGTTAAATTGCATTTAACTTCTATTATATTTATAATATAATGTAAAATAAGAATTTTCTTGTTCGCTTGAAATTTTAGCTAAAGCTCAAAGTTGAGGACGATGAGGTACAAGTATACCCTGTTGTGAAGGGAAGTACTGGACACAGCCTTGAAGGACTTAGTGAGAGAAGGCTAGATGGCCTGGATCATCTTCCAACAGCCTATGTATAAAATTGCTCTGTGGAGTCCCTATTTAAAACATCTTACCAACACTATTGTCTTTGTTTTATAGGGACATTTACCCAAGTAATTTATCCAGCATTACTCAGCTAGTTAGTTAAATCTTTCTCTGACTCTATAACCTTGCTCTTAACCGTTGTGCTACTCGGTCATTAAGACAGCTCTGCAGCAGCCCCCATTCCCCTGCAGGTCAGCACATTAGGAGAGGGAGATTTTGATACCTTTCCTGGGCAGTGATCAGGCTCACTTATTTGGGAGAGTGAGGAGCACTGGGAATAGTGTTTAGTGGGTATCAATGATTGGTGCCTTCAGGCTGAGTTTGGTTCAGAGTCATCTTTGTTTTGTCTGGCACATCGTTTAAAAACAGGAAAACTCACCTAAAAGTCCTAAAAATCGAGTTGTGTTGCTTCTCTTGAGTCATTACTGCTCCCTCCAGAGGGGTATGTGCATTCCCACTCACTCCAGCCTCCCCCTCTGTCATTGTCTTACCCCAGCCAGTGTGGTCCAAACAGCATTGCACATTTTTCAAGGGCTTGTGAGGAGACACACAGAACATGTGGGAGTCATCAATGTGCACACAGTTGCAGAAATACAGTTATATAACAGGAAAACCATGAACAGCTAGCTTCTTTACCTGCAGGTTGCACGCCTCACAAGGAGAGACCAGGAGTCAGTGTAAGGCAGGAATCGCTACAGGACCTGCCTTGTGAACACAAGTACCAGAGTTCTCCTATTTGGAGCCAGCTGGACTATGCCAGATATCTCAGTTGAGTCAGCATCCTTTTCCACCCTCCATCCACATTCTGATCTCCTTGAGGGTGTTCCCAGTGTCCCAAGTCAAATAAATTCTGCTTTCTAGAAAGTGAATTGGAATCTTCAAGGTAGCCTAAAATGACTATAAATGCAGTCAAGATCCCCTTCTGATAGCTGACCTCTGACCCTCCTCAGGGTTTACCTAGTAGCCTGCTGCTTCACTACTGTGACCAGTGTCATAGTAAACAAAAACTTCTCAGTTTTTGCTTATTTGCCCCTAGAAATGTATTTGGGGTCAAATATAATGCTTGTTTTTCAGAGGTATCAAATAAAAGCGTATATATTTTTAATATACTTAATCATTTTTCTTATATGGTGGGCATGTAGTTTTTGTCACCTACAGACACATGATGTTGTATTTTAGTATTTTTAAAAATATTGTATTAATATTGTTTGAATTTCTGAGTAGAAAATATATATTCAGAAAAATATTATTAAATGGGTTCAGTATTGATTAGCATTCCTTTATCCCTACCTTGGCTCCAGCTTGACTCTTTAAAATTCAAAATAGCTATGGATTTTTCTTCTTCTTATTATATTATTACTGTCATTATTTCTTTCTATCCAACTACTAATTATTCTATAGTGGAGTCTTCTCAGCTCTAAAGATTGAGGACAAAATTTTTGTTACTTTAATTATTATTTACCACAAATGATATAAAAAGGCAGGCTGTCTTTGACTTTATGATTCCAGCTTCTAGGCCTCTGTTTTTTTCACCTCTTTTTTCCTTAATCAGCATTTTCCAAAATACACCTCCCAACCCTGACGTCAAATGAACATTTTTAAAATGCCTATTTCAATTGCCAAGGGGAATAGTGAAGATCTATGATGTATAGACTCCTAAAAACTGATCACTCTCTGTACAGGTTTTGTTGTTTTGTGAAGTCTTACATAGTGTGCAAAGATGGACTAAAGTGAAACTTAAGGCGCTGTGTTGCCTCCTTCTGTCTCATTGTTAGTTTGATAGGTTAATGTCTATAAAGGGCTTTGAGTTCTTATACAAGGCTAGAGAGATGTCTGCAATTATGTGCACACCTTGATGAAAGAAAGAATAAATGTCTTAAAAATTTTATAGCACACATTCTCTTATTAAAGATATTAACAGCAAGCTAAAGGTGAGGAGGATGGTATCTTACTCATCTTTGCATCTCTTGTCCCCCCACAGTGCCTGGTACTTTCTAAAAGCTCCGTAAATGTAAGAATTGAAGCGAAGATGTCTCCTGTTATCATTAGCAACAGTATCATTTTTAATAGATTTCCCAAGCCATTCACTTCCCCATCTGGTTTTAAATCTCTTCTGAATATGTCTTCTTTCATTTCGAGGGTATTTGATTTGTCTCTTCTGTAGTTATTTGATTGCTAAATCTTATGATCAACAAGTTGGATGTTCAGCTAATACTGTTTGCAAATAAAATGACATCCTTTCTGACAGCAAGGAGATATACAGTCAATGCACTATTTCAGGAGATTATGGCAGCTGTTGGTCGAAGGACATTAATCAAGTAACTGCGATGTTATAAAATTGGTACAAATTACACAGAAAGCAGCGATAAAAAGGTTCGAGACTGTCTCTGGTCAGCCTTTTAACCTTTTGAGGAGTTTTAGCATTCCTATAACTGTGAATTTAATGTCTTTTCAAGTTTTGTGTACTTAAGACCCTTTTTATTACAGGTAATTTTCTGCGTAAAGCCATCAGCAAGATAAGCTGTATTTCAGAACTTTTAAATGTCTTTTAGTACATTATCATCACCATGGTTGATTCATTTATGAAACACAGAGCACTCCCATTTGGAGAGATTTATTCTTGTATCAATTTTTTTCCTGGATTTGCCAGAACGCCGTCATGTTCGTGTTCTGAAGGTTAATGCCCAAAGTCAAGCAGACAGAAGCCAAGTGCTGCAAGGTTTCCAAGATTAGGACTGATTCCCTTCACAGAAATAAATGATTCCTGCCATGTTCAGTGATTTTGTGCAGCGCTCCCCACGGCTGAGTGAGTGCATCAATACTGTAGTCCTTACCTGCTGTACATACTGATGACACTCGGTGTTCACTTGATTGACTGAGCAGTGCACTGGAGAGGACGCACCTGCAAGAGAAGTGCAGACACATATATTTTTATCCTGGTCTCGAAACATTTATTTTACATTTATTTTACTTGGGAGTCATGGTTTCAAATTGCATGAGCTCTCAAGCCACACTGCTAAGGTAAAACAAATCTTTAACTGCTGCTTTGTTTTCGGAATTATACCGAAAATGGTCTCAGGTTTATACCCTTTTGCCAAAGCCTGATTTTATGCTTTTGAGGGAAAAATCACATAAAGGTGACTGTTAAGAATCTTGACAAATCAATGACTCTGTGGAATTTCAGTCTCTTAAGAGGTCTGTCGAATCATGGGCAAATTGGATCGTTTAATTCAATTATGAGAAATCACTTTGGCTTATTTTTATGTTATATTTTATTATCCTGTTTTGTAGGCTTTGAGGCAGCAGCAGAAAAGAAGAAATGGAGTCTCAATGATGGTAAACAAGACTGTTCCTCGTGTTGTTCTGACACCATTAAAGGTGTCTGATGAGCAGTCGGATTCGCCTTCAGGTAAAGAGCTAAAATATTCTATGCTTGGCCAGTTTCTTCCCGGAGGAGACTTCCTCACTGACAGAGATGTCATGAATTTTCTCTAAAACTGAATAATATTTTCACTTGAGGTTTCATTTTATTTTTTTATACCTCTGACTCAGTGATTCAAAAATATTTTGAATATTTCACTCTTTAAAAAAAAAAAGGCACCAGCTTGCTCATCATCAAAGGATGTCATTTGCTAATGTCAGTAGGTGTTAAGAAAATGTGTAGTACTGCTCATGGATTTTTTTTGTTGTTGCTTTGGCTTTTGTTTGAATGTTGAACTTTAATGGTGGACCACATGCTGGTACGTAATGCCCTCAAAAGCAGTTCTTCCGTGAGTGTGAATTTGTGTTTCAGTCCTCCGCTGCAAAATCAGGAATCCTTGATTAGTTTTTGTGTTCTGGCAACATTCTTCTCACCTCAGCGCAGCCCTGACCTTTTCTTCTAATTTACCTTCTGTCACTTTATCAGCTATGTCCCATTCTATTTATAAATTGAGGTTTGCATTTTCTGTTCCTAGTTCAACATAAAGTTATTAATAAAGACATGGTCTGTCCCTCTCTTGAAGCCTGTCTTCTTCCTTCATCTCTTTGTGTCTGGCTTGCATCATCTCTAAATAGTACAGTATTGTTGAAACTTATTCGTGCATTTTTACAAAAGATCTGAGTGTTTCTTTTAAAAGCTATCAGATCAGTGCACGTGTTTTTGACTCCGCTATTAGCCCATCTGTTCTTGCTTTTTGTCCTGTTTGATTGATTTATTGGGCTTTCTCTTTACATCCAGTAGAGGAATCAGATTGTAGCCCAAGGTAGTGTATTAACTGTTGGAAAAGGAGATTATATCTACAGTTTTTAAAACAATTTTAGATTTTTCTTTTCAAGGACAGCAAAAGGAAGATAATGACATAATAACTATTTCCTTTTATAGGATCCGAATCTAAAAATGGTGAAGCAGACAGTTCAGATAAAGAAATGAAACATGGGCAAAAATCTCCTACAGGAAAACAAACAAGTCAGCACTTAAAACGATTAAAAAAGTCTGGTTTAGGTAAGTGTTCAGTAGACTATGACATTTCACATTTTAGAGATTTCTATCTTTTTGAATGAAATTATAGAAAATTCTTATAACTTTTTTTAATGGTTAAACAAGAAAATTTAAAAATCTTTTCAACATATCTAAAGCAAAAAGGGTGTTAGATAAGGAAATGTAGTTTCAACAGAATGATCTTAAGCATGTTACTAAATTTCTGAATGATATATTGAATGAAGCAGAGGCTAAAGATAGATTTATGTGTATTTAAGTAATTATCTGCCAGGTCATGATTCTATCTAATATGCAATGTTTTGTTCCTGCAAGTGGGTTTCACTTTATTGGAATATACTGTATTGGGGAAAAAAATGCAACTTTTATAAATTGTTCATTGAACAGGAGAGTACATTGTCATTGGGGTCTGCTGCAGTAAAACCGCTCTGCCTGCCTTTTCATCTGTGCTGCTTGAAATTATGCAGTAGTGCTTGTCTGAAAAATAGTGTAGAATTGCTGAGAAGTGTGGGAGACACAGTCCATGGGTCTTGCAAGTCAGCACCAGGTTTTCCTCTGAAGATTTCCTTCTTCATAACTTTTCATCAGGAACTCAACGGCAGCATTCAGGGAAGAAGGGATATGAGAGTTAAAAAGACAAAAATGAACCTATCTTAGGCTGCACATTCTAATTCTCGACCTAATCAGCCTTGTTGGATGTCTAGACCTAAGGGCTTCATTTCTTTCTCTTAGTTATTTCATCTCTGAGTAAGGATAATGATAATGACCTGGATCAGTGTAACATTTTCTAAAATGGCTGGTAGAAACTACAAGTTTATTGACCTGAACTTTATTACTGGTTCTGCCACTTACTTTCTTGACAATTTAGGGTAATTCTTATTTGCAGAGTTTATCTGTTTGTAAAATTCAAGCAAGATTTTAACCCATTTATTTATTTTTTTAGTAAAGATTTATTGATTACTATTTACCAGGCATCTTGCTAAATCCTGGGAACAGAATTTCAATAAACATCTTTGAAGAGGATTTATATATCCTTAGATAAGAGATCTTTGGGAAAGCAGAATTTATTTTTGTTTTAAATTCTTTAAACGTAGCATAATTACCTTTTTTGCGTTATTTCCAAGGCTAAATAATTTATAGTTATTGTCTAGCCCAGAATGTAAGACTGTGTGTTTGTGTATAATCATACTTACACATACACTGACGTATATTTTCTAGTCTTTTGAGTATTTTAAAGTAAATACTTTAATATAAGTGGCTTCTGAAATAGAAAACTATAATGGGAGAGTGATATGTAAAGAATGTACTAAAAAAAACCCAACCTTCCACCCAAAATACCATGGTATGATATCCTAAGTAATTTAAAAGTCAGTGACCTTCAGTTAAAAATGGTCTGCTACCAGCTTCAGTAAAGTCAATGCCATATCATCATTTAACAAAATTCAAGGCACAGGGCCCTCCCCGTTTATGTACATAGCTTGCTTCAGGACTGGAAGTTGACACAAGCATGTGCTCTGCTACCAGGATCTTCTCTGGTGCTCAGGTCTTCAGCCAGGATCTCTTGTTCTGATTGTTGTTACCTAGAAGTCCTGCATGCCGCTAAACATCTTACAGCTTAAAAATTCTATAGTAAGAGTAGTTCAGCCAACTTTTTAGCAAAGTAAAAAGGTGATAAAGGAGACCACCATGTTCTTTTTAACTTGCTTTCTTTTAGGCTACAAAATAGTAGAAATAATGAAGCTACTTATTGAAGGAATGGAGAAGTGAAATCATATTCACTGCCCATATTTAATGCGACGGTCTAAGCATTTTGACAAGTTATCTCATTTAGTCCTTACTTCAGTTATGTACAGTAGAATGATTTCCATTTTGCAGTTGAAGAAACTGAGGCCCAGAGGGTTAAGGAGGTTCCCTATAAATGATGCAGCTAAGATACAAGTTAAGGCATAGCTAGCTCCAAGGTCTAAACCATTGACCTTGGATATGGTCTGAATGTCAAATCATCTTGCCCATACTGTAGACCTGTAGGCACCACTGAGGAGCAGCACACCACTCTATGACGTGATAAGTCAGCCATAGGTGTTAAAATGCAGGTACCCTAGTTGCACGTAGAAGGGGAGTGGCAACTGTCAGATTTCTTGGCTGATCCTGTAAAATCAGATGGAGGAAGAAGGTGGGATTTAAAATAAATCAGTTAAGGTAAAAATCTGTCAAAAATAAACCAAAGGTGATTACTGGGAAGGAACTGTGACTGACTGACCTAGCAGGCAGCTGAGTGGAATGGCTTATTTTGTACAAGGGAAGTCACTGGTACTTAGTAAGTCTCCAATATCTGCCCAGCTATAAAATGAAGAGTGGAAAATGTAAAATGAAAGAAAAAGCCTTAAATGTGACCATCTCCAGACAGTAACCCCTGTCTCTTTTAGAAAGTAGTGTTTTTGATATTCTCTGACCTTAGGAATCTTACAGAGTAAAAGATTCTTTATGCTGTGAAGCATTTTAGAATCAGGATGGTATTTAGTATTCCGTAAGGCATATTTATGTACATTTTGCTCTCCCCTCTTTGCCAGTATGTTGTTAATTCCTTGGAAATAGCGACCTTCTGTCCATCTTTGTAGTCCTTACTGCACCCATTACATCCATCCTGTTTTGTAAGTGCTGGATAAGTTTTGTATTAATTATTTATAAGTAACTGAATGGGCTAATAAGTTTGTCTGGATAAATGAGGCATCCTGTAGGTAACACAGCTATGTATATACCCTTGATTAAAAACCATCATGTGCTTCTGGGGAAGCTCATTCTTTGTTGAACTAATGTATGGCTGCAGAAACATTGCAAAGATGATGCCATCCAACATCCCATAGCCAGCCAGCCAGAGAGAGCTGGTTTTCCCTCATCTGTTTCTCCCACCAGAGTCAGGCATCTAATTCATACAGTTTCTGAAATCTGGTTTTAACCTTCTCTGCCTTCCTACGTAGAGGTAACTGTATGTAAGTCCTAACCTGTTGAAACCATTGTGAATTAAAACAAATGCTATAAGTTTGTTCTAACTTAAATTGGTAATTCTAAAACTAAATCCAGTCAAAATCAGACTGTTGGGTGTAAGTCTAAATTTTCATCCTCGTTGTGAGATTTTCCTAACGATGTAAAATAATTCTGATTGTGCCCTGAGTGCTTCCTTTTGGTCTGTGGCAGTTAGTTAATTTGTCGCATTGCAGGATATTCACCCTATTCAAGGTATAGGTTTCACCTGGGTCTTGGAATTTCATGTCTGTAGCCCAGGGCACAATGGACCCCAGACTTCCTTGAGGACTCTGCAGTACGGGACCCACTGCAGACCTCCTTGGTTCCCTTCATATGCTCAGCTTCCCTGGGGAGGGTTAGGAGCATACAGTAAAAAACCTATTGAGCTTGTGCCGGCCCAGTGGCGCAGCGGTTAAGTTCACACATTCCGCTTCTCGGTGGCCTGAGGTTAGCCGGTTCGGATCCCGGGTGCGGACATGGCACTGCTTGGCACACCATGCTGTGGTAGGCGTCCCATGGATAAAGTAGAGGAAGATGGGCACGGATGTTAGCTCAGGGCCAGGCTTCCTCAGCAAAAAAGAGGAGGACTGGCAGCAGATGTTAGCTCAGGGCTGATCTTCCTCAAAAAAAAAACTATTGAGCTACGACATCCCTCAGTCATTCTAGTTTTGATGGTGATCTTGAAATTCCTGTGAGAAATAGATCAGTCAACATAGGAACCCATTAATTCTGACAGAGTTGTTTTGTTTTGTTTGTTCTTAGCCAGGGTTATATATGAAAATTATGGCACTGTTTATCTGAGTAGCTCTGATTCAATAGATGTGGTCACATGGGGTGAGTGAGTGCAGGTGAAAAAAATGGTGGATCTAAAGAGTATTTCTCTGATGATGTTATAGTAAAAAACAAACCAGCAAAACCTTGTTGGTCCCGCACCCACTTCTAAATGATGCATGGTGGAAAACCTTATTCTGATATGCATAAAAATGAATATTAACAATATCCACAAAGGCTCTTTTATATCATAAGTCTCAAAAATTATGGTAACAGTTAATATTAGACTACCAAAGAATCAGGCAGTAGAAACTGCATCTGGTGAGATGAAAGGTAGGTGACAGCTGAAAATGGGTTTGAGGTCTGTGTTTTTCTTATCTAATCAGTAGTTTTAATATCCTCTCTCCTTGTCTTAGCAAAAGGTGAAACTCATTTAAAACCTCCCTGTGGGGAGTTTTCTGAGATAACCCTGGTGTATTATCATTTCACCATCTTCAGGGTACTTAGAGGATGGATTGTGACCATATAAAAAATTACTTAACGATATTCTTTCTTACTACTTGTTTTGTATTAATTTCTCACATCTGTCCCTAACTAAAATGTAAGTTCCTTGAGTTAGGGGTCATTGACCAAACCCAGTTTTTAATTATGCTTCTTCCTACCCAGTCACACAGTAGGAGTTTAAAAAGTGCTCCCTAAACACGTAAGCTTCTAATGGATGTGTCTGAGGGGTTTTTAATAAATGTCCTCGCTAAGCCCAACTTCTGGGATTCATTCCAATATATTTTATTTGGTTTAATCTTTTTGTTATGAAGAATTACAACTTTTCTGGTTTCGTAAAATGTTACATACTTTTAAAGTAAATTAATGCAGAAAAATAAAAATAGAATTTGACTAATACTCTAAATCCTATCATCCAAAATAATTTTCCCAATGTTTTATAAACATTGTTTGACATCTCTTAATGTGTATCCATAGGCAGAGATTATCTTAGAAAAAACTGTATTATACCATTTTAATTAAGGGTACTAAACTTAATTAATTTCAGGCTGAATAATAAAAAAGAACAGAAGTAAAACCAAAAAACAAAATTGCTAAACATTGCCACAAGATATATTCATATCTAAAACTTCTCTCCCAAGATATTAAAATTAAATTGAAACTGAAATAAAAGTGGTTATCTTTTTAACTACTCATTCAACTTCAGACAATATATTATAAAGGTTGGGGAAATAATTATACTTCTGGTCTCTCCTTCCTCCATGTTTTTATTATTTATATTATTTTTTAAACAGGTTGATAACATTTATATTCTGTTTTGTAACTAGAATCCCCATAGTTCTTTAACCCTGGTACTATATTTTAATGGGTTCCATGCTCCCCAAAGGACTTTTTACACAGTTTCTTCTTTTGTTAGGGCTACGTGGATTCATGTTATAGAGGATTAGATTTTGTCCTCTGATAAATTTTCTGTCCTTAGACTTTACTCTTTGAAAGCCTGCTATTCTTTCCTGAGCTCTTTCAGAATCATTCCTCTCTAATTTCTTTGAGACGAGGAAGAAGTCTCATTTTGATCTCTTTCTGTTTTTCTTTGGGCAGTCCCTCTTGTAGCAAAAGGCGCTGGTCTGCCTCTTGCTCCACAGGGTGTGCTCTTTCCCTCTGTGTGTGCTCATTTTATGCATAAATCCTGTGTGACTTCCCTTCTGGGAAACCGGAGTCTTTAAGCCAGTAGACTACCCACTGATCAGCACGTGCGCCAGAGTCTGCAGCCTTTCCTCAGATTGGTGGTCTTCCAACTCCCTTTGGTCAGAATAATAGGGAATTTCCCTGACCCTGATTGGACGTGATTGCCCATGATTTTTATCATGAGGTCAGCCTAGCATCTTCTTGTATAGCGTAGACTCTCTCTGTGTCAATTTGGCAATTGTTACTTCTCTTTCCTCCTCTCGATCTTAACTTCTTTACACTCTCTAGTGTCCAGGAATTAGACCCTACAATGACTACCTCTTTCTCTTCCTCCTGATACTGTAGGGAGATGAGGTACCAGCTGTAACAAGATAAGACAATCAGATATAATTGGATTGTTCTTAAGCCAATTAAGAGTAAGTGTGAAAGGATAATTAAAGTGGAATTAAATATCTTGTGTGGCAACAAATTGAGCAATAAGTTCATCTGTTGTGTCTTTGTTCCAAAACTATAAAACATGTTTTGCTTAGTTGGACATCTTTGAAATAGCTCTTCTTTTGACTTTGTCATAAAAGACTATGTACCTCTCCGAATCTTCTTTTTTCTATGATATTCTTAAAGATTTTGAACTATACCAAATAGTAATCAACAGGATAAATCCTACTTCTCATGTTGCCCGTAACACGTTTCAAAATTTTATAATTTTCTCATTTCCCCAATACTCCCTCCTAGAGTCATTCTTGGTAAATGACCTCACCTCCGTCGTATTGAGAATATTAGGCCGTAAATAAGAATAAAGCAAATTTCTTGCCTACGTTTTTCAACATTTCTGTCTCTAGGTTTTGCCTTTGTTTCCTCTGCTGAGAAAAGAAACTCCTAATTCTCTTCTTGTGACCTATTTTTTTTTTATTGTGAAATACTTCAAACATACAGAAAAATACAGTTGCTAATAAAGCAGACATCTATATACACATAACCTTGACTCAACAAATGTTAGGAGCTTGTCAGATTTACTTTAGATTTAAAATGATAGATACAACTTTTATACTTTTTTGTGTTTATAAGTGAGATTGGCTGATAAATTTTCTCTTATATTGTCCTTGTTTGTCCTTATTTTGGAATAAAGTTTATATTAACTTCATAAATTGTATTGAAGAGCTTTCTTTCTTTACTTATTCACTGGAATACGTATAAAGTGAAGTTGTGGGAGAGTTCTGTGATATTTTAGTAAAATTCATCTTTAGAGCTATTTTATACTATGCGCTTTGTGTGTATATGGGGCAGGGGGCTGCCTATTCATTTTTTTGAAGCTTTGACAAATTTACTCAGATTTTCTGTTTCTAAGTTAAATTTGAAAATTTATAAACTTAAAATAGTTTATCTGTTTTCAAAGATACTGGCTAAAGTCATAGTATTATGTTATGCTTTTCAAAATCTACTTCCAATTATATCTGCTTTTCAAATCTATCTTATATCTCAAATTATATGCCTACCTTTCTCTCCTATTCATGTTTATTCGTGTCATCTCTCACTAGACTTAGACCTATTTTATTAGCGTAATAAAAAGAAAAAACTTTTTTTCGTTGCTGGTGATCTTCAATTGTTCTCCGTTTCTGTTTCATGAAGTCCACTCTTATTCTTACAATATTTCCTTCATTCTTTCTCAAGTTTCTGTTCTGTGGTTCATTTATAAAAACTTCTTGATTTGTACACTTAATCCTTGAGTTTTCAATATTTTTCTGCTCTCTAATGTGACAATTTATGTTTCAAACCAATTGAGCTGCATTTTACAAATTTTGGCGTTGTCATTTAGAATCCAAATATTTTGCAATTTCCGTTATAAATCTTTTTTTATTTAACTTATGAAATACTTAGAAGTGTGCTTTTGAATGTCCAAGTATATAGTGGGTGTAGGAGAATTGGAGAGTTGCTATGTCTGTTTTATAGATACCTAATTTTATTTCTTTGTGGACAGATGTTTATACTATTCTTCAGTAATTGTTGAGCCTTAGTGGTCAGTTTTTTTTTTTTTTTCTTACTCTTTCTTGAGTACTGTCAAAAAATTGCTTTTTCTGCAGGGCTGAGACCAGTGCCCTATTTGAAATTCATTAGTTCAATTCAAGATTGATTATTGAGTTGTTAATGTCATCTGTGTTCTTAAGACACGTTTTTTGTCTGATATCTCAGTTTCTGGTGAAGTATGTTAAAACTTCCCGTTAACATTGTATAATGCCAATTTTTCTTTTTTATTCCCTCAGTTTTAAATTTTGAGTACTATGCTGTTTAAATAGATGCAGGCATAAGGCATTATATTTTCCCAGTGAATTATTCCGTTTACACTTAAGGAATGATCTTCATCATCCCCAGTAAGGTTTTTTACCTTCTCTTATCTGATGTTAATATTGTAGTATTGCTTTTTGTTGTTTTGAATGTTTACCTAGTATCTTTTTGGCTTATCGGCTCATTTTCATACATTCCATGGGATTTTTATTTTAAGTATATCTCTTGTAAGGAGCATATAATTGGATTGTGTTACTTTTAAATCTAATATTAAAATCCATTTATATTTATTTTGATTGTGTTGCACTAAATTAAAATTTTTTTTTCTCCTTTTATGCCTTCCATTTGATTGACTGAGTTTTCCTTCCATGTATTTATTTGGAAGTTAGAAGTCTTTTTCATTTCTTCCAATGGCTACCTATAGAGTTTTAACAAAGTAAAGAAGTAATCTGTATTGCTCTTGTTCCCAAATGCCAGAATTTAATGGTGCTGTCATTTCAGTTACACCTTCCCATCTTGCATGCAATTATTGTCTACTATTTTATTTCCACGTTATTTTAACTCTCATTAGTTATTTGTCCTATTTTTCACTGTTCGTGCTTATTTTGAGTTAGTCATATCTGTTAGCCTTTTGGCTTACCATTGCTACTGCAGCCCACTCCTTCCTTCTTGGATTTAATGTCTTTATTTGTTAAGAACATCCACTAGTGGTTATTTCAGTAAGATTCTCTAAGGGATGGAGTTTCCCTTTTGGATACTGAAATGTTCTTGTATCACTGCTATCTTGAGAGACTTTGTTATTAATGAAATTCCAGATTGACACTTCTTGTTTCTTGGACCTTTGAAGATATTCCACTGTCATCTGTTGTTTATTGACAATAAGGTTTCTTTGTTGTCATCCTTTTGGAGGTAATCTATTTTTGTTCAAAATTGTTTTAAGATGTTATTTTTATTTTTGATGTTTTGCGATTTCAGCACATCGAATGGTGGAATGGGTATTTATCTTTCTTGAGATTTCATGTATTGCTTTATCTGAGGACTCTTGCCATTTTTTTCAGTTCTAAAAATTTCAGCCATTAGCTCTTTAAATATTGCCTCTTTGTCGTCTGCTATGTTTTTTCTTTCTGAGATTCCCATAAGTGTGCATTCTGACTGCTTCTTCCATTCTCTGCATTTCTTCTCTATTCTGTTTTTTGACTGATCTTTTTTATGCTGCATTCTAGTTTTATCAACTGTATTTTAATTTTTCAATAATTCTTTTCTCTGCTATGTCCATTGAATATTTAAAAATGTTTTTTAAAAACTAACTTTTCATTTTTAGAAGTTCCATCTGGTTCTCTTTCAAATTTGCTTATTTTTTTTAACCATAGTGTCCTGTTTTTATCATATTGGTTTTTATTTCTTCTTTTGTCCCTAATTATTTAAAACAAGGGCCAGAGAGTAAATGCTGTAAGCTTTGCAGGTCATACGATTTCTGTCACAACTAGGCAGACCAAGACAATATCTAAACAATTGGGCATGACTGTGTTCCAGTAAAACTTTATTTACCAAAACAGGTATTGGACTGGATATAGCTCATGGGCCATAATTTGGTGACCCTTGATTTAAAGCATAGTCTGTTAAAATCACAATGAAGTGGTTCTCTTAACTCAAGTAACTGAGAGTGGTAACTATTCTGGTTGATGCATCAGCTGACTGTCCCTTATGGTGGATCAGTCTTTTGTGTGTCATAATTTGAGTTGTGAAATCTAAATACAGCCTTCTGGTGGAGGTCAGAGTGCTTCGAAGTGTAGGATTATCCTTCAAAGCATATTGGTATTTCAGACCTCACAGCTAATATTTTTATAAAGGATTACTTTTCAAAGTATTACCCTCAAAATACCTTGAATAGGAATCTTCTGAAATAATCCAGCGATTATTGCTCTTCCTGACACATGGGGAGCACACAGCTATCAGCTCCCAGTGCTATCATCATCTCTCTCAAAATTAACAGCACTGTTGTTATTGTTATCATTGATCCTAGGTCTTAGAGAATCTACAAAAACTGTAGTTGTTACCATTTATGTTCCCAAAGTTTTTGAAACTTCTGATTAATTGGAAGATCAGAATTAAAATACTTCTCTTTTAGACCTACTGCTACTGGGAGTTAAAAATATAGATAGTATTGAGTGAAGAATACATTATGAAAATAAAGACAACTAACAAGACAGAAACACAAAGAAGCTTTGCAGATTTCCTTCTAAAATATCATTTTTAAAAGTGATAGAATTAAAAATGTTATTGAGTATCTATCAATGTTCAGTATATACTTATGTATGTGTGCACCTGCATGTTTTTCCCAATCTATAGTAAATTTATGCTTCTCGCTTGTTCAATCACAGGACACTTGAAATGGACCAAAGCTGAGGACATTGATATAGAAACCCCAGGATCTATTCTTGTCAACACTAACTTGAGGGCATTAATAAATAAACATACGTTTGCTTCCTTACCTCAGCATTTCCAACAATACCTCCTGCTTTTGCTCCCAGAAGTGGATAGGCAGGTAAGTAGAAGTTTTAGACATGTAGTATTAGTCAATAGTTATATTATTAAGAGACAGGTCTGTTATTGAAGATGACTAATACATGGATGGACCATTTTGTAATAACATGTTATGTAATTTACATACTTATTGCTAGCATTGGTGTATTTGTTTAATCTACCAAAACAGAACCATTTTTTATTATCAGTAGTGAGCCAATTCACATTTTAAAATACAGCACATTGCCTTGGAGTGAAAACGACAGACCTCCCCACATTGGAAAGGGAAAACAAAGAAATCAAACATTCCATTATCAAATAAATCTTTGAAGTAGCTGCTCCTTTACCCCGAGGGAATATTGAAGTGCAGCAATAAAAAGCCAGGGTTTCTAAGAAATTATGTAAATGTTTTTATTCTCAACTCTTTCCAAAAAGCATTTAAAATTTATGTTTGCAGTTGCCTTCTGAGAGTCTATCATCCTGAATATGATTGCCTATAAATAATCACCTTTTATCTTTTTTTTAGTGTAACTAGAAATGCTTTAAATGTATTTTTGTATTTTTGAAAAGCTTCTAAAATAAGGAAATACAAATATAGACCCATAATAGCAGGCATCAATCATCTTCTCAAGCTGTTTCCTTAGGAAAGAAAAGGAAAAAAAAAGATTTCATCACATAAACTTTTATTAGATTTCACAAAAAATATTAAATGGTGACTAGGAAACATTTCCTTGTGATTCTCATTTCAATAAATTTTCACACTGTATATAGTTTCCAGTTGATGGACATAATGCATGTGTGTTTATGAATTTGCATCTTAAAATGATAGATACATCTATAAATTGAAATGGGCAAAATTGGTTCAATATTTCCATATTACTTTGAATAAATTTTCTTAGCTTTTTATTTGATTCTGTTTTCTACTAACACCCATCTCTTTTCATACATACTTAAAATTTGATGTGCTACAGTTTTCTTCCATTCTGATGTATCTCTTTGGTGGAGATTATTGTTTGAGTTTAGAAAAATATTATTTTGGGTGCAATTTTGTTGATTTGGAGTTTGTCTTCATCCCACAAAAATTTGTTTAATATTTACTATGAATATGATATGTTTTAGGTGCTTTGGAATAATGAAAAACAGTAAGTGCCTATTATATGTTTATTGAATCAATGATTAAATATGCTCTAGTTGGATACATAAGCCGTATTTGTGAATAATCAAAATATGAGACAGAAACGGGTAAGCTTAGTGGGGGAAAAGCACAAAGTATATTGAGCTTTCATATGCAGAGGGGAAAAATCAGAGACACATTTAAGATCCTTGAATTGGGCGCTTGAGATATAGGCAGAATCTGAATAAAATAGATGGAAATGTACCAAGTGCAAGGTTTGAAAATACAAAATCAAAACTAATTTTGTGGGAGTCTGGATAATAGGAAGAACAGTGCAAATGAATCTGGAAAGATAGAAGTCAATTTTGGAATATTTCTTGACTATGAGACTAAAGAGTCTGAACAGTGTTCTTCCTGTGTTTGCAGTGCAAAAGCCATGGAGGGCCTTTGAGCAGAGCTATAATATAATAAGATTGTTGCTTTTTAAGAAAATTATTCTGGCAGTACTGAAAGGGAATGTTAGAGATGGAAAGCATGAAAGTGGAAAGAGTTGTTAGAAAGCAATTTTAGTTGTTCCAAAAAGGCAAAATGAGGACTTGAATTTGGAGAATAATGTTGAAGTTAAAGAGGAGAAGGATAGTTCAAGCATCACCATCACCACCACCACCACCATCACCGTCATTATCATCATCATCATCATCATCATCCAGTGGTAGCAATTTTACATTTTGTCAGATAACACTTGAAGCATGGTATAGGAAGAAGCCACTGATGATTCTTGGGTTTCAAGTTTGTATAACTGAGAATTGAGTTCAGGCATTAGGAAAAACTTTATTTTGGGGGGCAAGGGGAAGTGATTTATTAGCTACACAACTATTTCCTCCACTTCAACATATATGTGGTTTATCTATTTACAATTCTGTCTCCTGCTCTTGGAATAAGTTTTGGCATATATATTTTATTCAACCTGTAACAGTTTCTGTTACTGAGTTTTTTCTAGTCACTGTGAGAAATATGAATAAGGCACAATTCCTGTCCTCAAATATTCATCAAATTAGTCCTCAAAAATTTAGTCCATTGGGAAATTATTTCTTCAAGAAATATTTACTGAGCATGTATTATGTGCTACATACACTTTTCTAAATACAGAGGATACAAGAATGATTCTTGTGGAGAAATAACAGAAGAGAAAGACAACCTCATGCTGAAATACAATACTCTTTGCTCATTACTGGGAAAGAAGTATAATAACTAGACAACGTCCACACCAAATTTAGTATAAGACCAGGCAGAGTAACATAAATGTCAAATAGAAGTATAAAGTCCTCTAAAGATGCAGAGGAGTAAGAACTTTAATCTGAAAATAGTATTGGAGAAGATTTTATGGTAGCAGACATACTTTAGTTGAAGCTTGAAGAACTGATAGGTGTTTTGTAAGTAGAGCCAAGGGAAAGTGAATTGCACAGAGGAAGAGCATGTCATTTACAAAGACTTGATGCTTGTGTGTTCCAGAAGATTCAGTAGTACAGTATAACTGGACCATCTTGCAGGGAAAAGACATGAGATACTGTGCTGAAGGGTAGTATGGTCTACAACCTTGATGACCTGGCTGTAGACTAAACTCTTTGAACACTTTCTGAAACCAGCTGGTACCATCAGAGAGGTTTTCACATGAGAAATGGCATGCATAGAATAATTTAAACAGTTGTTTTAGTGCCTAGACATAGGTGAGGGAAAGAAGGATAAATACAAAGGATAAATACAATTCAGTCTCTGTTTTCTCTTAGGAGTCAGTAGCCCTGGGAATGATGGATTGGACAGCAGAAAGATGAGACCCTGTGAGACTGGGTTAGAGACAATTGCAGTAGTTGAGATATGAGATGAGGGTCTGATCTTGGACATTGGCCTTAGAAATGAAAAGAAGGCACTGAATTCCAGGCATATTTTTCAACCCAGATGAGTAGGAATAAATGACAGATTGCCTGTGGGATGGGGTTGTAAAAGGTCTAGAAGGCAACTGGAGATCTTATCTAGGGTGACTTGGGAGGACAGAAAGGCTCTGTGAGCCTATCAGCATTTGCTACCAAGAAATTTAGAGCTCTCTCTGTCTCTGCCCTGCTGGAGGTGAGCTCAACCCTCTCTCCTAGCAGAAAGGGACAGGCGACTTGATGCAACAAGCTACCCAAACTGCTGCTGTTTCAGCCCAGCTTATAAATATCCAAATGTGGATGTACACCACCAATTTCTGGGCCAGAATGACTAGAAAAGGCATGGCCCATGCCCCAGCCCTGGAACATGAACCTGGAATATGGAAATGTGATTCTGATTATATAGATTTATTTGAGCCACTGGAAGGTACTATAATTATGTGACATACCTAAGAATTTTACTTGTATGAAAGCTTGTCTTAACCTATTTTTACTAAATCTGAAATTCCCACCTTTCTCATTTCCTTTCTTTGACTACCCTGTTTCTGCCTGATTTCTCCCCTGAAGCAGCCCTACAGGGCCTCCTACTCTGGGCCATAATAAGATGAGCTTCATTCCATTATTACATCTTTAAAATATGGGAAGCTGGTTTCCCATTTACCTTGCTAGTGCCAACTGTCATTAAGCCAACCTGTCTGGTATTTTGTTTTTCTGTATTTGTACTTTTCTTTCTTTTTTAGAGGTCTGTTTATCTTAGATTAGATTTTTTTTTACATACTCCTCGTTGTTTTATAACATTGTCACATCTAGTTTTATATTTAATTTTACTCTCCACCATTATATTTCAAGTAACAGAAAATCAAACTCAAACTGACTTAAACATAAAGGGGATTTATTGGCTCAGGTAATTAGAAAATAGAGGTTAGAGTGGACTTCTGGTTGTTGGTCCTGGAATTCAGTTATTATCAAGGACTCATTCAATTATTATTTTAAATAAATTAATTTAAAAGCTTTTCTCTTTTGTTGTTGGCACTATCCTAAACCTAAACCTCTTTGTGATAGGATGGCTGCCTGAATCAAAACATGGGTGCTTGCCTCTTGGCTCACATTCATGGGGAAAATACTTCTGTCCCTGTATTTCGAAGAAAAGACCTATGATTCACACTAATGGTACTACTTAGATCACATGACTGATACTGAGCCTCTTAATTACCAGTTTGTATGCACAGTAAGCCAATCACTGAGACACCTACACTGGAGATGGAGAAAGATTTATTCCAATTGGCCAAAATGAAAAGGTGGGAGGATAGGTTCTCTCAAATCTGCCTTAACAAAAGAAGAAATTGGAGTCTTTGTAGAGCTAAGGGGCTTGTGAAGAAGAGTTTTGGAGAAACAAAGGGAAGTCCTTTTCTTTCAATCCAGATAAGCCCTTGGACAACCAGTCATCTGGGTGCAGTAGCTGGGGGCTGGTTATCTGGTGGTTGTAACTTCCTTAAAGGTATTCTTTTTCTTCTGCAAAACATGCTCCTAAATCCTTGTGACCCTTGAGTCATCCCTCAAGTTAAGAAAACAGCAAATTAATGAGATTAACTTCTTTTCATCTCTGTCTGTGTTGGGAACAAGGTTGAAGGCTAACCATGTTCTTATTGAATGTTTATGGTAACCCTCAGTAGTCAGCTTCATGACCACTTCTTAAACAATGACTCTAGCTGAGTAAATGGAATATGCACATTGGTTTAAGGCAACCAGGCCTACTTTTGAACCTTAGAGTACTCACCATCTCCTGAAGCAAAATGGTATGCTGTGGTAGAGGTCAGGGATCCTTTAGAATTCTGTTTTTGGGGGAATTCTGTTAGAGATGCGTTGGGATATGGGGAGGGAGAGATGCTTGGTAGGCAATTAATAGTACCTACTGTAGTGGGGTGGATACTGAGTTTGGTTTTAATGTGTTGGGTTGAGATGCTTCTACTACATGAAGTGTCCAGAAATGATTGTATTTTCGGGTTTTGAAACTGGAGAAGATGGAGTTAGTGATAAAATCTACCTAGATTATTATGTCAACTGTGGGATTTGATGAGACTGCGGGTATCATAGTCATCCTAGAGGAACACAGATATTTGTAAGAGAATATGATAAGAAAGAATATGGGAAGGAGCCAGGGAATAGATAGAAAATAGCAAATCCAGGAGGGATTATCAATGTGAAGATTATGCACAGGCAATAGTATCAAATGGACATTAGGAGGTCATTGGGGAGCCAGTAGGATGTCTTTCCTTTGTTCCTCTAGATCCTGCCTTCAGCCTCCTTAACTCTGCTTTGCTCCCATGAGGCTAACCCGTATATGGACTCCTGCATCAGGAGGAGCTATGCTTTCTGTCTTCTTTTTCTTTTTTTTAATGTTGAAATAATCATAAACTTTCTGAGAATTTGAAGATACACTGGAGAGTAAGTTTCAAGGCTAATTATCCATTCACTTCCCTCCCGCCCCAAATATATTGTGACTTTAAGGTTTTTTTCTACAAACAAGGACATTCTCTTACATAATCACAATGCAACCAGTCAAGATCAGGAAATTAACAGTGATCACTATTACCATGTGAGTCTTAGGCTCTATTCAAGTTTAGCCACTTATCTCAATAATGTCACTTTTAGCAACAAGATCGAGTACAGACTTTGTCATTGCATTTAGTTGTCATATCTCTTTAGTCTCCTTCCTTCTGTAATAATTCTTCAGTCTTCCCTTGACTTTCATGATTTTGACTCTTTTGAAGATTGTAAGCCAGTTTGAGTTCATGTGATGTTTCCTTGTGATTAGATTCAGATTCTGTGCCTTTGGGAAAGATAAGATAAATGATGCTCTATTCTCCCTGCACCTATTAGTTGGCACACAATTTTGATTTGTTCCAGTACTGATATTGTTTTCTTGATCTTTTGATTAAAATGTATCTGCCAAGCTTCTCCAGTGTAAAGTTACTTCTTCCCTCTTTATAATTAAATAGTATTTTCTGAAGAGATTCTTTTAAACTGTGTAAATATCCTCTTCCTCTTCAGACTCTCAATTTATTAATTTATTTATATCTGTATGGTTTCATTGTTTTCTGTTTTTTTCTACAGGTTATTGTGCTCAAATTGTCCCACATTTGGTCACTGGGAGCCTGTTCAAGCTGGCTCCTGGGTCTTCTGACATGTCTCCATCATTCTTTGAGCACTTCATTACTTTGAAGCACATCAAATTGTTCCAATCTCATCTTAACTTTCCATGCCCCAGCCCTGGAATATGAACCCTTTCTCCAAGGAGCCATGGTTCCCTTTAGTGGAGGCTGGTGTTTAGAAATCAAGATCTCACAAAATGTGTGCTCTTTGCTATTGGGGTGTTGCTGCTCCCAGTTCTAGGTCAGAGTTAGAAAATATATGTTTGTATATGTGTCAATGTGTACATACATACGCACGTGTGTATGCATGTATGTTTGTGGCAACACCTCCTTACTTCTGTGTCTTGGAGACAAGGAACATCCTATAGAAGAAAGAGCATGAGCCTATTCACAATACATAAACATAGCACAATTTATATCTACATGTATTTCTATATGTATCTCTATATCTCGTCAATCATGAATTCACACTAATGCCTCCAATCCTAATCTAAGACTCTGTGGGTCATTGTAGTTTTATCCCTTTCCATAGCTGTCTAAGACTGACAGTAAGAAACCCAGTTTCTGTTACCCATAATATATCTAAATATTTGATTAATCCCCTTATAGATCACCAATCTTCCATCTTGGCCACCATACCTCTCCCATGTGGATGGTCTCCTTACTGCACTCAGGCTCTGACTCTCCATGGCAGGCCACCTACCCACCCATCCGGCTTGGGCACCTGGCACCTTCCCCTTTGTGCTTGACCTCTGACACTGTACATCAGGCCAATCCTCTGTGCAGGTACCCTTCTCACCATCCTCTGTCTCTGCAACCCCTCTCCAGGACTCCCCTCCATATGGATACCTACCTCATCCACTAGGCTCTGTGCTCCTACCCTGGGCCATCATGGGCCCCTCTGCTCCTTCTCTAACACAGGGGCCTATATTGCTTTAAGCTTCTGGCCTGAATTATTCAAGAGGGAGAGGAGAAGGCCCTCTGGATTCTAAGTAGGTTTAGCTGTTGGGGAGCCCCAACAGGCTTGAGTGAGATTGAGCCCCTCACCTTCCCTGTGTGGTCAGCATGGACTGCATCCATTGACCAGCTCCTATCAGAAGGCCCTCTCTCTGTCCAAATTATGATAAGCACCTTCTCCCCTTACCCTTCAGGTGAAATACTACCCCCCATTATTAGCCCTTTTTACTGCACTGTCTTCTATGGTTTTGCTGCACCTTGATCACACTTTTATAAGTAGTTACTTTAATCTACTCTCTTCGAATGAAGCTAACTTGAACGAGCCATCTGTGCCTGGCGGGACTCCTGACTGACACACCTTTTGAGGAAATAGAATAATGTGGAAATAAACAATTATAGAATTATGTGGCTGTAAGCAAATTCTAGTGGTTTTGGGAAGGAATAGGATATATAGTTCATGCATTCATTCAACCAATGTTTATTTAACACCTATTATGTGCCAGACAAGCACTGATGATACAGACATTAAGAAGTCACAGTTCCTATCCTGAGAGAAGTGATGGTTCTAGAGGAGAGAGAGAGATATAAAAGCCTAGAGTTACAGAACTGTGTCAGTGGTAGTATACGTGTTGTGCTACGGGAACAAAGAGGAGATAATTGTATTCTGTCTGTGGGAGTTAGAATAGGCTCCAAAGAGAAGGTGTCATTTGAACTGGATCTGGAAGGATGGAGGAAGTTTACCAGGTTAAGAAGTGTGGTGGACATTCCTACTAGAGAAAACAATATGTGTCAATAATAATATCTATTACTTACAATGCTAAGCCTCCTACATAGATTATCACTACATAGATTATCCTACATAGATTATCACTAAGCCTTACAATAACTCTCCTGAGTCCACATTATTAACTCCACTTTATATATGTGGAAACTGAGGGTCAGGGAGAAAAAATGATTTATCTGACTTCTTCTGAATAAAAACATGGGAGCCAGAATTTGAACACAGATTCGTCTGACTCCAAGTTCATGCTCTCTCCCCTAAATGATGTTCCTTGCCCCCAAGACACAGGCAGGGAAGTATGCGATGTCTATCAACACATAACTTGAGATGCCTGGCATAGAGGGTGAGTAAGTTGAGGCTAGGAAGGTAAAACAGAGCAGGCCTTTAACAAAGGCCTCATGTGTCAGTAAGCAATGTAGGACATGCCAAGATTTTACATTTGGAGCATAAAGTTATTAGATTTATAGTTTAGCAAAGAGTTTCATTGGAGGAGCGAAGCATGCAGAGGGAGATCCCCACCTTCCACCTTGCTGTGGGTTAGCAAACTGCCTTCCTTCCTGTCGCTCAAACCTAAGCTTTCTGTTCTATCGTAGCCTCTGTGCTTGCTAACAGCTCTGCTAAGAATGCTTTCCCAGCATCTTTTGGCAAGGCCACCTCATTCTCATCCACCAAGTGAGTCTCAACGTCATCCTTACGAAGGCTTTTCTTGTCTCCCCTCCCGTCTAACATACCCTCTTTAGTTGTTTCCTGTCTTATTTTTCTGTTTATTTTCTTCTCTGCTCTTATTATAGTCTATAATTAACTTGCTTATGTGTCTGTTCACTTGTCTTTTCTCATGAGAATAAAAGCTCCAGGACAGTAGCTTTGTTTCTTATATTCTCTGTGCCTGGCATGTGGTAAAGTCTCAGTAAATATTTTCTGAATGGATGAATGAGTGAGTGAATGAATGAATAGAGGCTGGGAAACTACCTATAATGCTAGTTTAACATGTCTGATAAACATAAGAACTTTAGTGAAAGCCGTTATAGGATGAAAAAGAAAGACCTAATTTATGAGACATTGAATTAATTTGTTAAGGCTGCCATAACAAAATACCGCAGACTATAAGTGGCTTAAAAACAGAAATGTAGGGACTGGCCCAGTGGCAGATGGCACAGCGGTTAAGGTCTTGCACTCCACTTTCGCAGCCCAGGGTTCACTCATTCCTCGCGCAGGCTTACATACTGCTTGTGGAGCCATGCTGTGGTAGGAGGAAGATGGCCAATGATGTTAGCTCAGGGCCAGTCTTCCTCAGCAAAAAGAGGATTGTCAGTGGATGTTAGCTTAGGGCTAATCTTCCTCAAAAAGAAAAAATGTATTTTCTCACACTTCTAGAGGCTTCAAGTCCAGGATCAAGGTGCTGACATGCTTGGATTCTCCTAAAGCCTCTATCCTTGGCCTCTAGAACGCCGTCTTCTCATTTGTCCTCACATGGCCTTTTGTCTGTGTGGCTGCATCCCTGCCGTCCCTTCCTCTTTTTGTAAAACACCAGTCAGATTGGATTAGGGCCTAGCCATTGTGACCTCATTTATGCTCACTTACCTCATTAAAGGCCCCGTCTCTGAATACAGTCACATTGGGGGTTAGGGCTTCAACATAGGAATTTTAGGGGGGCAAAATTCAGTTCCATACAGACATTTTAGAAATTAAATCATCAAGACTTGGTAATTGCATTTGGAGCGGAGGGAGGAATTGAATACACTTTTCAGGCAGTGTTTATTATGCATTTGAAAATAGCAAAGGATTGGTACATTTTTAAGCTAAGGTAGACTTAAACATGTTTTTGTCCTAAAAATTGAGGCAGTTGACGGGAAAAATTGAAGACAGCAGAGAGATGATTTGATTTATTGACCAAAGTTTTAGAATAGATGGGAAGGGTTGGGGACTATAGTGAAGAAGCTGGTTTAGAAAAATTGTGTTGATTTTTGATATCAGAGAGAAGAGAAGCAGGAAAAAGGAGTGAAGAAATAACTGAATGTGAAGAGTGCAGTGGAAAGTGAGGGTGATGGTATATTTGTCTGTTCGGAAACTAGAGGGTTAGAGGTTTCAGGAGAGTAAAAAGGCTTTGGAAAGCCACTTGGTGGATTCTCCAGTGGATTCATCCTGGGAACACTGTGGTTGCTGAGCAGCATTGAGGCCCCTTTTGAGGTTAGGTGGCAGTGGACACAGTTGGTCAACTTGTGTGTTTTTCACCCCAACGATGCTAAATATTTGTGCACTTAGCTTGATAATAGATGTGTCGGAGAGGCTCAAATTGAAGGAGCTGAGTGATTTTAGGAGACTTGTGGGCTGCTTATTGGAGTGGTTGATTATGGAGTCCAGGCTGGATAGGGAGAAAAGTAAGGTCAGAAGGGCTTAAGTAAGTGGACATCTCAGGGAGAGGAAAATGTGAGTTCAGAGGAGGGAAGATATGTTATGAATGAAATGTCATAGAGCCTCAAAATAACATGCTTCAAATATGATCAGATTTTGGTAAACACATGAGTCAAAACCCACAGCATTTCGGTTCAGAGATCAAATACAAAGAAACCAAGGGGTCAGAGCAGCATTGGTCAGTGCTAGTGAACAGGTAGAATTGTAGCTAGTTCTTCATTCAGTCCCCTTGTGGGAATGTTGGCTTAATAAATTCAGTGCTTTGGGTTGTAGCCAGACATGCTTTTGTACATGGCTCTCTGCAAGATGTGCTTGGAGAATTTTTAGAACTTTCTTGATTATACATAGCAGATCCCTCTTTTCTTTAAGAATTTGTACTTTATAAACTGTCTACATAGAGCAATTTTGTGACCTTTTAAAAATATGTGGCAGCTGGTGGAATAAATGTCAACTAAAGTGGAGTCATATTTAAGTTTTTATTACACTTTCATATTGAACATCACTGATGAATAGGTTGTTGTCATTTCTGTCATCTGTATCATTTTTAAGTGATGTTCCTCTCTGCCTCCATTTGGTGGTATTGGGGCTATCAGGGCTGTCTCTCCAGATACTTAAAAGACCCTCCCCCAGCTGCTTCTAAATAAATTATGCCTATTATTTTTTTTGTCCAAATGGTAATTGCAGCATTTCAATCCATTCTTACTAATCTCCCAATTTTGTTCTGCATTCATATCTGTGTGTCTATGGTCTGTTAAATGACTGGCTGCTGAAGGATATGTACTGTGTAGGCTCTTTAAAATCCTATCTAGCTTTGTGCTCTTCAGGTTTTTTCACTCACTGGCAATAATGCACATAATTTTAACTGTGGAGAATGTCATTAAACTAAAATGGAACATTTACACAGTCCCTTTTGCAGAGAATTTTGGACTAGGAAAATGAATGTGTGTGTCAGACATTTTACAGCACATGAGAATGTGATTTATTGATTTCTGATGGCTCTGTTGGCACCAGTGTATATATTTAAAGAAGTCACGCAGGCTTTATAAATGCAAATGGGAAAGGGCTTTCCATCTTTTTCCTCCGTGGAAATAGCTCATACATTTGCAATAACTCAGGCTCCTCTTAGAGATTGCTCTACGTACTGTATATATTGATTTAAAAATTATACTGTTATTTTATTCTACAAATAGCATATATAATGAAATGTCAATTTACCCAGCAGATTATAAAAATTCAGGAACATTAAAGATATGAAAAAATGCTAGTATCTTAAGCCTTTAGGTAAAAGTAAGGGTGTACTTGAGATGTAATTATTTTAATGGAACTGCCACTTTGGCTTTTTCCCTGCTTCTGAAAGCGCATCTTAAAGTGCTTAGGAAATCCAGTATTCCTTTAGCCTGAGTCACTTACTGCTGACGGTAAATCATCGCGGCCGAAGATAACCTTGCAGACCACGCCTGGATATTTCCATTCTCGCCATTTATGCTTATGGAGGGAGGTGATTTCATCTAGCTATTATTCATTTCTTTGCCAACTGGCTAGTTAACATCAAATCCTGTTTATCAGTATCTGCTTCAATGTATGTCAAAAAATGTTTAGACTGGATTGAATTACGAATGTGCGAGTAATTGCACATAATAGGCAATCTAACAGATGGAGCTTATTTCAGTCCCAGGCATAGGTGGTTAATTGAAGAGCACAAACTCATTTAACCTGGAGAACATCCCATTTTGTGCGTTAAACCACTTTTTTCCTCCTCTATATAGTGTAGGCTACTAAGTGGCAACCTCATAGGCTGAGAGGATGTCTTTGGCTATGTATGATCAACTACTACTGGCATATTGGATTATTAAATATTTAATATTGTCATCTAATATTTACATAATTACTTTTTTGTTATATAAATTACTTAGTAATACATGTATGCATAAACTTAACTGCCAGTTTATAAAGGAGCGGAGAATAAGGAACTTTAACCTTGCTTTATCCCTCAAACGACTAGAGTGTGAGAAATGGAGTCATTCATGTAGCAGATTACACATCAGTACATCTCATTTTAATAAGGGACATTCTAATGCCAGCATCACCAAGGACCATTATGAACAGCTGTCCTGCAGTGACACACCCCTAAATTAGGCTTAAGGGTAGAAGGAAGAAAGCTGATTTCACTAATTAAATCAACTTCAGAACTCCTGGTGGTTATTAAACCCTATTCGAAAAATACAGTTGCCTGAGAAAATACTTTGATTCCATTTATAAAATTTATTGGAGATCATTATAAAGGAATAAAGGATCAATTATAAGTAGGAAGCAAACAGTATAGTAATATTTGAAGCTCTGGATTAAGGTGGCAGTATAAATATGCATATTTAATTCCCTACCCTTGTTCTAAGTTCCCTTTAAAATATACTGGCTTTTTCCCATCCTTGTATTTCCTTATCAGTCCTGGAACCTACGTGAAGAATGCTATCCAGATGCCAAAAAGTGTGAGGAATTTCTGCAGGAGATAATTGAAGGTGAGACTAGATTGAGCTAAGAGATTGCCAAAATGAGTGACTGCCTGGAAAGGGAAACTGGGATCTGACTGGAAGGGACTGTAGACTTGCCCTAGCCAAAACCAGCTCTGAGTTGTCAGGGCCAGAGGCAAGGGGAGAACCTTCAGGAGGAGAAATCTCTCTACGGACTCTGCTCTCCGGGCATGTTCACTAGAATTTAGTCTCTAAATTGCAGAAGTTTACCACTGCAGAAAATATTCTTCTTGTATTCTGTGTCCAAAGGCTGCCCATTTTGCTAGCCTAGGGAGGCCTAGCCTCACTGATGTATCTTTAAATATATGGTTAATATGTTCTTTATTAAAGAAGCCATCCGTGCTCCTCACAAATGCCAGTCCTCTGCTTGGGAAGCGTCAATGAGGTAAACATGCGCTCTTTTCTCATCCTTTATCTGAACCTGAAAGATTTGTACAAAATCCAACAGTTTCTGACAGAAACCATCTCAATATCTAATACTGACCCAACACCTACCGACCTCTCTGCCTTGCGATGAAAAGACAGATCAGTAATGTGACAGAGGAAGGGTTTGGCTGTTCAAAAGGGAGACCCAGGGTGATAGTTCAGAGAACAAGACCCTCTGTGTGTTACTGAAACAGGATAAAAATGATTTTAACAATATCTATTAATAAACTGAAGGTGATTCAGGAGAATTTGGTTATTTTTACAAATGTTAATTGAAATTTTATGGTGGGCTATGCAGTGTGCTAGACATGGTGGATATTACGTTACATGAGACTGTCATGCATCCGCCTTCATGGAGCTTGGGGTCTAGCAGGAGAAACAACATGGAAGGAGTGAATGTACAGGAAGCTCCCTGGGAATATCGTTGTCAAGAAGAGGGAGACAGCTGTGAGCAGGCATATGAGTGCTCTTGACGAGGTTGTTATTTGAAAACAGTTTGATGCTTGGAATCTTAAGATATATTAGGCAGAACCAGAGCGGCGCTCGGTCTATGGCACATTCTTCCCCATCACTGAGGCACGTGTTTTTCCAGTCTGACTCGTGAGAACACACTGTGGGCACAGGGCCCTCTTATCTCTGTTCATTTCAGGTAGTTCTTCCCAGCCTGTGGTTGGTTTCCTCACGTTCATGTAGTGATAAACATTCAGCTGAAGAACTCCAGCATTTTCTCTCTGTGGTGCTCTGGTTCTCTTCTTTTGTGCTCTGATTCTCTTCCTGTGAAAATAACTGGCTTGGTTTCCCCTGACTCTCAGCTTCCGTGTCTCATTAGCCCAATAGACGGATGGTGTACACCATTTACTGAGGAAGGTAAAACTGGAAGGAGAGCATGTTTTCGGTTTTGGACGTGTTGCATCTGAGGTGCATTTGAGGAATCTATATGGAAATTTTGAATAAGAAGTTGACTATATAGGTTTGAAGGTTAAACTAGAGTTCTAAGCTGGAGTGAAAAAAATTAGCTGCCACCAACATATAGATGTTAATTAAAATCATGGATATAGATAATGTGCAGTATAGAATAGAATGAGAAGAGGGCCCAAGACTAAGACTTGAGATTTCCAAATCTTAATGACTGAATAAAAGAGATTAACCTTGTAAAGGAGACTGAAAAATAATAGCCAGTTAATGTGAGGTAGAGGAAAACCAAAAGTGTGTATCACTGAAGTCAAGAGAGTGAATATTTAAGGAGGAGGGTGTGATTTATTTAATTCATAAGTATTGAATAAGATGAGGATTGAGAGTTAAACATCAGATTTCACATATGCAGTTCATCAGTGATCTTGACAAGAACAATTTTGGAGGCATGGTGGGGAGGAAAAACTAGTTTGGAGTGGCTTCGAAAGAGGCTGGAAGGAGAGGATTTGCATAGAACTCCTTCATTTTCTGCTGCATATAGAGAGGAACAGAGAAATGGAGCAGTACATCTTAGAATTTCTTGTTGAGTACATTGAGGCCATTTTTTTCTAAAATTGTTATTATAAATGGAATTTTTTTCTGTAATATAGTTCTTGAGTTTTGTGTATATGAAAGCTATATTTTTCTTATCCATCTTACTCAATTTTTGATAGTTTTTAATGTTTTCATTTTATGCTCTTGAGCTTCCCAGGTAATCATTTCACTTAAGAATGATCATTTTGTCTCCTTCTTTCTAATTGTATACTTTTTAGTACCATTTAATTTATTTATTAAGGAAGAAAGCCAGATTGAGGTAGGATGAGGATTGAGTTAAAGAAGAAAAGAAGTAGAGAGTATATACATATCTTTCAAGAAATTTAGTTATGGGGGCCAGCCCCGTGGCTGAGTGGTTAAGTTCGCGCGATCCACTGTGGCGGCCCAGGGTTTCTCTGGTTCGGATCCTGGGCACGGATGGACATGGCACCGCTTGTTGGGCCATGTTGAGGTGGCGTCCCACATACTACAACTAGAAGGACCCACAACGATAATATACAATTATATCCTGGGGGGATTTGGGAAGAAAAAGCGGAAATAAAAAAAAAGATTGGCAACCATTGTTAGCTCAGGTGGCAATCTTTAAAAAAGAAAAAAAAAGGAAATTTAGTTATGAAGTGGAATGGTCATAAGGATAACTGGAGCAGCATAATTTAGGGAGAAAGATGGGGTTTTGTTTGTTTGATTTATTTTTTCACATAGGAGAGGATTTAGTATGTTTAGTGATCAAAGGGATAGAAGTCCCAGAAGGAGCAGTTAAATAATCAAGATAAAATGGAAATTGATTGCTTACTATTATGATCCCTTAAAGGACAGGGGTGGAGAAGGTAGTGATCAAAGTGCTGGTGGAGAGATTTTCTTTAGAAGGAAGGCAGAGCCACCGTTTCCAGAAAAACAAAGGGAAGAAGAAAGTGGGTGAAGAAGATGGATGTTAAGTTTGGTAGTGGAAAGTCCAGGGACTTCCTGTCTGATCCCCACAGCTTCTTTTCTCCCCTAGAAAAGAAGTCAAAATCATGGACAGATAGCGATGGGCAGGATGAGAATAAGAAGGAAGGTAAAAAGCTTGAGGAGAATGGAGTTTGAAATAGTCATTGAAGAGCAACAAAGGAGTTCACTGAAAGAAGCACAGTTGTCTGGCTAGAAAGTGATAAAGGACCCAGAGTTGACTTAATTATTAAACTTGTCTGCTTAAAGGAGTGATGTTTTTCCAAAAGTACTAGCTGTGGAATCAGAAGGTCTATTGTGGATTGGGCTTTTGTCATATGGGTGTATCTAAATGATGAGAAGGGCGAGAATCTTAACATGGCAGACCAGAAAATCTAAACTTGGAAAGAGGGGGAATGACGCAAGAAGAGTGACAGTTGGCTGGGTGAGAGTAAAGGGATGAGTGGACAGCGGGTCCTAATGAGTTCATGAATGATCATAGTAGGAGTATATGGATGAGCAGGCTGGAAGGAGGGAGGTGGATCAGCGTAATGTATATGTGATTAAATGTTACAGCGATAAAGAGGTTTAGGAGATTTTTCCCAAAACATTTATCATCTTTTGTCTTTTTTTTTAGTTATTAGTAGCTCTACAAAACTCTTAGTTTTCCTTTATAATGAGAGGTTTCATGTCTAGCTTGATATATTCTGTACAAGATTGGCACAGATGTTAGCTCAAGGCGAATCTTCCTCAAGCAAAAAGAGGAAAAATGGCAACACATGTTAGCTCAAGGCAAATATTCCTCAGGAAAAAAAAAGAATGTATTCCCCAAATATCCTCCAAAGTATTCTGATCTTTTTTTATATATATATTTAAAAATTTTTTCCTTTAGATTTTAGAAGGATGAGTCCTGCAGTTTTTTTTTTTCCCCCAAGATTGTTTTCTCTATTCTGGGACCCTGAATTTCCCTATGGATTTTAGGAATAACTTGTCAATTTCAGCTTGTCAAAAGAAGCCAGCTGGAATTTTGGTAGGAATTGTCTTAAATCTGTAGATCACTTTGGAGAGTATTACCATCTTAACAATATTAAATCCTCTCATTCATCAACATGGATCTTTCCATTTATTTAGATATCCTTTAATTTCTTTCAACTGTTTTTTAGTTTGCAGAGTGTAAGCTTTGCATTTCTTTTATTAAATTTATCCCTTAGTATTTTATTATTTTTAATGTTATTGTAAATGGATTTTTTTTTCTTAATTTCATTTTTGGATTGATGAGAAGTCAACTGTTCATGTCATTGTTGTTCCCTTGTACATAACAAGTCATTTTTCTCCTGCTTTTTTCAAAGTTCTCTTTTTGGCTTTCAGCATTTTTACTGTGATATATCTGGGTGTGGATCTCTTCACATTATCTTGCTTAAAGTATGTTGAGCTTCTTTGATTTGTACATTAATGTTTCTTATTAAATTTGGGAAGTTTGGGCCATTATTTCTTTGAATATTTTCCTGCCCCTTCTCTCTCTCCTCTCTTTATGCTACTCATGTACCCATTTCTGGGTGCACTTAATTGTGTCCTACATTTCTCTGAGGCTCTGTTCCTTTTTTAATTCTTTTTTCTCTCTATTCTTTAGGATGCATAATCTCTAGTGCTCTGTCTTCCAGTTTGCTGATTCTTTCTTCTGCCAGTTCAAATTTACTATTGAGCCCCTCTAGGGAAATTTTCATTTTAGTTTCTTTAACTCTTTAATCCAAAATTAACAAGTGGTTCTTTTTCATAGTCATTTTCTATTTTATTGATATTCTCTATTTGATGAAACATAGTCGTTGTACCTTCCTCAATTTATTTAAACATGATTTTATTTAGTTCATTAAAGATATTTGTAATGGCTGCTTTGAAGCTTTTTTCTGTTAAATCCAACATCAGGGCCTCTCACAGGCAGTTTTCTTGCCTGATTGTTTTCCAGTTGATGGGTCACTCCTGTTTATTTGTGCCTCCCTCCCTTTCTGGACATTTTAGGTTATATCTTGTAAAATCTGTATACTGATCCAACTCCCCTCTCCAGGGATTCTTTTTGTTGTTGTTTTCTTATTAATTCGATTAGAGACTTGACTGGATTATTTTATTGCAATTGATTTTCCCTGCAGTCTGAAGCCTCTGATGTTGCTTCTCTAAGGGCACAGCTTTGGCCATGATCATAGTCATGCTGGAGCTCTCTGTTTCTTTTCCTGACCTCTCTGTTAAACTATTATAAATACCTATGTTAAATGCAGTAAGTGTTTAAAGTATTTTTTCCTTAAAGAAGAAGAGTATTTCTTTTGGTTATAGCTTATTTTATCATTATCATAATTTTGAGGAGTTTGTTAATATTTGCTTTGGGGAATGGGATCATTAGTTTATATTAGGTTTTCAGTGGTCACGATAAAATTACATTTGCCATTCATAAACATTGTGAGCCTGCTTCTAAGAGTTCTGTTTCCTTGGTAAGCAATGGGGATGAAATTCATGGGTAGATATAGTGACTGTGCTCAAAGATTTTGCAGTCTCATTTGGTAGGCATCCAGCACTTAGGCTCAATTAGGCTCCTTAGGCTCTAACTGCTTTATTGTTTTTAACAATGCCCTGGGGCATAAATTTCTCCACAGTGTGATCCAATTAAACTAGAACCCCTCCCCCACCTTTGCAGGGATAGTTTTGAGGCCAGTTTTTGAGGTTTGTTTGGACCCTAGGAGGGTGCTTCTTAGCTGTCTCTTTCCCTGATTCTCTCTGGTAAACTAGTTGACCTGTGGTTTAGCTTGTTGCTTTCAGAGAGCTACCAGTCTCCTCTTAATTGCTCACCAGCAAAATATCCAGTCGTTTCAAGAACACCCTTTGGCTTGAGCTTCCCTACACTCTGTTTTAAGTAAAGTCAGTTCCTTCTAGGAGACCTTAGAAGCTCTCTGTTCTTATGGACTCCCTCTCCACCTGGGAAAAATCTAGAAGCACTGTTCCAGAACTTGGGACAAGATTGACACTTGCTTCAGTAGTAAAGCGTTGGTTGAAGGTGGTAGCCTCTGGTCTTCTCATCTTGCCTCTGTTGGGATGGAAGCTCCACTCCATGAGTGAGCTGGATGAGGGCGTTCAGGGTCCCAGGATTCTTGGCTGCCATACCTGGGGTAGAGCCACCACTCCTGCGTGATCACTGGGGAGAGAAAAGGAGCCCCTGACCTCTTGGCTATGCTTGCCAGGAATTTAGCCTCTGCAGCTGAGGGCTAGAGGGGGATGAGAAGTGCTATTGACTTGTCCCTCCCGTTGAGTTACTCTATTCTTTACTGGGAGCTTAGAGGAAAGGGAGCCCCTCTTCCTGGCCACACCACCTGGAGAGGAGCTTCTCTCACAGGGACCTGTTGGGTGGAGGAGTGGGTTGGGGTTTAAGTGGCACAGACTCTTGCTGTAGTTACCAAGATTTAGTAGATTTTTTGAATAACTGTTTCTTCATTTGCTATATTCTCTTAGGAGAAATGGTTGTTTTTTAAAATAATTTTCACCAGTATGGTGGTTTCACTGGGGAATGGGTTCACAGAGCTCTTCACACCACCATTCTGCAACTGGAACTCTACTACTTTTAGATTTTTAATGTAACTTTTATATATAGTAATAAATGTTGGTTCAAATTGTTTTTCTTTGCTGTATTACAGAGTATCCCAAAGCCATTTATTAAATAAACCATCCTATTCCCCCAAATGGCATATTAATAATGCATGGATATTTTGTTATGTGTTCTAAGGTGGTAGGTATTCAATGAAGAATACTTTTTCAATGAAATTCAGATTAACATCTTATTTCTATGAGTAAAAACACCTCAAAAAACTGCTTTAAATTCTTCTTATCATCTTAGATTACATTTCACATTCAGACTTCAGAGAGGAAAGTTGCAGTTTTGCTAAGCTTTTTTATATTGTGGAAGCTTGTAAAGAGAGGGTTTTGGTAAAGTATAGATAACCTGAAGACACAGAGAGCTTGAGAGTTTCCCTTATTAATACTCATATTAATTACTTGTGGTAATTGTTTAAAGTACCCTTTCCTCAAAGAAGGAGAATATTTCTTTTGATTATACCTTTAATTTATTATTATTTTCTATAATTTTGAGGAGTTTATATTTGTTTTGGAGAATGGGATAATTAATTTACATTAGATTTTCAATGGTCACAATAAAATTGCATTTTGCGTCTCATAAACACTGAGCCTGTTTCTAAGTATTCCATCTCTTTGGTAGGCTGTGGGGATAAAATTAATGAGTGGATACCTGTACTCAAGGACTTTACAGTCTAGAAGACAAGTCATATATGCAGTCTTCAAAAAGGGTTTGCTAAGTTCTACAACAGAAGTATGCCATTGAAATGTGGGAGTTCAGAGGTGATAATGATACTTAGAGTACACGTATGTTTCATTTGTTTTTCTTGCCTAAAGTAATTTTGCATCAAGCCTTTATAGATTTGTTTTTATTAATTGATGTTTTAGTGCCAACGTTTTGGTTATTTAAATCTGGTGTTTTGTACATAGAGATATCATTAAATGGTGAGTGAAACAAGGAAAGAATGCATTGATGGAGGGTTGAGGAAATCCTTCAAGTGGTTCAATTTCCCCATTTTCTTTAATCTCCTCTTGGGATTGTTTCCAGAATGTTACTTTTTGTACTCTGTGTTCTCATTTAAATTATTCATCTAATGTTTTATCTATTCAGAGATTCCATTGAAAGGAAAAGAAGGAAGCTAGGAAAAAACCTGTTAAACAGGACTGAATAAGCTCTTATTGATCTCAGATATTATTTGATATGTTTAATAGCTTTGATATGTTTATTATGTTAATATATTTCAGTGCTAATATAGATTCGATTCTTAAGAAATATTTTTGTTTTCTGCATATCTTAAAATACACATGCATACGCTTTATATTACAAAAGACAAAATAGCTTTATAGCATTAATGAAGCTAACATTTATTGTGTTTTTAGTATCAATTAAGAATACATTTCATTGGGGAAAAAGTAGTATTGGGATGCACCAACTTTACACAGTTCCATTTCCAAAACTTGAAGATATTCTGCAATTTTTTTTATTTAACTGAGAACGTTTTCTTTATTACCAAATGTGTTTGACAATTTTATTTAAATTAAAAGATATCATCAATTAATTATTATAAACTTTCACTTTGTATAAAAGAAACTATATTCAGCAGCAAAGTGAAGTTTTACTCTAGATTTTTTAAAACACATACCAAATGACAGATAATTACAAAAAAGGTTAAACCTACATTATGTTAAGCGAGCTCCTGAATTTACCCTGGTCATTTCTGATTTTGTCAACGTTAGGTCTGCCTCAGTCACCACATCGATCTTTCTTGCTGTTCAGTAAGTCAGCTATTTCTTAAAATGAGCGAGTAATGGAAGGAAAACATAATTATTCCTTATTTTTATGTAAATGTTTTACTGAATTGGAACATGCATACTGATAAGTGCCCATCTGATAATTGCATAGTTTTATAAATTTTTAAAAAGTGAGCACACCCTTATAGCTGGCACGCATAGTTTTAAAGAGGGGGGCGTTCCCTCGCACTTGGAGCTCTTCTTTGCCTCCTTCAGTTAACTGTCACTCAAAGGAACCCGCGATCCCAACTTTTATCACCATCGACTAGTGTTGTTTGTTTTTGAACTTTATATAAATGAAATGATTCAGTGTGTACTCTGTTTTGTTAAGCTAAATGTTCTGTTTGTGAGATTCGTACATTTTGCTGTCTGTGGCAGTAATTAATTCTCATTGCTGTGTAGTGTTCCACTGAGTGATCATGCCATGGTTTTCTCATGGGTTCTCTTGATGGACATTTGGATTTTTTCAGTTTATGGCTATTTTGAGTAACACTGCTCCGAACACTTTGTTTATCTATGTTTTTTGGTTCCCCTACATCCAAAAATCCTTGGGGTATATGCCTGTGGGTCTAATCGCTGGGTCATAGACTGCATATATTGCATTTATTCAGTGTTTAAAAATAGTATTAAACAGCTTTCCAAAGTGGTGACCCCAATTCCACCAGGAGTATGTGAACATTCAGTCTATTCCACATCTTTACCACGACTGGATATTGTCAGTGTTTATAATTTGTGTGTGTGTGTGTGTGAGGAAGATTTGCCCTAAGCATACATCCGTTGCCAATCTTCCTCTTTTTTTGCTTGAGGAAAATGAGCCCTGAGCTAACATACGTGCCAGTCTTTCTCTATTTTGTATGTGGGATGCCTCCACAGCATGGCTGATGAGTGGAGTATGTCCGTGCCTGGGATCTGAACTTGCAAACCAGGCCCCGGAAGCAGAGCACACGGAACTTTTAACCACTGAGCAATGGGGCCAGTCTCAGTGTTTATAATTTTATGTCGTGGTTTTCATTTTCATTTCTCTGGTGACTGATGAGGTTGAGCAACATTTTATATGTTTTTGGATATTTGGATATCCCCTTTGGTGAATTACGAGTTCAAGTCTTTAGTCCACTTTTTTTATTGGGTCATCTTTTTCTTATTGATTTGTGGCAGTTCTTGTGTATTGTCTTTTGAACCTCTAAATAGTGTCCTTTGATGAAGAGAAGTTCTTAATTTTAATATATCAAATTTGTTGATATATTAAGCCTTTCTGTATTATGATGACAAATGTCCTTGTGATACCTTTACATTTAGATCTAGAAATCACCGGGGGTTGAATGTGAGTGTGGTATGACATACAGATTGTTTGATTTGTTTTATATGATATCCGATTTGCCAAACACATTTTATTGAAAAGGCCATTCTTTCCCCCACTGCAATGCAATGTCACCTTTGTTAAAAACAAGTGACCAGATATGTGTGCTTGTACTAGACTCTATTCTTTTACGTTAGTCTTTTTGTCTGTTCTTGTACCCAAATCATCTTATTTTGATTATTGGTAGCTTAATATCTGGTAGAGGCAGTCCACCAAATTTGTTTTATTTCTTGGTTATCATTGGCCTTTTATATTTTTGTAGAAATTTTGGAATAGTATCAATTTCCATAAAAGTCTGTGGTTTTAGATTAGGGAATGCATCAAATATATAGACCAGTTTAGGGAAGAGTTAAAACTTTTGCCACCTTGAATCTTCTAATTCATGAGTCTAGCTTGTCCTCCTGTTTATTTAAGTCTTCTCTAATGTCTCTTAATAACTGTGGTAGTTTTCTTAGGAAAGGCCTTACACATCTTTTAATAGGTTTGTTCCTACTTAACTGCTGATTTTTTGCTGCTATTCTAAATTGTTTCTGTTTTATGTTGAAGAGATAGAAATAAATTTTTATATATTGATTTTTCCCCGTGAATGTGGTAACTTACTAATTCTAAAGTGTATAGTTTCTTATGAATTCTCTGAGTATACAATTATGTTGTCTCTAATAATTACAGTTTTATTTATTCTTTTAAAATGCTTATATCTTTATTACATGATTGCTCTGGATAATATCTTCAGTACAGTGTTGAATAGAAGTGGTGATAGCTTCCATCTGTATTGTGTTTTCAATCTCAGGAATAAAGATTTTTCTCTTTCACCTTTATGGAGGGAGCTTAATGCAGATTTTTTATAGAAGTTTTTTATCATATTAAGGAAGTTTTATTCTTTTCCTAGTTTTCTCAGTTTTAATCACAAATAGTATTTTCTGCATCTATTAAGATGATTGTTTTATCCTTTATTATATTAATGTGATAAACAACCAATTGTTTTTCATATAATAAACAAAGTTTTATTCCTGGAAGAAACAAAATACACACACACACAAATGCAATTTGCTAATTTTTTGCTTAGGATTTTGACTTTTATGTTTGAGGGAGAATTTGGCCTGTAATATTCCTTTCAAGTAATGTCCTTGTCAGATTTTGCTAGTAAAAGTAATGCTGGCATATTAAAATCACTTAGTAAATATTCTATTTGATGGAAAAGTTTATAGAAGATTATTATTTCTTTTCAAAATATTTGGAGAAATTCACTTGTAAAGTTATCTAGGCCTTGAGATCTCTTTGTGGAAAACTTGTAATCATAGATTCAGGGCCAGCCCCATGGCCTAGTGGTTAAGTTCGGCACTCTGCTTCAGCGGCCTGGGTTTCGGTTCCCGGGCACGGACCTATAGCACTCATCGGCTGCCATTCTGAGGTGGTGACCCACATACAAAATAGAGGAAGATTGGCACAGATGTTAGCTCAGGGTGAATCTTCCTCAAGCAAAAATAAGTAAATAAATAAATAAAATTGTAATTATAGATTCAATTTCCTTAGTAAATGTAGAATTTCTCTTAAATTCAGTTTTTGTAAATTGTTTTTTTGAGAATTAAAAAATTAACAGCTCTATTGAAGTATAATTGACGTAAAATAAACTGCACACATTGAAAGTGTACAAGTTGATTAATTTTGACATATGTATACATCCATGAAACCATTACCACAATTAAGATAATGAACATATTCGTCACCCCAAAGAATTTCCTCATACCCTTCTGACATCTTTACAATAGTCAGTCTTCCAATCCATAAGCATTGTATGTACCCCATTTCCCCCATTTACTTAGATCTTCTTTCATTTTTTTTTAATGTTTTGTAGTTTTCAGTGTCCAGCAGGGTTTTTCAACCTTAGCACTAATGATAGTTTGTGCTGGATCATCTTCTACTGGGAGGGTGGGCAGGGGCTTGGGGAAGGCTGTCTGTCCTGTGCATCAAAGGATGTTTGCCAGCACACCTGGCCTCTGCTCACTACATGTCAGCAGGATCCCATACCTCTAGTCCTAACAATTAACAGTATTCTCTAGATATTGCTAACTATCCTATAGGGGACAAATCTCCCAAGGCCAAGAGGTTGAGAACCACTAGTGTAGATGGTCTCACACATGTTTCATTTGGATTGATTTATTTCAAAAGGGTGTTCACACTATTGTATATAGTATCTTTCTAAAATTTCATTTTCTATTTGGTGCTGGCATTTAATGATAACATTGATTTCTATGGATTATGATTCAACAATTCTGCTAAATTTACTTGTTATGCTAATAATTTTTGTCGATTTAGGAAAAAAACTTGAGCTGGCACTTCAAAAAGCATGTTATGAAAATGGTCAATAGACATGAAAAGCTCAGCTTCATTAGTCAAGTAAACACAAATGAGACTGTGATGAAATACAACTACACATCAAGGAAAATGGCTAATATTACAAGCAAACAAACATAAAAATAAAAAAACATATGGGGCTGGCCTGGTGGCACAGTGATTAAGTTTGCACTTCCTGCTTTGGTGGCCCGGGGTTCCCCTGTTCGGTTTCAAGGTGTGGACCTAGCACCACTTGTCAAGCCATGCTGTGGCAGATGTCCCACATATAGATTAGAGGAAGATGGACACAATGTTAGCTCAGGACCAATCTTCCTCAGCAAAAAGGGGAGGATTGGCGGCAGATGTTAGCTCAGGGCTAATCTTCCTCAAAAAAAACCCCAAACATATATAGACCATAACAGATGTTGGTGAATAAGTGAAGCACATGGAACTCTTGCTTTACTGGGAGTATGCAACCACTTCGAAAAATGCTTTGAGAATATTTATTGAAGTTGACCCAGAATTTAAATTCCTACGTTTATAACCAATGGAATGCTATATATATTTACCAAAAGACCTGAGCAGAAATGTTTATATGGCCAGACTGTTCACAAGATTCAAAACCTGGAAACTACTGAAATATCCATGAACAGCACAATGGACAAAGAAATTGCTGTGTAGTATTCCAGTGTGAATTTACCACAATAAGAGCAAATGAACTACCTCAACATGCAGCAGTATCAGTGAATCTCACAAGTATGTTGAGCATGAGTGCCCAATACAAAAGTATATGTGCTGTGTAATTCCATCTCTGGAAAGGCCAAAGGCAAGCAAAACTTATCCATGGTGTTATATTCTCCTTGGGGGTTAGTACCTGGGAGGTAGCACTTCTGAGTGCTGTTACTGCTCGCTCTTCATCTGGATGCTGATAACATCCGAGTGTTCAGTTTGTGAAAATGAATCAAGCTATATTCTTGTGATTTGTTCACTTTCTATATATGTTACACTTCAATAAAAAGTTATAAAAACTTTTTAAAAAAGTATTCTTCCCATAATTTGGCTCTGTAATAGCCAATTTGGTCTTTCACCCTTGCAACTGGAGTTATCTTGCTCCTCCTTCCCACCACCACTACATAATCACCACCACCACCCCTAGCCCATCACGCCATGAGGTTAGTAGGTCTGGTTTCAAAGCTGAGTCACAGCTTTTGATCTGGATGAAGTGTGTTATTTTTCCCCTACTTCTTGTACCTTGTTTCATTGGTGACTCATTAAGGTCAGCTAGGAAACTGTAATTAGCGTTAGTTTCAGTTTAAAAAAATGCATCCATAATTGGATTGCATTGACTAGAAAGAGTTGTTCATGATTAACTTTTTTTTTAATTTGAGTTTTCTCTTTCACTTGATCATAGTTCACTTGGAGAGGGGTACTTGTGAGCTTCCGAATTATATGTTCAAAGACACGAAAAGTAGATTCTCCCTCTTAGTCTTATTAAAGACCTATATCTCTGTAGTCATCTTTTTAAAAAGTATTGATTCAAACCAATATAAATTTTCCTTGAATTTGTGTCCTTGATTTGGTTATCTAATTTAGAATTTCCTACTTATTTAGATACAGATCTCTTGGTGAAAACTTTAATTTCACTTTCTCGTTTTTTCTTGCAAACTTGAGAGAGTTGTGCATCAAATTATTTTCTTTAACCGTATAATGTACTATATGGATTTTCAGTTTACCTGGCCATATTAAATTTTTTATTCTATTTCTTTATTGAATATTTGGAAAATTTTGTTTATTTCAATGTTTTTGGAAAAGAAATATTTTACTAAGCCTTTATTTTACAAAAGTTTTAAAAAATTATAAAATAAACTTAGATATAAAACACCTTAAGTCTTATGCATATCGTTATATTTTTTCTCTAATGTTTTAAAATGTTCTTATTTTTTTTCATTTTCCCAGATTTATTATTTCGCTTAGATTTTCTATTTAGTTTCCTGTATTTAGTCCAAGAGAGCAATTTTGTCATTTTAGAATGAATGTAAATATCATAGTTTTTCTTGAATTGATTTCTAAATTAACTAAATTGCATCTTATTTTGTAAAGAGATGTTTGAATTTATTTTATTGCCATAATTTCTCTACTCCTTTTAGGGAAATAGATCACTTTTTATTTCTAATGTTGACGGCATTCACATTTACTCTTTTTTTTTTGGCCTTTATATGCAAATTCGATGAATATTCTTCCTATTTAATTTTTTGATTTGATTTTGTGCCATATGCCTCACATTGGCTTTCAAATTATACATGATTTTCTTCCAGAATTTAGTTTGGCTCCCCTTGCCTAATTGTGTACGATATTTATTTAACTGCATTTTATCCCCGTTTATGAGGTAGGAACTATATCATGGGCTATCTGAACTCCCAAATGACACATTGTTAACTTGTCAGTGTGCAGTTATTATTTCATTAGATGGAAACATTTTTCAGTTATTATGATAATGAATTGTGCCAGTGGTAACTGATGTTTAAACAGTTTGGAATTTTAAAAGCCATCTCTCCCCTTTATCATTTGAGTACATTTGGCAGTTGATTTGATTGTTTGCACGTAGGTCATATGTGGCCTGTGGGTGAGAGCATATGGTGGCATCAGATAGCTCTGTGTTGGGGGCAGGGACTGTGTGTGGGTATCTTTTGCAGGGGCGATGCTGCATTTTTACAGTATGGCTTCCCTAAGAATGCCTCTTAGGGCTCCCACATTCTCACATTTTTTACCTAGTCAGTTGTATATCATTCAGTGATACAAAACTTCTGTCAAAAAGATTAAAATTCAATGCATTCCTACAGTTGCTGGAAAAAACAGCGATACAGTCGTAAAATGTGCAATTCTTATTTTCCTATGTTTCCGTACTATATGAAATTAATTAAGTAGGTCCTCATACTCCTGCAATTTCTAGTTGATGGACAATAGATTATTCTTTAGGTATTATTGTTTGCTTGCTAAGATGAGATATAGAATTCAAGGGAAAACAGATAATGTTGTTTTGACAAAAATTTGAGAACTATTGTTGATTCTACAGTTGCTGTTATTTTGCTAAACTTCTTCTCATACTCTTTTTAAGTGTATTTTTAATCACGAAGTACGGTTTTGGCTCTTTGTTTTCTACTTTATAGATTTACTGCAAGATATGTTTGCTTTAGAAACTCATCCTTTTTATTTGACAGAGAATATGGCTGACGGTATTTTAGTAATTCCTGCCATTTAAAGAAGAATCGTATTATAGTTTTAGAGTCTAAATGATTGTTACTCCTGGTATTTACATTGACACACCTAAATAAAGCTTGACATTCATTAAGATTACTTGCTTGCAGGCCTGAACAGAGAGATAAGAGATATGGAAGAATTTAGGTTTTCGGGGAAGGAGCCAGTCATTTAATCATGCTTTTATACTCCAGAATACTTGTCTGTTTTGCCTGTAGCTTGCAAAATTGGCTGACAAAATGAGTTTCCTTGTAGCTGCTCTAAAACAAAAGCCCTTCTGATATTTTTTAAGCTAGTTTTCCTGAGAGACTTTTTAGCTGCCCCCAACTTCTACAAAGTTTTTAGCTCAGAGCACCAAAAAAGGCTTCAGGGGTCTATTAAATGCCTGAAATGCCGTGCAGCATTTGTATGTGTGTGTGTGTGTGTGTGTGTGTGTGTGTGCACGCGCGCATGCATTTGCCTATTTGTTTGTTTATTTCTAGGGTATTTTCGTCAAGGTAGAGACTATGTTGCTGTAACAAAGAATTCCAAAAAAGGGCAGCTTAAACATGATAGCACTTTTTCTCCTGTGTAAGAGCCTGCAAGTAGACACTTGGCCCATGGTAATGAGGCAGGTCTACGCTTCAGAGTTGCTCATTCTCCAGCTGGCACATCCACATTCTAGCTCAAGGATTGCGGAGGGCAAGCTTACAGAAGTAACGCACAAGGTACACACATCACGTTTGTTCACATTCTCTGTTGAGAACTTAGTCTTATGGTCACAACTAACTGGCAGAGAGTCTGGGAAATATTGTCTCTAATGTTGCTGTTTGTTATTATACGCAAATGAAGGACGGAGCGGATAGTGGGAGACAATTAGCAGTCTGCCACACAGTTTTCCTCCATAGTTTTCATTCAGGGCAGAAAAGTCATTGTGAACCCAAACTGTTTAAAACCCCTGTTGTGGAGTAAAAGTTCTCAGAAGCAGTGACCCTATTTTAAAATGCATATTTTGTGAAGCCTTTTTTTCCTGTCTTAAAACAAAAGTCACAGAAAATGTAACTTTCCTGCACACAGATTTTTAAAAATCTATAAATAATATGGTGTAATATACAAAATGAGTAAATTATTTTTAATAAATCGTTGTGTGTTTCAGTATGTAAATGGTCAGCCATGCACCTCTGCGAAGGCTCGTGGGGGTAGAATAACCACAAACACGCACACAGAGAACGACTGATTGCCATAGCTACAGCTGGACACTGAGTAGTAGATTGTTGGCAGAAATGCAGAGTTAACTTCAGTCATGCGGTTTTCCATGAACAACTTTTATAAAAGTTTTGAACACAGCAATTGCAGTATTCCATTAGGTGCATTGCTGGAAAGAAAATTCAGTATATGCTAAAACCCATGCAAAAGGGCAGTGTTAGAATCCAGTCTTGGATCACCGTAGCAGGTGTTTTCCTTGAGTGCATGTCCGCTGAGTCGTTTGTAAGGCATATGGAGTGCAGAGCAATTCTCCATTGTGTGTGGTTCTGTGCACATTACGGGGCCTCTGCATCTTTCCTCTTTGTCCACTAAAGGCCAGGAATGCCCCCATAATGTGAAAGCAACCCCACCAACACACACACTTCAAGTGGCATTTTTAGTTTTAGAAAGTTTTTCCCTTAGAAGTCGTCTTTGACTCTTGCCCTTTCAGTTCTCCAGTGGTAACCCTGCGCCCACACGCACTCTCGTCCTTTGCATCTCCGCAGTGTGTGTGCACGTGTTTCGGTACAGCCACCTTCGAGGATTCAGATTACCTTCAGTGCAGGTGGCCACCAGCTCACAGAATCACACCACTCATTGAGCTTGTCTGCATCTGCTTTTTTAAACACTATTTCACCCTGTTTCCATTAACTGTCACTTCTTTGGGCTTGATCTTCGGATTTGCTGTCATTGTTTTTTTTCCCATTCCTCTACCTATGTCGTAGAATGTTGGATCTGGAAGAAATATTAGATATCTTCATTTTGATCATTTCATTTTACATACCTTTTAAATGAGTTTCATACAGTTACAGTAGCTTGCCCAAGGACATACGGTTAGTTCTGTAAAGTGGGCCAAGGGTATTTCTTAGTGCGCCCATATTTCCCTTGAGAAGCAAGCATCCTTTTTATTCTGTTTTCCCCAACTCAGCTTTAGACCCTAACTTATTTACTGAATGGGTGGTATTCTCCAGGCCCGTGGTGTACACGTGTCTCCCCCGGTCCCTATACTCACACTCCCTAGTCTCGCCCATCTTCTCCCCTGGTCCTTCTCTATGTGGCTCATGATGAATTCATTCTGGAAGGACCTGTGTCATCTCCCCTCTATTTCTCTTTGCTTAAACTTGCTTATTAGTGTGATCTTGAATCTGCTTCTTGGTAGGGACCTTTTCAAGCCCCTTGTCCATTTTTTGATGACTGGTTTAGTTAAAATTTATAATTGGCAAAGTCACTTAAGTGGGAACAAGTTGAGTACAATGCTTTAAAGTACACTGAGCATGAAGGAAGGTGGGAGGTTCTTCCACCTGGCAACAGGTCCCTCTCTTCCTTCCACATACCCCCAACAGTAAGTGACTCAGGACACTGGACATGAAGGTCAAGTGAGGTCTCAGTATTTTACTTTATTCCTGCTCCCCCGTGAAATACTTCATGCTATTCATACACTGGGGCTAAACACTGTGTTGGAGACTGTGTTTTAGATTGCTCGCATAAGTTCACTGAACTAACTAGGTTCTGCACGTTTTTAATTTAAATTCTGGATCTACATGACCTTACTGAGACTTTTTTTAAGCTCTCCGTTTGCTCTGGATTTTTTTTCCTTATTCCTGCTTCTGAACCAGCAAGTTCTTTAAAAACTCAGCAAATTCATTCCTAACACTCTAGGACCAACCTGGCATGTACAGGTCAGCTGTGTACATTAGCGTATTAAAAAACTCAAGGCCTACACATTTCACCCCACTATTATCTCTTTCTTGTCACTTTAGCCTTTTTAAATGTCGTTTAGACATTTTATCACATTCAATTTAGCCTCTGTTATCCCTCAAACCACAGTAACTGGGGGAAGGGTAATTTGGCCGTAGGGACTGGACCCAATACAGACTTGTAATATTCAAAAATACATGTGAGTAATGCCTGAGACATCACCTTTGTATGAGTAATATTTGTGTCTTTAGTAATGATGTTTCTATTTTTATCTTTAGTTTTAGAAAAGATCTTTTTTTTCATGTTTATTGAGTATTTACAGAAAAACCAAGAGTGTCAAAACTAGTTTTATATTTTATGACCTCTTTACATTTAAGAAGTGTTGGGGGGCTGGCCTGGTGGCATAGTGGTCAAGGTTGTGCACTCCACTTCTGCAGATCCTGGGCACGGACATACACACTGCTTGTCAAACCATGTGGTGGCAGCATCCCATATATAAAATGGAGGAAGATAGGCACAGATGTTAGCTCAGGGACAATCTTCCTCAAGCAAAAAAAAAAGAAATTTGAGATGCATAAAATTAAAAATGAAACTTTTGAGATAGAGGTAAAGAGACACATGGCAGCTGATAAAGAGAAAGAGGAAGGAGTGTGGTCATTATATCAGAAACCCCCCTAGTGAAGGCCCTGTGTTCGAGAACACCACTTATTTCAAAGATTCCTGAAATCAAAGGCAAAAGACAAATGCTAAAAGTCATATAAACTTTATTTTTTTAAAAAGGAATCATTAGTTTGCATGTAAGAGGTGCCAAGCAGTGTTTGAATAATATTTCAATGGCGATTCTGTAAGAATGGCGAGGACATGGTCCACAAAGGCCATTTCTTATCCTTACCTTTGACAGCAGGTTGAGAATTCATTGAATTAGAATTTATAAAGATGGGTCAATTCAGGGATAGAGTAATAAAGTAGAGTCCAGCTCTGTAATTCTCTATTGCTCTGACTTGCTATACTTTAGATACTGGAAGGCAACATTTCCTATAGAGCATCAGTCTCACAGAATGTTCTATGGGGAGCAGTACTTTGAGTTTTCAGGAGTTTGAGAAAAGCTGCATTGATTTGCATAGAAAAGTCTCCAACTCTGTAGTGATGGAAATTGCTGAACTTTTTGTAAACAGTATTTCTCAAATTTAATTTTTATTTATTATTTCCCTAGGAACATCTCATGGGTTACTCTTATAGAATGTATTTTGGGAAATGAGGAAGTAAAGGAATAAAGGTTTGGCATATCGCTAATCTGTGACAGAGGTATTTCAAATATCAGGTGACGGAGAGACATTCTCTGTTACTAACACAGGGAGAGTTTGTGTTTTAGAGTTTTCATCTAGCTGAGTGTCAGCGAGATTTAGGTGGCATGTTGGCATTTTGTTATGAAAATTTACAGGTTGATTTGGAGTCTTATCTGTATGAATCTCTACCCTTAGAGTGTGCTATAAGTTATTAATTTGCATTGCAGTCCAACTTTTTTCATGGTCTTTGGCTTTCTTTGCAAATGGAATTTCTTTCTCCAGTGAACTGCACCCTCTTTTCAAAGTGAAAAATGTTTAATAGATTACTCAGTGTAATACTTTTTAGTTGTATTTGTTTGGCCTTACTTAGGTTGCAAGAAATAGAGATCTGCTGGGGAAAAAAAACAAAAAAACTTTAAGTAATTACGGAGAAGGAGGAGGAAAACATACACTGACCTCTCTGATCTTTTGGTAAACAAGTGTGGGGTATTTTGGTTCCTCTCAAGATCTCTCTTATGGTATTTCAGATCTTATTCCTTTCCCTGAGACAGAGAGGAGGTGATTAATTGATTCTGTTAAGTCATAGAATGTCGCTCTGTGATAGCTTTGCCTCTGGCACTGATCTCTGGACCAGTCAGCTATGGCCTGGGTAGTAGGACTGATTTTGCTTAAGGCTAAGGGGCTGATTTCTCAGAAGTGGGTAGGAGTGGTCAGGTGACCAGCCAGCACTAAGGCAGCAAAGCTTGCTCAGTATACCAGATTCTCCAGCTGAGAGACCTCCTTTCAGAGCTGATAGTCCCTTCCAAATGTTGCTTCTTAGACATCATGGTATCTGTATTCAGGTGCTGTACACTTAAGAGGATTTTAAATTTTATTTTTCTAATTGGTTTAATATATTTTTATTTTAAATTTTAATTTAAAAAAATACTACATATGAGGACATACTTGAGAATTCTGAGATTTACAAGATCACCAACTAAGCACTCAGTAAATAATGGTTAGTGTTATGTATTAATCTTTTAAAATTTCCCTCCTCATATGTAGTATGTTCTCAAATTTCGCTCCTCACTAAGTAGTATGTTGGGTTCTTTGCATTTATTATTCCTAATGCATGTAACAGCTTTGCAAGTGTGTTTGCTTTTCCCATTTGAATAATGAGACAAACAGAGACTCAAAGCTGTTAAGAAAGTGGAGCATCTTCAGACAGTTAGAAAATGCAGAGCTAGGATCAGCAGCCCGATTTTCTGACTCAATCCAGTCCTCTTTGCACTGTGATGTGTTGGGTTACTTATCTAAGGAGTATACCAAGGAATGTCTTGTGTATATATATCAGATGGTTGATTGTTTGTTTTAATTTCTTAGAGGATATTAGAGGAACCAGGATATACATAAAATTTAAATCCTACCAGAGTATTCTTTCCATTTTCTGGTTTGTGTACAACTGATTGATTTAATTGGAAAGATGCATTATTCACATTTTGAAATATGTTGTAGTAACGTAACTGTGGTGTTGACAACCCCAGGTGAAAGTTCAGATCCACTGTCTGCTTTTTTTTCCTCTGTCTTACTTTACATCAAAGACAGTAACTAAAAGTATCTCCTGCTGTCTGTATGTTCCTTATAAATCAGTTGTTTATACACCCTAACGAAATTGTCTTTTGGGCATTGGCATTGAAAGACTGGATAAGGTTACATAGATGCATCAAACAGTGATACAGCTAAACTGCAACAAAAATTAGTTTATTTAACAGTATTTATTAAGCACCTACTCTGTCATGATCCCTGCCCTCATGGAGATTGGTCTGCTCTTTTTCTTTATAATCCATCTTCTTTGATAATACTGCTTAGAGTCCTGTATTCTCTCCCCCATGCCATAGACACAGGTACACTCAAACACACCCATCAACAGATCATTTTCTTTCTCAGCTGATAAAGGAGAAGCAATCAAATGAGTTTTCTTCATCTCCCCTGTATTAGTTCTGTGTGCTGTGTAACAAATTACCCCAAATTTACTGTCTTAAAATAGCATGTTATTATCTCACAGTTTCCATGGGTTAGGAGTCTGGGCACAGCTTAGCTGATTTCTTTGTTCAGAGACTTACCAAGCTAAAATTCAGGGGCCTGGCTAGCTGCATTCTCATTGGCCACTTGGGATCCACTTCCCAGCTCCTTCAAGTTGCTGGCAGAATTCAGTTCTTCACAACTGTAGGGTTGAAGCCCTCAGCTCTTACAGGTCACTTCTCTCCATAGGCAGTTCACAGCATGGTTGTTTGCTTCTTCAAGGCCAGCAGGAGAGTGTTTCTGCCTTCATTGGTTAAGATGGAGTCTTACATTACATAACATAATTAAGAGACTGACAACCCTTCACCTTTTCCATTTTCTTTCTTTCTTTCTTTTTCTTGGTGAGGAAGATTGGCCCTGAGCTAACATCTGTTGCCAATCTTCCTCTTTTTTTTTTCTCCCAACAGCCCCAGTACATAGTTGTATATCCTAGATGTAAGTCCTTCTAGTTCCTTTATGTGGGATGCCACCACAGCATGGCTTGATGAGCTGTGTGTAGGTCTGCACCCAGGGTCCAAACTAGCAAACCCTGGGCTGCCGAAGCAGAGCATGCAAACTTAACCACTACACCACCGGTCTGGCCTCTCCCATTTTCTATTGGCTAGAAGCAAGTCACAAATTCTTCTCACACTCAAGGAGAGGGGACTGTAGAAGGGTGTGACTCAGTGGGGGTGCCCTAGGGTGTATCTGCCACACTCCCTACCAAATAATAATAACTATTATTATAGCTAAACTGCTTGAGATCATTCCCTGAACCAGTACTATGCAAATTATTTTACATATATTTGTCAATTTAATCCTCATAAAACTCTATGAAGTAAGTAGTTATTCTTAGTTTACAAATGATAGAACCGAAACATGGAGAAGTGGATCCTCCAGCTAAGAATATCAATTTCATCCCAAAAAAAAGTAAAAAAGTAACAAACTTTGTTGCCACATGTTCTTTCAGCTACCACACTCTCACTCCATTTCCCTTCATAACAAGATTCTTTGCCGTCCTTTTCAGAGTTTTGATGGCTTCTCCTTCTTTACCCACCCCAGGGCTCACTCCTCCCCCTCCTTCACATACACCTCTGCCTAGAAATTAATGCCTCAGAGAGTCCTCCTGCACGCACGTGCACCTAGAACATCATCTCATTGCACTTGTTACTTTTCCTTCAGGGGCCCGTACACAGTTTGTCACTGCAATTTCATAGGACAGGGACTGTGTCTCATTTGTTTATTGTTGTATTCCCAGCACCTAGCACATAAAGGTTTTGAGTGGAAGAATGAATGCTTATGTGTTAATTAAAGGAAGCCATATGGTATAAGGGAAAAAGTAGCGTTTAGGGGGATCAAATCCTGCTTCACCAATTACCTACCTCCATGGTTGTTGTAGGTACTATATTAATGACAGTTATTATTATAGTTATTGAACAATAAGTGGATTGGGGCCGTTGTTAAACTAGTGAGAGGAGGTAAGAGGTACCTTCAGGCATAGATATTAACAGACGACAAAGGGGGAACTAAAGGCATACTAGGTACCCAGGCCTGGGGTTACTTAGAGCATCGTTTCCTTCTCTGGGCACTTACCATACTGTAATAATGAGCAGCATCCTTTTCTGTCCCATTCTAAGTGCTAGGCTCTTGTGGCAGCAGAAGCTGTCTGTCCATTTCACAGCTCCTGGCATGTAGTAGATTCTTTTGAAATGTTTGTTAAAGAAATGAGTGACTAATAAATAGTCACTTAAACACAGCTGTTCAGTATATTACAAGTGGAAACAGTGATTCATTGATTCTCACTACATTATCACATAACCTTATTTTATCTAGACAAGAACATGAGCTTGATTTTCACTAAATAAAGCATTAGTATTCTGTTTCATGGTTGAGTACATTGGAAATTTGATTTTTTATTTTCTTCCCACAGAGAGAACACTGATGAAAATACAATTATATAAGAAATTGTCTTTTAAGACATACACACATTCTCCTATTTTTTAAAACTTGTTCAAATTTTGTCTGCGTTTGGATAAAAAAAAAAAAAAAAACACTTCTCATCAAGGCCTATCAGATTGTCCCAATATGTGGCCAGGAGTTGTCCACAAAGTGTAATAAAAGAGATGAACCATAAATATCAAAACATACTCGTCTGCTTTTGAGAAGTTGATTAACTCTTGGTTTGTCAATGACTTTACGTTTGCCTTTAGATTTCTTTATTTCATTTATTCTCACCTCTTCCACCACAGGCTACATCTCTTCTGAGTATTGGAGACGTTGTAGCACTTTGAATAGAGATTCCTCCCCTTGAAATTTGAAACAGGATGATTCTTCCGAAAGGTGGCAGAATGTGAAAGTATAGAATAATCTCATTAGAGAATGAATTTGGTTTTTAATAATAATAGAAGATTAAGGGAAATTCTATGTAAGTATAGTAATTGAAATGCAATAATTTAAACCTTTTAAGAATTAATGTCAAGGTTCTCTTTCTTTTTTCATGTGTCTCTAATATTATATACATCCCTCAGACATGGTTTTCCCAATTGTATATGCTCAAATTCGTAGCAGCAATTATGAGAAAATCTTTCTTTTCTCTTATTACCAGGCAATTCCTTTTGCCCATTAATTAGGATCTGAGGAATTTCTTGCCAACAGGTCTTCCTGTAGGGGATGGCCTCCCCAAACTCTGATTGAACATCTGCCCTGCAGACCTGGAGGCTTGGGCAGGGTCGTCTGGTGGAAGGGAGAATGGTTCTCTTCGAACATGCAAGAGATTCCATTCTAAAGGAGACTGTTCTTAGCCAAGTAGTTGCATTGCTTATAAATTGTGTTTCTAGAGGAAGAAGAAAACTGCATATATGTGTGGGGTTGTGTGTGTATGTATGTGTATGAATGCATACACACATATGTATATGTGTGTATAGATACATGTAGATAGGGATATATAGAAATACACATACATACATATGTATGTATATTTTTTTAATGAGAAGGCAGTAATCAATTCCCACAAGACTATTTATCATGATGCCATCTTATAATCTTCTTTAGTTTTCCAATCCCTTTGCAATTTACATACACAAAAGTCTCATTTAGTAATTAAATGTTCCTGTGTACTTCTCCCGACCCCTCCTCTGCCTGAAGAATTTCATTCTAGTTAGAATTAACATCTGGTAGCATCCCGGGCGTGGTGAGCCTTCCGTCTCCCAAACGCTTCCGTGCTAGAGTTCTGCCCCGGTGCTTAGCAGTGGTCCCCAGAGCAGCAAGTAGTCAGAAGAAAAGGAAGCAGATCAGCTCAGAAGAGAGGCTTTTATTATAAAATCAATTTTAAAGCTCTGTCATAACTGTGACGACACAAAAAGCCTTCCTCTTTTCCATCTAAATGTTTTTTTTTTGGTACTATTTTCTTTTTTTCACTTTAGCTTAGTTCAGTGAATATATTTTTAAAAATTAGATGTAGAGAGGATGGAAATGGTGTAAGATTTTTTTCTTTAATCTCTATATAATTCCAAATATTCTTAATTACAACTTTATAAGGACAAGCCTTATTTTTTTTTTAAGAAAAGTTGTTACACATATTTATATTTTGATATATTTTTTAGAAAGGAATGTCAAATAATTGTTTCCTGCATTGGGTTGTGAACTTGAGGGTGTTTGAGCTTGTAGATTAAAGCTTATTATGTCATCCTTTATAAGTTTTCACTATTTTATGTATTTATTTTGAATATTTGATTCTTGTAAATCCAGCGGTTATCTCACATCCAAATCTGAAATTTTTGTCCATTTGTTCAACCTGGATTTAGTATCTAGTGTGTGCAAACTCATAGTGCTATGTTTATCTCATTTGACAGCTTCTGACAATGATACTTTCACACCTCTTAATCCATCGTTTCCCAGATTGTATTCTGGAGAGCACTTGTTCCATAAGATATTGATAATTGTTCTGTGAGAGGATTACAAGGTTAAAACCTTTGGAAATACTGCATGATAGATATATTCTTAGGGGTTTAAAGTAAATTGTAGCATATTAGAGAATACTTACAGCAAAGAAAACTAATCTTATTTCGTAAATACAGGCTATATTTATTGGATGGTGGAATCGATTTCCTTTTAGATGGATTACCCATTAAATTAAAATTACCGATTAAAACTCCTATTTTGCAAAGCAGAGTTCAGAAATATTGTCTTAGTGCAGTTTGGAAATAGCATTCAAAAATTATTGGCCAAATTGTCTTTAGTATACTGCTGTCCTATCTTTTTTTACTGATAGTATGTCTCTCAGCAGCCCTCTTTCATTTTTATGCCTAACTTTGTGCTGAAAGAATTACATTTTCCCTCATGGATAAAACTTGAACATACTTACAGAGCCTCCTGAGCCATCTGAATCATACTTAATGGTAAGATACAAAATGAAAACTTACCCTTTAGAGAGAATGATTACCCTGACTTTCATTCTTACTGGAGTGTGGAATACAAGGGCACTGAATGCTTGATCAGGGTACAAGAGGGTCAGTGGTTAACAGTTCATCTGCTCATTACACTCTTGCTATTGCGTTAGACTCCTGGTTGGGCTCTCACTGCCTAGGTTTTCTTTGCTCTAGAGACTCTATCGATTGCGTTTATTGGATACAACAGCTAACCTGGTGTGCTGCACACGATATTGACTTGAATAATTCTACATGGCTTGATAGATATTAGCACACACACAATACAGATCATCTTCTTGAAACACTTTCTCCCCTTGCATCGATGATGCTGCTTGCTCTGATTTTCTTCCTACCTCTGACTGTTTTTTCTCAGTCTTAGGATCTACTTCTTTTACCCATTCCTTCTATCTTGGTGTTTCTCAGGGGTCTGCTTTGTGCCATCTTCTCATCCTTATCCATATTTTCAACTATACTTTTATTTGCTAAAAATTCCTAGTTTTTGGCTGGCCCCATGGCCGAGTGGTTGAGCTCGCGCGCTCCGCTGCAGGCAGCCCGGTGTTTCGTTGGTTCGGGTCCTGGGCACAGACATGGCACTGCTCATCGAGCCACGTTGGGGCGGCGTCCCACATACCACAGCTAGAGGGACCCACAACGAAGAATATACAACTGCGTACTGAGGGGCTTTGGGGAGAAAAAGGAAAAAAATAAAATCTTTAAAAAAAAGAAAAAAAAATTCCTAGTTTTCTGTGTTTAATTCCCTCACTGTTGAGCTTCTTGCCCTAGTCTCAGTTATTGATTAGCCATCTTTACTCAGGTACTTTCAAGATACGCTTGTGTCAGCATATCCAAAGCAAAACCTATTATTTCATTGTCCAAAATACATCTCTTTCTTGTGCCTTTTCGTGTCCTGGTATCTGCTACTATCATCTACTCAATTATCCAAGCCTTATACCTGGGAATTATCTTTCACACGTTTGTCTCATTCACCACCTACACACATGCTCCTTCAGCCCCATCATTTCTGGTTCCTGTCCCTCTCTTGAATATGCTCCCTTCTCTTTACTCCCACTGCCTGAACAGTCTTAAGTCTTTCCATCATTTATTTCTTGGCATTCCCTTGAAGCTTCTTGACAGGTGTCCCTGTCTCTAGTCTTGCCTTTGTCCAGGGCATCCTCTACACTATATGCAGAATGATATGTCTATGACATCTTCTAGGAATTATAATCAGTATCTCAACCTTAGTTGGTTCAAGATCAGACCTCCCCTTCCCGTAGTCTTCTCCATTTTAATAAATAGTGATTTCATAATTTTAGTTGTCAAGACCAAAAGTCTTTGGCATTATCCTTGCCTGCTCTCTTTCTCCCATACCACACATCTAATCCATTATCAAGTCCTGTTGGCTCAAACTTCAGAATATAATCAGAACCCAGCCATTTCTCACTGCCTCTACTGCTGTCACCCTTGTTTAGGCAACTGTCATTTTTTCCTGGATTACTGTAATAACTGCATACTCGTGTCCCTGATAAGTCTTTTTATATTCTAAAACTGTGCTGTCTTATACTGTAGCCTCTAGCCACCAGTGGCTGTTGAACAATAGAAATATGACTGATCTGAATTGAGATGTGTTATAAAAATACACACCAGATATTGAAGAACTAGAATTCAAAGAGAATGAAGAATGTCTCATTAACAATATTTCATATTGATTATGTGTTGAAACAATAACATTTTGGATAGATTGGAATAAATAAAACATGTTAATAGAATTAATTTTACACGTTTCTTTTTACTTTTTCCATGAAATTACTAGAAATATTAAAATCACATGTTGCTGACGTTTATATTGCTATTGGAAGCTCTTCTCTGAAGTCTTTTTTAAACATAGCAGTCAAAGCTATCCTTTTGAAATGGTAGGTCTCTTCATTTCTCAGGCCAAAATCCCCCAAAGGCTTTCCAGGTCACTCAGGGGAAAAGCCAGTCTTAGAGTGGGCTACAAGGCCAGCATGATCCTGTCCCCTCAGCCCCTGTTTCTCTCACTTGGCAGTGCCTCTCCACCTCTGAAGGCCTCCTTGCAAGCCCCACCTGAGGGCCTGCGTTCACATCCCTTCACTTAGCACACACTCTTCCTCAGATGGCTGCCTGGCTGCTTCCTCACTTCTTTCAAGTGTCTGCGCGAATGTCCCTTATCAATAGTGGCCGTAAGAGGAACCCATCCGGAACACCCTTTCTGCTCACCCGCACACACTCAGCATGAACCTTTTCATCATGTTTTGGCTTCACTTTGAATGGCTCCCCGTTGTCTGTAGGATGAAGTCCGAATTGCTAAGTGTATCTAGGTGTCCCATTCTTATCGAGCCACCTTCCAACTCTCCAGCACATTTCTCACTGTTTCTTTAAGCAGCCCACATACCGTGCATTCTGAATCACTTGCAAGAAACCCATTAAAAGAAAAAAGTGATAAAGAATATATTAAAGATTTAAAAGATTATTATTAAACATAGATGTATTCTTGTACAGAATTAACATTCATTGATCCTCAAACACTGGATAGTGTGCAAGTAGCAACAGCATTTTAACCCTTTGAATTCCACTGACATGCATCCCATAAAATATTTGTTAATATAATCAATACCAAAGGCAAATAATGGTATACCCACTAATAAAGAGTTTAAACCTTTGTAAAAGGATCTCTATACGAATGTTTCCCTTTCTAATATCTATTTTCCTCTGTAACAATTACTATGATCAGAGTTTTTCTCCTCTTAATTAAAAAGGAAGCATAACTTATCAATAGCTTACTGAGACACTTCACCACAAGAGAGTTAGGGGAGTTTTTAGAATGAACGTTTCCCTTATGGGTAATCAGAAAAACAAAATTTATAGCTCAGGGCCAGCCCTGTGGCGCAGTGGTTAAGTTTGCACGTTCCGCTTTGACAGCCTGGGGTTCGCTGATTTGGATCCCAGGTGCGGACATGGCGCCACTTGGCAAAAGCCATGCTGTGGTGGGCATCCCACATATAAAGTAGAGGAAGATGGGCATGGATGTTAGCTTAGGGCCAGTCTTCCTCAGCAAAAAGAGGAGGATTGGCAGTAGTTAGCTCAGGGCTAACCGTCCTCAAAAAAACCCCAAAAATTTATAGCTCAGTGATAAATAAATAAATAAACCTTTCAGAAATGTTTATTGTTCTAGCTCATTAAGATGTTATGTCTTTGTGGACAGTATTTCTTAAACGCCATAAAATTAATAGTGTATTTTAAAAGTTTTATTGGTACGTATTTCCTCAGTCTAATTTAGCCCTAGTGTTTAATTATGCTGTCTTATACAGACTGGAAATCTGGCAGTTAATATTATTTTTCTGTTTTAAAAGAAAAACATTTTCCTTCAGGGCTAGCTTCCATATTCTTGAATGTGTTTACTTCACACTGCCTTGCATTTTCATGCGCTGAGGTCTTGAGACTCCGTCAGAGCTAATCTGGATCTGGTGTTTCTTTGTGTCTTAAAATTATGCTGAAATTTCAGTTAATAACTAATCATGCCCCTAGCCTGGCAGAATACACGAAACTAAAATCCTGCATATCAGCTAGCAGAGTTAAATTTTAAATCTTTCACTACACAAAGCAAGGATGGTGTAATAAACCTTTACTGAGTACCTGCAATGTCCAAGCATTTCATGGACAACAGAAGATCCTGAGGCACCATGCATGTCCTCAAATGTAAAAGAATTCTCACCTTTTCCACCGTGCCTTCTACAAATGCACTTTATAGCAAATAAATTCCTTTACCTCTCCAGGAAACTTGCCTTCCACCTACTAGTCCTATTTAAAATCTGTGCAGTAAGAATATCTCTTCCCTTTTTGTCTTCCTAAATGGAGTTGCTTTTTCTCAAGGCTCCCAAACCACAAGGACAGATATTCAGAATCAGTATTTGCAGAAAGTTTCAGACTTCTTAGAGGAGTATCATTTAGATGGACTGACTCCTCCTCATCCTCCTTGTCTTTGCTAGACATCCTTGATGACAGTCTTTGAAGACTTGTACTCGAGCTCGGCTGCCTTGTTCATCACCCCATCTCCTAGAATCATCCTGAGCATGTTCAGTGTCTCCCGAAATACTCTTCCAGTGCCTTTACCCCCTCAGTCCTGAAGCTCTTCACTCAATCCTGAGCATGTCTCAGATTTGCCTCTTTTATCATCTTTTGTACCCTTCTAGCAGTGTCTTTGGATCTGTTTGTTCCTCTCAATTCCATCCTTTTCACAGCCAATAAAGTCATCTTTTTAAACACAGATATTTTTAGGCTATTCCCAGGCTTAATCCTTTTCAGTACTTTCCCATTACCTAGAGCAGTGCTTCCCACTTTTCCACATTGAAAAAGGTAGTAAATATGCAGGGGTAAATTGAGGGGGAGACTTGGACCTGGAGGCCACTAACCTGGGGCCTCATGCTGATTCGAGCCTGCCTCAGGTTTACCTTCTGGTATGTTCGCTGGGCCACCCCCACCTAGAGGATAAAGCCCAAACACCTTAGCTTTGATGTCTTAGGATCCTCCCCTGCCCTTTCCCTCCCAAAAGGGAGTCAGGAACAAGAACTTGAGTGCAGGTAGTTTGGAAGCAGAAGCCAGGGATTAGAGAGTGTGAGGCAAGGAGAGGAGAAGTCCTCTGAACAACTGGGGCTCAATTTGCTCTGGACTCTCTTAGAAAATGTGTAGAATGAGTCACAGAATTGTCCCACAGAAGGACAATAGAGAACAGGACCTTTTACCACAGGCTCTTGTCTCCCACAGACCTCACGGCCTTCATGCTTCAGAGGAAGTCCTAGAGTTCTGTAGGCTAGGGTGGAACAAGTGTGTTGAACTGGTTACCCCAGCTGCTCTGTCATCACGCAGGCCAGATATTATGGAATGAAGCATTGCGAATGTCTGGTACAGTCTACTCCGTATCACTCAAATCTTATTGTGCTTCATGTTAAGTCTGCTCTGTCACTAACTCTTTAAGGAGTAGCTCGTCATGATATTTTGGAAAGGAAAAAGAAAGAGCGAGACTTATGACCAGAGGGTGAGGGACCAGCTGCAGGCTCCACTAGTCTCAAACCGGTCTTAAGCTGTGATTGAGGTTCACCATCTCCCTTCTCTGACACCCATTTCTGATTGTCCTCTCCTTCGGCCAGCACTTCTGCTAGCTTGCCTGGTGAAATGGCCCAGACTGTCATCCCTTGACTGCCTTGCCCTCTCAGGCTGTCGTTGCTGTAATCCATGTTCACTGTTACCACCAGGCATGGAAGCAGTGGGAGAGATCCCAGTGACTCCCCAGCGTTCCCAATATCCTCCTCTCTACCCCTACTCTATAATAGTGATCTTCTTTCCTCATAATGATGAGGGCTGTTTATCTCACCTGCCCAGTACCCCCTTTATTTGCCTGCTGATCCGCCAGCAGGATAGGCTCAAAGTGACCGAGCAGAGCTTTAGCTACAGTGGAGCCCTTACCGTGTCCACTAGTGCAATGGTGCTCGACTAGAGATGGTTTGCCTCTAAGGGACATTTGGTGATGTCTGGAGACATTTTTAATTGTCACTTCTTGGAGAGGGGTTGCTAATGGTATCTAGCAGGTAGAAGCCAGGGGTGCTGCTAAACATCTTACAATGCACAGGATATGCTCCCACGATAAAGACATACTTGGACCTAAATGACAATGGTACCAAGGTTGAGATAGTAGAAATCTGCCTTAGTAGAAATGATTCCCCCTTGGGAACTTGGACTTCTAATCTCACATAGTCTAGAGCTGTGGGGACAGGAAGGACGCAGTCTACAAGGACATTGGGAATGATGGTGAAAATGTTCATTCATTCCACCTCTTGGTTCTCAGACCTGTGTATTCTCACTTTTGCGGGCACAGCACCAAATATCATCCATTGGTTCAGTGCATATGTTGCATTCCAGAGGCCAGTGTCCTAGAATTTTCTAATCAAAAGATGAGAAGCCTGGGACATTTATCTACTCACATCTTGGAGTTGTGGTATGACCATGAGGTGGGACACTGGCACGGTGATGTAACTGTACGTTACAGCTATGCTGAGCTCACATAGGTGGAAGAGACTTACAAAGACCAGAAGCATCTGCTAAATGTTGAATATATTCAGAATATAAGGGCAGGGACTTTTTCTTTATTGTCACTGTATTGCCAGCACCCACACAAGTGCCTGGCGCATAGGTTCATGTGAGTGGCTTAGTAAGTATCTGTTGAATAGAAGATGAAAAAACTGTAAGGAAACATTGAATCAATGAATGAAGTCTTGCCTGAAATTTTCCAAATGTATTGAATATTTTAGTGTGGTTATCAGTATCTTCTTAAATGAAGAAATTCAGGATCTTAAATCTGTGGCTTCTCTATTGATGTCATGATGGTAGCATTCAACATATCTCATATTTTTGCACAGTCTCTCTTTTCTGGATTTGATTGGCCATTATCCAGGTTGGAGTAGTTAGTATAAAATTTACTTTTAGATTCAGTCTTCTCCTTTACTCTTGAATGATGGTTTAGCTGACGCATTCACAAAGGCATTATTTGAGTTAAATTTTGAAAGAGGGATGGTGTTTCAATGGGTAAAGATTGAGTGTAGAGAAGACCACAGAAAACAAAAACATGGGCATAAGAAATTTGAGTGTGTTTTCAGGTAACAGTCACTAATTAGAGCTTAGCATATATGAAATGTGTATATGGGAGTAAGAGGAAATCTTTGAAAATATAATTGGAGCTACAGATTGCCAGCCCTTTGAGTACCAGGCTAAAACATCCTCACGCCTTCATAAATGGTCAAGTTACTGATTGTTTATGATGTCCTGCCTCTACAACAAGGTCACACTCTGACAGTATACTATATGCTTTGTCCCTAAGAGCATTCTGTCCAAATCCTGTCAGTCTCTCAAGACCCTCACGAGTTTCACCTCTGGCATCAAGTTCTTCCTAACCACCCACTCTGTCCCCCTAGATATCTTTCCCTAGCTTTTGTTTTGTGCACTTTTTAATTCCCACTCACCTAATGCTTGGCATTGTTTAACTTTTTGGGTGTTTTATCTTCACTCCTCAGCTACATAAGGAGCCAGTCAAGGATGACGCTAATTCTTTTTGTTCCCTATGTCAGCATGCAGAATACATGTGTATAGAAAATGCAGTAAATAACTGGAAAATTAAAAGCATCCGGTTCGATGATGCTTATCTGAATCTTTTCTGTACATGAATTAAAAAAACATAGTATGCTTGAGGGAAAAGGTTAGTTGCATATAGTTGCACATATTTTAAACTTTGCTGTGTACTTCTTTTTTTGTGTACATCCAAAGAGGTTAGAAGAGTAGAAGGAGGGTATGTATGACAGTGTGGGTGTATTTGTTTTAATATGCTTCATAACCTTTTGTTGCCTAAACCTCAATTTAGAAAACTTAATTTTAAAAACTTAATCTAAAGATATAAACATGTTTATTTTTAACTTGGTACCATTTAAGGCATAGTAAAATAAAGATATAAAACTTTTTAGATTAAACCACATGCATTTGTTATACTCACCACCAATAATGGAAATGGCTAATAAAGGTTTTTTAAAAATTGATGTATTTTGTCATTACAGTAGTCACTGTAAACAATGCAGTTTTCATACCTGCAGGAGATTTGTCTTTTGTTGGCTTCCTTCCTTGCTCCCACCCACACTTTCTCTCTCACACACAAACCATTCAGTTTTCACTTCTTTACAGCATACTTTTGCTTTGAATTCTTCTTGATGGAATCTTGTTTTTTGTCGGCTTATTTCCTAGATGGGAAGTGATGGAATTTTACGCCTCAGTACTTCAGCTCTAAATAATGAATTCTTTGCATATGCAGCACAAGGATGGAAACAGCGACTGGCAGAAGGTAAATTTCTGTCTTCCAATGTTAGTTGACATATTTGAGTACACATGCTGTACTAGGCTGTGCACTTTGCTCTGATTTCCAAGTCTTTTGTTCTCCCTGAAGTGTACTTTAGTTTAGTAAAAACTCACATCCTATTCCAAATGACTTCACTAATTCTTTTGTTGCGTTGACATTTTTGATGTCCGGTATTTTTGAAGAAAGCATGACATTATCTGGGACATAATAAGAATTTTTAATATAGCAAGATTTTCTTTGGAATGGTAATTTTAATTACACTGTTTGATGCATTATGTAATCTCTTAATGTCCTGGAACCTAAAGAATATTCTTTTAATACTTTCTTCCCCTGAAGCCACCACTTCTCCCTATTCTTCCTTTAGTCATCAAGCTTCTTGAAAGACGAAAAAATACCCAATGCTACCACATTTTTACTCCCTAACTCACTCAAATTGTCATAGTTGGGTGTGGCCCCACTATATACAATTAAATAATTCCTGCTAAAGAATACTAATGGCTTTCTAATGGCAAAGTCCAGTTTTTTCTTCCCAGTCCTTACATTTCATGTTCCTTCTTTAATATCTCATTTGGTTTTTACCCTGTCCAATTTGAAACCACCTACGTTAGACATTCATAATATATTTTAAATTGTTTCCTAGGGCTACATTTCTGACAGCCTTTTTTCAGCTTCTTTCAGGAGCTCCTGTTCGTCCATCTGATGGGAAATATTGATGTCTCCACACCATTCTCTTCCCTGATATTTTCTTTTGTAACTAAACATGTTCTCTAAGCAGCCTCATTCACCACTTTGGTTTCACCTCTGGCCATAGGCTAAGACTTCCAAATGGGGGTCTAACTCCTCTTTCCTAATCCTTAGTGTTCTATTCCAAGTGCCTGCTCAGTCTCCCTTGCTGATATCAGACATCTTAAAACCAAAATGCCAAAATTAAACTCACTATCTTCCCTTTAATATCTGTGATTCCTTCTGCTTTTCTCTTTCTATTAATGTCACCACTGTCACATGGTTCCTCAGTTTGAAACCTTGATGATATCTTTGATCATCTTCCAACTCCCCAGGTCCACCTGGTCATGAACTATTGATTGTGCCGTGAATCTGAATCCTCTTTAGCCTTCCCACAGCTACTGTTGCAACTGTGATCTCCATCTCTCATCTATGCTGTTCAGTAGCCACCTCGCTGGAGTCCTATAATTTCTTCACCTTGTTTCTAAGCTGCTTATTTGGCCGTATTCCTCCCTCACTGAATGTCACCAGGAGCTCCCTCTGTTTCTTATGGGAAAAATTCAGAACTCTTTTTTAACACATGTGTTGGTTGATTGGCTTCAGCCTATCCTTTCCCATTTCATTTCATCCAACGTTCTACTCACAATTGGCCACTCAAAAGAACATAAATATACGTATTCATACCTCTGTGCCTTGTAAGTTAATGACCATAAAAGCCTGATCATGCTTCAAAAGCTAACTCAAAAATCAGTTCCTGTATGTTATTTTCCGTAATCAATTTAGACAGAATGAAGTGCTTTCCCTTCTATACTTTCATTACATTTATTCTTATGGCCTCTACATGGCCTCTGGCATTATATTATAGTCACCTGTATGCCATTTCTCTCAGTAGGCTGATTTCATTAAGGACCGTGAATGTACACATTGTCATTTGCAGCCTCTAGCATGCAATACATTTGCTAAATGTTGTAGAGTTCATCTATGACTCAATGACTGTTTGAGTGATGTTCATAAAAAGAGAAGCTATAAAAATATTATTAGTACTCAACCTTTTACTTTTCAACATCCATAAAAGTTTGCTCAAATTAATTACCTGTTTTCTTTATTTATTGCAAAAGGTATGACCGCTTTTGCCCAATATATAAACGTTTTCTTTCTAGGAGAGTTTACTCCAGAAATGCAATTGCGGATAAGGCAAGAAATTGAGAAGGAAAAGAAAACAGAACCTTGGAAAGAAAAATTCTTTGAAAGGTTTTATGGAGAAAAGTAAGTACTAGAGCATTTTCTTCTCATTTCTCTTAGAAGGAAATGAAAATGTAATTCTCTGCTTCACATAGCACACTCATATGCTGTAAAACTTAATAAACCTGTGATAAAAGGCAATAGTCCCTCAGTGTAAGAAATTGCCGGTAAAATTATAGTGGCATATCAGCACTTAAATTTTAAAAAATGCATTTTCAAGGGTTTATAACTTGTCCATGAAAATTCATTTTGGACTGAAAATAGCACATGAAATCGTATAGAAGTCAATTTTGGCTTCTTAACTGGATTTTAGTAAAAATCTCCTGTTTTTAATCCAAGTATTTTCATTAGTGAATACTTTAGGGATCAGTAGTTTTAGATGCATATTTCATTCTCACATTTTCCAAAAATGTTGACTCTGCATATGTATTTATTTATCCTTGTTTTGAGGAGAGGCTGAGATATTATCCTTCACTGTAACTATCTTCCTCCTTGGGCGTAACCTGTTTTAACTTACTTTTTGTTTGTGTGTTTCTTTTTAAAATAATACCAGCCGCACATAACAGTTGTAGTGACTGAGCTAAACTGAAAGTAGTTTCTCCTTTGCCTCATGGTTAACAGAGACTTATTCTACCCGGGCAGAATTAGAGTCTCATAGACCAGCAGATTCCTGAGGAAGGAGTAGGGATCGAGGAACATGGACAGTAACTTTAGATCCTTCTTCTTAGTAGAGGAATTTGTGCTTTAACTTCCAGAGTACAGTTACTGCTTGTGAGTTGTTGTTTTGTGTCAAAGACACTGAGGTGGTTGCAGCTAATGAAACCTGTACCATTTGATCTAGTTTCACAAATTCCCCTCTGTCAGTGGGGAAAGCATGCGAGAAGGAGTCTCCTTGAGAACTCTTCATGAAGAGGAATTGCATGATTGATCAGTACCCTGCTACTGGCCCAACTAGCAGTACTCTCCAGTAGGAAGTCTTGCTGTTAATTGCTGTCCTAGGACTCCTGGATACATATATATATTTAAACAAAACTAGAAGGAGATAATTAACATCTTTTCTCAAATACTGAAAATGTGACAGGCTAGTTATATGCCTTTATATGTAGTCACCAGCAGTATTGTTCAAGCCTGGCTGCATCAAAATCCCCATTGGAGCTTTTAAAAAGAGAGAGAGATTTCTGGGATCTACCACAGACATATTGATTGAGAACCTCCCGGAGTTGAGCCCAGGAATCTGTATTTTTAGACACTCTGCAGGTCGTGCCAATATCCAGCAGGATGCCGAAGCCTGGAGGATGACGCCGAAGACCACTCAGGAGGCCTCCCTCACCTTTTGTCTGACAAAGGGAACGTTGGGAGCACTCTTCAGTAATGGCAGAGGCGTCACCGAGTCAGTTACCTCGAAGGCACTTGTCCTTAAATTTTGTTGACTGTTGAACTCGTTCTTTTATTAATTCAACAATCTTTATCCAACATCTCTTCTGTGCCAGACACTATCCTATATGGCAGAGGTTCAGTCATCTGTAGGGCTTCCTAAGTCTTCCCCCTTACAGAGCCTAGCCTTACATTACAGAGAGTTTTCCTTCATTCAACAGATAGTTGTTGAGCCTTCGCTGGCTCTGAGGTTTCTAGGAGCTTTGCAGATATTCACTTAATCTTCTCAACAATCCTATAAGGTGGATATCATTATTATTTTTATATTAAGAAAATTTAGGAACCTGTAAGACAAGGAAACTAAGTAACTTTCCCATAATTACATAGTGTGGTTAAATAATTTACTCAGGGTCTTAATCCTGCAAATCCTTCTCAGAAAAATTTGCACACACACAATTTTTTACATGAAATTTGGGGGCTTCACAGATTCCCGTGGATATCAGGCTAACTACCCCTGCCCTGGAGGGTGACAGCTATAATACTGTGAGGAAACATGACTCCCTGTCACCATCGCTGAGCTCCAAGTACAAACCCTTGACCCTTCGGTTGCTGTAGTTTATCCATAGAGTTTCTGTCCCCTTACATCACAGGACTTCTCGCTTGTTCTTTTCTGTCTTTGATTATGCACTGGATGACAGATGTATTTTGGACATTTCATTGACTGTCCTTCTAATTTTGTTACTTTTTTTTTTTTTTTTAAGATTGGTACCTGAGCTAACAAGTGTTGCCAATCTTCTTTCTTTCTTTCTTTCTTTAATTTTTTATTTTTTCTTCTTCTTCCCCTAAAAGGCCCCCAGTATATAGTTGTATATTCTAGTTGTGAGTGCCTCTGGTTGTGCTATGTGGGACGCCACCTCAGCGTGGCCTCATGAGCGGTGCCACATCCACGCCCGTGTTCTGAGGTGGCCAAACCGCGGGCCTCCAATGCAGAGCATGGGAACTTAACCACTCAGCCATGGGGTCGGCCCCTGTTATTTCTATGTTACCGGCATTCCCCCAATATGTGAGGGAGTTTTTCTAGCATCAGTTTTCAGTGGAGTGACACCAGGTGCCTTTTCATTGCTCTAAGTTTTCCCAAGAATGTTGCCATACAAACTCATCTCAAGTTAAGGTCTGTCTGATTTAGTTTTGTGCCTTTTGTTTGAGACCTTTATTATAGCTCTTACTGGCTTACTCTGCTTATAATATGGTACTGTTCTATATTCATTTTAGTTACTTAGAGAGCACCTGTATATATGCTAACTCAGAATTATAGGAGTTGGTCTGTTGATTTATGGTCTGGGCTTCTGGAGGTCAGAGTTTTCCTTTGTGTGGTATGTGGTGTGCTCTGAGCATCTTCTTTCTATGCATTATGCCGTCTTTAAAACTATTCTCATGGAAACAATAAAATATTGACATAGGCATATTTTATACAGCACTGTTTTCCATATGATATATACGTCCTTGTTAATCACCTGCAGAAATTTGGTTGCCAGTGGATGGATTCTGTATGTTCTATACCTTACCTTGTATCTGTGGTACCTCTGCTTAACCTAGCCCGAAGGGACCTTATTTCTAGCTGATTATTCTGCTTTAAATTTATCTGGAATGTACTTATTCTGCTCCTCTCAGTATAGTATAGTTATAAATTGTAGCTTTGTTCAAGCCCATTTTAGGGAAAGCTGAAAGAAAAGAGATTAATTATGAAGGCAGTATCTTCTTTTTAGAGCCTTCTGAATTTTAGTAAATAAGACAATGGTCCAATACGCAAAAAGTGTATTCAAGTTTATTTCCCTTTCATATTGAGGATTTGATTTAAGTAAAAGGTTAAAGTGGATTTCACTGAGGTATTTTCTTGTACTGATACTGTTTTAGCTGTGTGTCATCACTCAAATGCATTTCCTTCTCTGGAAATGTTCTCTCTCCTGCTTTCTTTGTCAATGCCTGACTCTAATTTAACTTCATGTAGAACACCATATTTCTCTGCTCTCTGATGCTGATTTTGTAACTTAGTATGGCAAGAAATAGTGATTTAAAATATATTGGATTGTAATTCTGATTAACTTTATGACTTGAGCATTCAGCTGGATTGTTTCTTGATATTCTTTGCTATCTTTTATGGAATATCTTTACGGTGAGAAATCTCCATGAAAGACTTTGAAAGTCTTGCCTCACGCAAAGGTAATCTGGTAGGATCAGTTTTGATGATCCCAAACGTGTTTTGATATTCTTTAGTGAAATTTCCATATTGTCGTAGGTTAGACACTTAAATAATAAAACAAGGTGATTGAGTAACACTTCTTATGTTGGTTTAAGAGAACTTAATCTTTGGAAGTCATTTTAATTTCAAGATTTTACAACACACCCATCTTCCATTGATTTAACTATTTGGTTATATTGCGTTCTCTGAAGACTACACTATTTTCTATTATAAGGACATCTTTCTGCTTTGTGACTTTAAACAATTTTAGATGTTATACATTCTTTTACATTTCTCCTCATATTTTCTAATCTTTTATAGTATGTAATTTTCTTATCCTTTTACTAACTACCTTCGTAAGGTTCATATCTCCTTGCTTATAGAATAAAAACGTATACCTTTCTCAGCTACAAGTTGAGTTTAATTTAGTTGTGATTATAAAAGCAGTAGAAAAACTAAGCCTTCATAAACTATATAAATTAAGCATGTTACATAGTGACTATAAAATTAATTTGATGTATTTACTTTTATTGAATATTATACTTGTGAGAGATCCAAGTTATACCTTTCATGTTTTATCCTGCAACAATAATTTAATATTCCTAATTTCTGTTCAGGTTGGGCATGTCAAGAGAGGAATCTATGAAGCTCACTTCTGGACCAAACAATGATGGAGCTGAAATTGGTTCCTCATGTGGGACCTCTGGCCTTCCAGGTCTTTCTGCACAGACTCCTTTGGAAGAACAACAGCCAAAAAGCATGAAAAGTCCAACTTCTCCAGAGCCTGATTTCTGTGCTACACTTTGTCCTATGGTAAATGTAGGTAAAGATGTAATGGCAGAATCAGAATCAGAAGACGTCTTGTTCCCTGAAGAATCTGTGATTCAGGAGGAAATTGCAGAAGAGGTAGAGACTAGTATCTGTGAATGCCACGATGAAAATCATAAGACAATACCTGAATTTTCTGAGGAGTCTGAAAGTCCAGCCAACTCTCATGAAGAGCCCCAAATAGCACCTCCTGAGGATAACTTGGAATCCTGTGTTATGATGAATGATGTTTTAGAACCATTGCCTCATATCGACGTTAAGGTGGAAGAGAAATTAGAATCTCCCCAGGAAGAAATGTCAGTTGTTATAGATCAACTAGAAGTCTGTGACTCTCTTGTTCCTTCCACTTCATCTGTGACTCAGGTCAGTGACACAGAACATAAGGAGCCAGAAACTTCAATAGAGATTAATACTCCAAAAATAAAAACAGGGTCATCTTCTTTAGAAGGCCAATTTCCAAATGAAGGAATTGCTGTGGATATGGAGTTACAGAGTGATCCTGATGAACAGCTTTCTGAAAATGCTTGTGTCTCTGAAACTTCCTTCTCTTCTGAGAGCCCAGAGGGAGGCTGTACCAGTCTGCCGTCCCCAGGAGGGGAAACCCAGTCTACTTCAGAAGAATCGTGTGCTCCAGCCTCCCTTGAAACAACGTTTTGTTCTGAGCTGTCTAGCACTGAAAATGCAGACAAATATAATCAGAGGAATCCCACTGATGAAAACCTTCATGCATCTTTGATGGCAGAAATTTCTCCAATATCCACTTCACCTGAAATATCAGAAGCATCTCTAATGTCCAATTTACCTTTAACATCAGAAGCATCCCCAGTATCAAATTTACCTTTAACATCAGAAACATCACCCATGTCTGATTTACCTTTGGCATCAGAAACTTCTTCAGTGTCTTCCATGCTTCTCACATCTGAGACCACTTTTATAGCCAGTTTGCCACTTCCTTCAGAAACATCTCCAATTTCTAATTCTTCCATGAATGACAGAATGGCACATCAACAAAGAAAGTCACCTTCCATATCTGAAGAACCACTGTCACCACAGAAAGATGAAGCTTCTGCCCCTGCCAAACCCCTGGGTGTGAGCCATGTCTCTCAGCAGAAGACTCTGTCTAGTACTCCTGAACCCATCAAAATGGGTTCTTCTTCCATTGCTCCTGAAGCATTTCCATCTGAAGAACTGCACAATAAGACCCTGAGTCAGCAGCCTTGTAAATCACATGCTGAAACTGAGAAGCCCTATCCTGCTTCAATTCCAGAACTTCCTTCTACAGAAATGATAAAAGGTAAAAGTCATAATGTCCTGCAAAGAACAGAAAGGAAAGGGGTGTCTTCACCCTTAGAACTCTCTGTCTTTTCGGAAGAAACAGAGAGTAAGGGAAATGAACTTACATCCGCTAAATTACAGGACAAGCAATATGTCTCATCAGTGGATAAGGCTTCGTATTCAGAAGGCTCCAGAAACAAAATGCATAAGCAAGGGAGCTCACAGAATCGGTTGGAGACCTCACATACTTCCAAGTTGTCGGAGCCCTCCAAGTCACCCGATGGGATACGAACTGAAAGTAGAGAATCCGAGATATCAAAGAGGAAAACTGCAGAGCAGCACAGCTTTGGGATCTGTAAGGAAAAGAGGGCTAGGATAGAAGATGATCAGTCAACCCGGAACATATCATCTAGCAGCCCACCAGAGAAAGAACAGCCTCCAAGAGAGGAACCCAGGGTTCCACCTCTCAAGGTACGGTATTTAAAAAAACAAAACAAAACAAATGGCAATTCCATAGCTAGGCTTTTCCTATTTAGATACTTAAATTTTGCAAAAATAAATGAGATTTTCTTCCTTCCAGGTTTTATGTAACAGTTTATAATCTAATACTCCCAGCACCAGTCTGATATTAAATGATGATTTTTGAGACTGAGCATTGAGTTCATATGATGTTGCATGTGTATATTTAGGCCTCAGCATTTAAGGGAAAAGAAATGAAGAGTGAGAACAGGCCCCTGAGATACAGGATCTTCGGGGGATTCCAAGGTGTAGGACAGAAACCCACGTAAACGTGGGGAAACTTGAAAGATAATTTAGTGTCTTATAAAAGTTTGCTAGGACTAGAGAAAAAAATAGAAGTCAGAGGCATGCACTAAAGAGATGAAGGTGCATGTTTTTCCTTCATTCATTTTCTAACAAACACTAAACACCACCATTGCCTAGCAGAGAATACCTGGCTTATGGAAAAGCGTCATTAAATATTTTTTGAATAAATCAGTGGAGTTATTTTGCAAACCCTGAGGGAAAATGCTGTAGATATGTAGGAATACAAATCCTATTTTTTTTTATCTCCAAGATAGTAAATAAGTATTTAACTTCACAAAATAATAAAGCCTATAGACAAACATTCCTATTTATATACTTTCTTTTGATCCCAGGTAGATTTTAACTCTCAGAAAACAAAACTTTTATTTAATTGGCTCTGCCTAAGTACACTGAAAATTAAGGTTAATTCAAAAGAACCTCTCTGTTAAATAAAAAGAAAAATTCTGCCCACTATAATTAATTTATATTTACTTGGTGTTTTTATCTCAATCCATTTATATTGTCCTACAATTAAATGGATTACCCCATCGTAGGATTGGTCTAGAATTATAACATACTCAAGCCTTATTTTTCTTCATCTCTTTCTCTATTTCGCTCTGCTCTCGCATCTACTTTTTGTGTGTCCTCATGATTTCCATAAGGTTGACTTTGAGAGTGTGGTTGTAGTTATTGTATTTAATAAAGCAGTCCCTACTAAATATGATTCTAGAGATGGAAAAGATGAAGAGTAAGCTCCAATCAAAACCCTGTTATGAATTTTAATTTCTGAAGCAAAGGAAAGAAAAATGTAAGCATGCTTTTCATAGGAAATATTTTTAAACATACCAGTCTAGTTTTCTTTTGCCAAAAGCATATTTTCAAAGTAATATACACTTTATGTAAAGATAGATAGATATACACTATAAGTATATTTGATGTTTGTTTGGCCTTGAGCTCTTGCTTAAATATCTCGAGGCTTAATTTTTTAAATGTTTTTAATTTTTTAAAACAAAGGAAATATTTAAAAGGAAAAATTGAATCCACTTGCTAAATTCATCTTTTCTTTGGAGCCTTTGGGTTAGGAGAGAGACATCACAAGTTGGCAAATGAGAAATGAGATAGCTCAGGAAGACAGTTCCATCTACCAAAGTGCCAAAGCATGATTCCAAATTGATAGGATCTTATAGTATGTGTCAAATGTTTATAATGTAAATATACATATGTTAAGAAGAGAGAGAGACATGTTTTCTAGGAAAAGCTTTTTCTAGAGGGGAGCAAAAGGAAGCATAGTACCTGTCAGCAGCACTGAATGGGGAGCCTGAAGACACTCTCTATCACCCACTAGTTATGTGACCTAGAATGGTCTACCTTATCTCCCTGGCTTATTTTGTTCAAATGTAGATCTAGGGGCTTTAACTAGATCCCTTTCATCTTGATAAATCTATGAGTCCAAGAATTCTTAGTGACTAGAGCATCACAGGCATTGCTATAGGATGTTGTTCTTTAGGTCTGGGCCTCATGGAATTTGGTGATATCTTCCAGTCTCTTAATTAGCATGGGTAGATGAACAGCGTGGTTTGGGACATTTATGAAATTCAGCAAATTGTGGATTACCAACATCAAAAGAAACTCCCAACCCATACTTTCTTTGAGAGGCAGAAAACCAGAGTTGCCCGTGCTTTCATGAAAACATAGTGATAAAATCCCTTTGGAAAGCAGAGTACTCTCACACACATGGTCTTATTCCATCTTTATAACAGTTCTGTAAAGGAAATAGGCCAGAAATAACTAGTCTCATTTTACAACTGAGTTTACAAACTCTTATTGTGTGTTGATATGTATAAGACAGTGTGCTAGGTGATATGGGAGTACACAAAACCATAGAGTCTCTGGCCGAGGGACCTTATTAGAGAAACTGAAGTACCCAGTGATTTGCGTAGAAGCACGAACTTCCTTTGAGGAAAGCCAGGATGAGAATTCTGGTCTCCTGACCTCTTGGCTACAGCTTTTTTCTTTGTGTCAAATTAAGACAGATAAACTCAAATAGAGTTAAGGTCCCAGTTTTTCGTGCCAGCAAGGAAGATAATTTAAAAGCTATCTCAACATCTTTTTAGCTAACCTCATTTTAAGCAGCATGAATTTTGTTTCCATTTATATGAGGCATTAAGATGTTTCATTTCCATGCCAAATGAAGTCATGGGTTGATGTTTTTATAGATAAAAAACAGATTAAAAATTTTAATTTTCACATTCATGCATTTATTGTTGCTTTATACCCTAAAGGCCCCTTCAGGGACTTAGGTGTCGTTTGCACGATACTATGAGAGAAGGCAGGTACTCTCCTCCCTTGCATTATCACCTTCTGCATGCCTCCTCTGTGATCATGTACCAGGCACTTTATCTCTCCATTCTCCCCTTCCTGTAGATCCAGCTTTCCAAAATCGGGCCACCTTTTATCATCAAGAGCCAACCAGTCTCCAAACCAGAGTCTCGAGCATCTCCCAGCACATCCGTCAGTGGTGGGAGGAACACAGGAGCCAGAACCCTCGCAGATATCAAGGCCCGAGCCCAGCAAGCAAGGGCCCAACGAGAGGCAGCGGCTGCAGCTGCTGTTGCCGCTGCTGCGAGCATCGTCTCCGGAGCCATGGGGAGCCCAGCAGAGGGTGGAAAGGCGAGAACCTTGGCACATATCAAAGAACAGACAAAGGCGAAGCTCTTCGCAAAGCATCAAGCCCGCGCCCACCTCTTCCAGAACACTAAAGAGGCCCGGTTGCCTCCACTCTGCTCAAAGGAAGGGCCTCCAAGCTTAGAAGTCTCTTCTACTGAAACGAAAATTGAAGGTTCAACTGGTGTCATTATTGTCAATCCAAACTGTAGATCTCCTAGCAACAAGTCTGCGCACCTCCGGGAGACCACCACTGTATTACAGCAGTCTCTTAACCCGACGAAACTTCCAGAAACTGCCACTGACTTATCTGTGCATAGTTCTGATGAAAATATACCTGTGTCACATTTATCTGAGAAAATTGTTTCATCTACCTCTTCTGAAAATAGCAGTGTGCCCATGCTCTTTAATAAAAATTCTGTCCCTGTGTCTGTTTGCAGCACTGCTATATCGGGAGCAATTAAAGAACATCCCTTTGTGAGTTCTGTTGATAAATCCTCTGTTCTAATGTCTGTTGACAGTGCAAACACTACAATTTCTGCTTGTAATATAAGCATGTTAAAAACCATCCAGGGAACTGACACTCCATGCATAGCCATTATACCAAAATGTATTGAAAGCACTCCTCTTCCCGCCACTTCAGAGGACTCCAGCTTATCAAGTTCCATGGATGACAAGCAGTTGCTAATATCAAGCAGCAGTGCTAGTAACTTAGTCTCCAGTCAGTACACCTCTGTGCCAACTCCCTCCATTGGAAATAACTTGCCAAACCATCTCTCCACTAGCTCTGTCTTGATTCCCCCAACGGGAATTAACAACAGATTTCCTTCTGAGAAGATAGCCATGCCTGGGAGTGAAGAACAGGCCACCATATCCATGGGTACCACTGTGAGAGCAGCCCTCAGCTGCAGGGACTCAGTAGCAGTCACAGACACTCTGGTTGCACGCCCACCTGTCGCAATGTTTACTGGAAGCATGCTTACAATAAACTCTTACGATAATCCTCCCAAGTTAAGTGCTGAAAGCTTGGACAAAAGTTCAGGGCCTCGAAACAGGGCAGATAATTCTGGGAAACCTCAGCAACCTCCAGGGGGCTTTGCACCAGCAGCCATAAACAGATCAATTCCCTGTAAAGTCATCGTTGACCACAGCACCACGCTGACCTCCACTTTGTCTCTGACTGTCTCCATTGAAAGTGCAGAAGCCAACTTGGACCTCCAGAGCAGATCTGTGAGGACAGAAGCATCCGTACAGCCCATAGCATGTCCTCAGGTGTCTGTGATTAGCAGACCTGAGCCAGTTGCAAATGAAGGCGTAGATCACGGTTCTAGTTTCATTGCTGGTTCTGCAGCAAAACAAGACTGTAAAACGATTCAAGTTGCCTGCACAAGTCTCCGAGAAGTACCCCTTGTTGTTCCAGATAAGTTAAATGAGGTGACTGCTCCTAGTAATAGCTTTGCTGAGCAGGCACGTGGCCCAACCACTTTCAAAAGTGAAGCAGACACAACCTGTAGCAATCAGTATAATCCAAGCAATAGGATTTGCTGGAATGATGATGGGATGAGGAGCTCAGGACAGCCTCTGGTTAGTCACTCTGGTTCAAGTAAACAGAAAGACTATCTAGAACAGGGCTGTCCAAAGGCTGTCAAAACTGAACACGCCAGCTACTCGCACATGTCAGAACTTCACCCCAGGAATCTCATAACAAATGTCTCTCTCCCTGTGAAGTCTGAACCTCATGAAGTGGACAAGGGCTTTAGAATGGACACTGAAGACTTCCCTGGCCCTGAGCTGCCTCCTCCGGCTTCAGAGGCAGCCCCTAGTGTGCAACAGGCACAGAACTTGAAGGCTCCTACCTCTGGTCCCATGGAAGAGGCGATTTCCTTGTCTACAGACACCCTGAAAAGAGTTCCCAGTGCAGGGAGTTCAAGCTGTCGTCTGTCGTCTGTGGAGGCTAACAATCCCCTGGTGACACAGTTACTACAGGGTAACCTGCCTTTGGAAAAAGTGTTGCCGCAGCCCAGATTGGGAGCCAAGCTTGAAATCAACAGGCTTCCTCTGCCTCTTCAAACTACCTCAGTGGGTAAAACAGCACCAGAGAGGAGCATTGTTGAAATGCCGTCCAGCTCTCCAAATCCCGATGGGAAGGGCTACTTGGCAGGGACTCTTGCACCACTCCAAATGAGAAAGCGAGAGAACCACCCCAAGAAGAGAGTAGCCAGGACTGTGGGGGAACACACTCAAGTTAAATGCGAGCCAGGGAAGTTGTTGGGGGACCAAGATGTGAAAGGGGTGCCTTGTGTCATCAACTCGGGCATGAATCAGCTAGGACACAGCCAGCCATTTAAGCAAGAGTGGCTGACCAAGCACTCCATGCAGAACAGGATTGTTCACAGCCCTGAGGTCAAACAGCAAAAGCGGCTGCTCCCCTCCTGTAGCTTCCAGCAGAACCTATTTCATGTTGACAAGAATGGCGGCTTCCACCCTGACGCTGGTACCTCACACAGACAGCAGTTTTACCAAATGCCTATGGCTGCCAGGGGCCCCATTCCTCCTGCAGCTCTGATACAGGCCCCTGCCAAGCCCCCAGTGGGCTGTAATGCATTTGCCTTCAGTCGGCATCTTGAACAAAAGGGATTGGGAGAGGTTGGCCTTTCTTCAGCCCCTCACCAGCTAAGGTTAACCAACATGCTATCCCCCAACATGCCCATCAAAGAAGGGGATGACGCAGGAGGGGCTGCACACGCAATGCCAAACAAAGCACTGGTGCATCCCCCACCCCCTCCGCCCCCTCCCCCTCCCCCCCTGGCGTTGCCCCCGCCTCCCCCACCGCCACCTCCGCTACCTCCACCTCTTCCTAATGCAGAAGCCCCATCGGATCAAAAACAACCGCCAGTTACCATGGAAACCACTAAGAGACTTAGTTGGCCACAGTCCGCGGGCATATGTAGCAATATCAAATCGGAACCTCTTTCTTTTGAGGAAGGGTTAAGCAGCAGCTGTGAACTGGGCATGAAACAAGTTTCCTATGACCAGAATGAAATGAAAGAACAGTTAAAAGCGTTTGCGCTAAAAAATGCAGATTTCTCTTCCTATTTGCTTTCTGAGCCACAAAAGCCTTTTACCCAATTAGCTGCTCAGAAAATGCAGGTGCAGCAACAACAGCAGCTCTGTGGAAATTATCCAACAATACACTTTGGTAGCACGAGCTTCAAAAGGGCAGCCTCTGCCATTGAAAAGTCCATTGGGATCTTGGGAAGTGGCTCCGCCGCTGCCACGGGCCTGCCTGGTCAGAACGCTCAGATGCCCGCTCAGAACTTCGCCGACAGCAGCAACAAGGATGAATTGGAACTGAAATGCTCTTGCCGGCTGAAAGCCATGATTGTGTGCAAAGGCTGTGGGGCCTTCTGCCATGACGACTGCATAGGTCCTTCGAAACTCTGTGTAGCTTGCCTGGTTGTGCGATAAGAGCTGAATGAAAGATGCAGTATCCCTTTTCAACACGGAAAAGCCAAACGGCATCAGCAGCAACAAATTGAATAACTCAGTGCTTTATATCGTGCTAATTTATTTTACTTTGGAACAGAGCCTCTCTTCTCTATGGGATAATTACTTTCTTGCATTTCTCGGAAAGGGGAGATGGCATCCCACCCTAGTGGCTCAGCAGCATGCCTTTTACATAGTTAGCTACCATTCCCAGCTTTGGAATATCTCTGTCTGTGTGTACACAGGGCACTACTCCATTTGTTTTTTTAAGATCCAGGTGTAGATAGGAAAAGGACATTTTTAATTACTCAGTACCAACCAGAAATGCAGATGTAGGCAGAGAATGGGGAACGCGATTAAGGTGGTTATGCATCCTTCTGTAGATTGACCATTACAGCAGGGGTTTGCACAGCGGACTCTCTGGACCTACCTTCACCACAGTGGTTAAACCATTTGGAAAGGGGAATCTGATTTAAATGTGTGATTCCTTGTGTTTACGCATATCACAAAAGATCCATTAAAGGAGGTACGCTGTTAATGAACTCCACTGTCCTTATTCTCTTTTCTCCCTTTTTACTCTTTTCAGAGACTGGGGGACTCTCTGAATCTGCCTTGGACGCTGTGCACACTGTAGTGAAATGTTTCTTATACCTGAAATTGCAGTGCAGGCCTCATGCCCGCTAATCTGCCTTGAACCCTTTGACACCTGATACCGTAAGATCAGTTGGCCAACAGAGAGCTGTAGGCCCAGAGGAACTCAGAGCTTCACGTGTGGCTTTTAAGAACAAAGTATTTAAAAAAAATGCCTAAAATTCAAAGCAAACAAGTGAAATGCTGTGTATGCAAACTCACATAAATGGGTTGACAATGTAAATATGGTCCATTCTGTTCACTCTAATATAATTACTAGATCTTAAAATTTGGGGGAAAATAATTGTAGCCCTTTAGTGATGATACCAGTGCATTCTGGTTTCTGACTTTGCAGAAATTGGCCGCCTCTTTTTTCAAGTGTCATTAGTGATACAAGGGACTGCAGAAGGCTGAAGTGTTGACATTTTTCTGAACAAGTTTTTTCTCATGATTCACGATCTGTATAATTATAGTTGACTCTTAAATAGCCTTTATTTAAAATATTGTTCCAAGCATTGCATGTTTTGTTTTTTTTCCCCTCAGGTGAATTCAGTACATTCTTCATATTTGGGGGAGTGGAACTGCTTTCGAAAAAGGGATACTGCATCTTACAGACACTGTCAGTGTTTATCGAGTCAAGTCTGAGTGTTGAGTATTTGAGCGACATTCCATAGACTTTGGCCACCCTCAGGTCAGAGAACAGCTGTAGTTCAGGAGGCTCTGTTCCCTAAAGCAAGTTCAAAAGCACATGCACATTGTGGGAAGATGAAAGACAACAAAGACCACGCCCATTTAACTTCAGCTTACAGAGCACAAAATGTGGAGTGCCATTAACCCATTGGTTGACTGTGGCTGTAGAATGAAAAAAAAAAAACACGGGGGAAAAAATCATCTGTATCGGGGTTAAGAATGACAGATCTGTTCATATGGGATCATCCTAATCAATGTAAACTTTTGATATTTCCTTAAAGTACGTCTTAAAAATTTACTGGAATGAGCCGAAATTACATTCCTGGGGGAAAAAAAAAAAACCTTGTGATTTTTTATAGTGATTAACCATGGCGTATGTTTTTATTTTCTCCATATTTATTGTGATGTTGCCAAATTTTGTTAGGTGATAGAGACATCGTTTTTATTAACAAATTGCTGATAGTGAAAGATACTTTATCTTAAAAAGGAAGAAAGCAAAGAAGGGCCTGCCTCTGGCCACGATGCGGTGCTTCAGTCCTGTCACTTCTGTTTTTCATATTAAAATTAAGAAAAATAACGACTGAGAAAATTAGCAATGCACTTAACCAGCCCTTTCCAAGGAATGCACGTAAGTTCCAGCGGATCCTAAGTTCGCTCTGCACCAGGTTGTGTTTGGGTGGCATCCTCGTCAGTGGTGTCGCTATGGTCTTCTTGGTTCTGATATTGTCTTGGTTCAGAAGAGCATGCTTTACTCTCAGAGGGACACCCCTAAAATATAGACACTTGCATGCCAACTCCTTTTTCCAGTTTCAGTTGTCACTCTACCAGTGTCAGATACTGTCCACACCAGCAGATTTAAAACTACCGCATCAGTAACTGACACGGTGTTGAAAGAAACTCCAGTCTACAAAACCTTTGCACTCTGTATATGAGGTCCAATCGAGGCTGATGTGACACTGAGCTCATAATCAGTTCCATCCTCGTGGAACACTGCCTGCAAACTACTTAGTGGGAATAAAGAAAAGTGTCCTTCTGTACGTGTTGATTTTTCACAGAATACGTTTGGAGAATCACTTGTTGATCAAGCGTGAATCCTATCACCCAGGTCCAAAGAGCATAATTTTTCTCTGCCCTTGCTCTTTATTGCCCCAGTTTAAATTCCTAGTGTTCGCATATGGTTTATATTACTAAAAAAATTAACATCTTTGGGTTAAAAAAATAATGGAAAGAAAAGACGTTTAGAAGTAAAATGTGTCAGATATTTTACAAGCGTCCATTTAATATATGTACAAAAGCCAGTATATTTGGATTAGGCGAGTAGGTTTAGTTTCCTGATTTCTACAGGTGTCTGCCTATGTGCAAAGGAGTATGTTATTATGGTGTAATGTGCAAATTTTAGCATGTGCATTGTCCTGGTTCTTGGACACTATGCTATCCCTATCAGGAATAGAACTTGCACATGTAACATGTCATTTTTTTTTTTTTTTATCACAAAGGATGTATTTCCCTGAGTAGCACTTTTGGAGCAGGGGAAGGAAGAAAACTATTAGCTATTCCCTAATCCCCCTCCTATTTGATATGCATATGCCTGAGATGTATAAAGACATTTAAGTAGTTAATGGGCATGTTAATAAGAACGTTCTGATGCAAATTCATTTTCAAAATGAAAATATTTTTCCTTCCCCAAAGTGAGAATAGCAGAAATGTTGGTGAACTGAGCACCATAGTTATATATAATATTGCCCTGCTAAGGTCTAGTTGGAAGAAAAAAACTTGAAAACAAACCTATGAGGTTGAGCCTGGTTGCTATAAAGACTTTGTGGTGGTGTGTGTTTCTGGGATGAGCTCTAGATGGTTTCGTTGACTTCTAGACCTTGGATATTCTTACTGGTTCAAAATAAACATACAAAAACAAGCTGGTGCACCTGGTGCTTCATAACGCAGTCAAGAGTAAGAGTCTGTGATGCTGCAGCCCCATTTCTTTTACAAACTCGCACAATTTCAAAAGAGGAAGTTACTGTGGCCTTGGCTTCCCAGTTGCTCGTTGGCCTGGTGAAGTCCTGGGTTACAAAGCTGAATCCCCACGCAGGGTGGCATCGTCTCTCTGGTGTGGGGGCTGAGCACCACACTAGCGCCTGGTGGCAGCAAGCCCGCCCAACACGCAGAGCCCAGAGTCACTGTCTGTCTGTGTTTCTAGAGAACAATGTGAAGAGTCCTAGAAAAGGAACTCATCAGACTGTCAGGGGCCTAAGTAGCCAAAATGTCACTGAATATAAAAATTGTGTCGTCTTCAGTCCTCATGCTTTGTCACTGTAAAGCAAACAAAAAGCGTTTTTACTATAATTTAAAGGAGCTGCTTTTTTATAGCACATACTATTTCGCTTTGTACTATATTTGATAGTTGCAGAAGAATTTAGACTGTAGAAGAACTTTGTTGTATTTGTACTGTTCATGAATGTTTCAAAGGAAGTGCTTTACTTGGTTGCCATCATTTTCCTGTACTGCTGTATTTTCCCCTTGCTTCATGGAAACCTAATCTGACTCATATTTTCAGTATAGCATTCTTTTATGATGTGTGTTTGTGTGTTTTTTTTTTTTTTGGTCAGTATTCTGAATGTTTACATCTGTTCGACATTAGCCATTTAATGCCTTTCTTTAAAGGCGGTATTACTCCTACAGTGTAACAGCAAAATGTGAAATCGACCCGAACATAACAAACGCAGATTGGGGGCCAAGGCCCTGGACCTACATAGACGTTTGATATCAGCATACAGAAAAGTAAAACCCTCCTTCAGTCCTCTACCAAAGAATATATTGTTCCCACAGGAAAAACTCAGAAAAGGTGTGTAAAATCCTCAGAAGGGGGAGCAGTTGATTCAGTGAGACTGCTACAATTTAATACTGTTATGCTTGCTTTGATACCTGACTAAATGTGACTGAGTGCAAGAAGCATTTACAAAATTTTTAGACAGTGTTTTGTTTAGAATTCAGGGATCATGCATTCTTTAATGGTGCTGTTTGTTTTTTATTTCTTTTCTACAAAAAAAAAAAACGTTGCCTACAAAAGTGACTGCTCACAATACCATAAGTTAAATGAAATGAAATGTTTGTCTCTTCATGTTTCTCTGTTCTTCCCTTTCTCAAAGTAACAATTTGGGTTTCAATATTAAAATATTCTGGAGAAAATAAAGAAATTAAACATTAAATAATTGTCATTTTTAATTTTTATGAAATGTAGTTGTATATACATGAGCTGTACTAATAAATACTTTGAAATTTTTAATTAAGAAAAAAATAGGGAAAAAATATGCTCTTACATTATCTACCCTGCTTTTTTGGTATGACAAATTGCCTACATACAATTATAACTTTTATTAAAACAGAAAAAAACCAAAACTGAAATCTCTTTGAAATTAACTGTATCTGTGATGTTCATCATTTAAAAATATGTTTGGATCTTGTTTTCATAAAGACCTTATTAATTCTTTATACCAAAAGACATTCAGGTCAAACAAATTGTTACTACCATATTTAATTTTAACTTTCAAAATGAATTGACTTTTCAAATTCTTTTTTAAAAGAATTGGTCTGGTTAATTTTGTTTTATCTTGCATTAAATATTACAGCTAGAGCTATTTGAATAAAATGCTGTGAACCGTTAAAACAAAATTGCCTGTTATATTTACATTGGTTAAAAAATATGCATATCTTTACAGTAAGATGAATCGGAAAGCATTAAACGTAATTGGCTGTTAAATTTGAGTTCAACTGTTTTCATCTACGGGGAAAATGCCGTCTTTAGCCACCAGATGGCGAAAGAGGATGTTTACATTTGGAGGAAAAAAAGCAAAACATGTTTCTTCCTCCTCCAAAAAACTAAATTATTATAATAATAAAAGACCTTATGCAAGTAAGTCAGTGGAAGATAGATACTTCTAAGTTTCCTTACGTTATTTGCACAATGATGACATTCCTTTTTTGTCTTATATTTTCTATTAAAATATTTTCAAACGTTTTCTTAATTTTATTTAGAGTTGCAGAATTTTTTTTTTTACTGTTTTCCTTGCGGTACTCCACAGGTATCATCTTGTCCAAAATTCATTAGAGGAAATAAAACAGTGCAGCATTCTTTAAGCTGACGTTTGTTGAAACTGACCGCGATGCTTTATATGTTTTATTTTCGTATAATAGGTACAATTATACAATTTTTATATAAATATTCCATTCTTAATACTTTAAAGTGGCCTAATGTGAGTAACAATTGCTCTTAGGATCTAAAGTACTGTATGTATGTGTATCCATCATAGTCCTTATCTGAGAACTAGTGATTTACCTGGTGATTCCTCAGTTTTCACACAAAGGCTTCATTATAATCAAAGATCAGTACACTCTTCTCAAGAACCTAGCCAGGAGAGTAGTTGATACCACAGTGTTGGGCTTCTTTCTGCCAAGTCAGTTGAACAGAAATCCTAGATAATCTTTCTCACCCCATAAAATTATTTGAAGACTTAGTGCCTAGACTTAGTATTTCAAGTTCAGATCACACACAGTTATCTACAGTGACATGCAGAAATGAAAAGCTGGAATAATCCAGTATCACGTCACAGCCAATCTGGAGGTCAAAATTGATCAATGAACCTAGTTTTCTTCCCTACAGAAACTTTTATCCAAGTTGCCAATGCAATTAATTACCATACTCTAATTAGAGAAAGGTCACTTGATTTACAAAGCAAAAATGGAATTTTTTGCCATTTTATTTCAAATAGTTTTATTTCAAGCTTTGCAGATATATTAAATAATATCCCATTGTGATACCTGACTAAAGCTGATGTTAAAAATTTTTAGCAATCCTGCAAGGCATCAACCAATCCAAGCAGATGCCAAACAAGTCAAAAGAGATGGCCCTATTACAAAAACCAATGAAGATTGGCTGAATATCAGTTCCATGAACAAGGAGCTTTCTGAATCGGCTTTCATCAATAGAATTTATACTTAGTATATCCATTGCATTTATGGGAGTTTGTTTTTGAGGTAAAGTTAAAATTTTCATTTACAAATTGATTTGTGTATTTTCTTTAAAAGAAATGGTTTAGAGATGGTTCAAAGGTGAGCTCTAACCAAAATGCAGTGAAATGTCTGGGAGTTGCCCTGTTTTGCTGTTTCCAAGCACATGTTCAGTGGACACTCCCCATAAATAGCAACTTGGCCAAAGGGCAGGAGGACCAGCTGCTTTCACAGAAGTTCCTGGACACCTGAGGTCACGTAAGATCCATCTCATTTTCTGTGGGCTCATCACAAAGACTTTATTACTTATCATGACCTTGTAAATTGAAAATAGGTTTCACCTTTGATCCAGACTTATATCTTTAGTAAATTATGGTTTTATTTCTGGAAAACACTGTGTTCCAAATCCTTATTCTTCAATGATGAGGGAACGTGGAGGGACTTCCGAGGAGTCCAGAACTATGGTTCTATATTCCTTGATTCATTTGGCTTTTAGCATCCAGGTCTGGGAGGCTGGAACATCTTCCACCTAGAGGAATGCGTGGTTGGCCTCAGTGACTTTGGGAACCATATGGGCTTCTCCTGTATGTGCTCTCCCTATATAGAAACCACAACATTTGTGCATGTCCATTTATATAGAAATAAAAAACATGATTTCTTACTGTAATATAAAATTCATTTGCCAATCCGTTTAAATCTCAAAGTGACGAATCGAAAGGCTCAGTGTGTCAGTAGGGGCAGTTCCTGATGGCTCCTAAGCCAAAGCCACTGAAAAATTTCCCCCTCTTCTTCCTTTAACCTGGGGGTTCAATGTAGACTTTTTTTAATACTACGCATTTTTTGGTAAAATAATCTTTATGCATCCCGGGGAAAAAGCTATGGGAAATGAATTGCCATCTTAAAAAGAAACGTTTAAGAATTCAAAACATTTTTTAAAGGTACGTTTAGAGTAGAAGTCTATGGATAATTTATTACCTCTAATCTTCAAACACCTAATTCCCTCACTGCCAGAGGGCTCGTTCAGAGCATATCACACATTTTTGACCATGAAAAGCATAGTGTGAGATTGGTAGCAGCTAGTTTCTTTCTTTTCATGTTTTGACTTTGGAAAGTTTCTTTTCTGGAAACTTTTTTGTCCAAAAAGCTTTGCTTGACAAAAACTGGGAATAATCAAGGACACTACCCTTTAAAATGCCAGTTTTTAAATTTTTATTCTCTCAGGAATAAATCATTTCCAAGTTGTTAGCCTTCATGATCTGCATATGAAGGAGATTTTATAAGTTCTTTTCATATAAATAAACTTAGAGTTTATCTGTATCCTACACCAAATATGGCAATTTCCGAGACTTGTTCCAAAAAGGCAGATTGTCTTTATTAAAAAATAATAATAGATAATACAAGTGAAGTGCTGTGTGCTGAGTGCTGCAAAGTATTTCATAGGTGTTAATTATCACATTCATCCTTAAAAAAATCCTATTAGGTAGGCACTGTTGTTATATTCATGTAATAAATGAGGAACCTGAGGCTTAGAGAGTTTAAAGAAAAAAAGACACAGCTAAGATCTGGGGGATGAAAGAAGGTTTCTCAGATACCAAAGCTCATCCTCTTATTTGCCACAAGATTCAGTAGCTGTTACACAGACTGCTAAGGACTGGGGATACTGAGAAAAATCAGAGGGTCCCAAGCCTTGAAAAACATTATAGGCTGGTGGGAAAGATGATAAAATGATTTTAATGTGACAAGAGTATCCCAAGATATGTATGAGGTGCAGTGGGGCAGAGAGCAACCTAGTGGGTGAAGTCATTTAGGATTGCCACTGGATGAGAATGGAACCCGCAGAGGAGCATTCATTGCCCACACCTAACATAGTTTCAGGGCAGTCCCACCTGAGAGAGGGCATGCTCTTCTTTGTCGGCATCCCAATCATTTCCCTTGAAATGAACATGAATGATAGCTGTTACCACAGAAAGAAGCCAATTGGGTAGCAGCCAGTGGCCTCTGACCCCTTGTCTGTCATCCTGTCCCAGCTGTAAGAACATGACTTCAGGTTATTCACATTCCTATTCGGTGTCTGACTCACCATCTCCCCCACAGGACAAAGCCATCTTTTATCACCTCTTACTTATAAATATTTCTCTTAAAGCCATCTGGCAAGTTAATATTTTAAGTATTTTAATAAGTAATTATTTGAAGATGTGTCAAACATAATACATTTATTTATAAGGTTAGACTGTGTGAGAAATTGCATTTTGCTGTTCCCAAAAAGAGATCCTTTAACTTCCCTTTCTTCTTAAGGAGAGTGTGTCATCTCACTGAATATACAGAGTTTACTCTTTGACCCTCCTTGTTTGTGAGGGGATTCTGACAACTAGGGGACAATTTAGGTGCCAATATTCATCCAATATTCAGTGAGCAAACATTTTTCTCATGACCATTTCTATGCGAGTTGCTGTATGACACTGGATAAGAGGTTTTGCTGATGGCTTGATTCTTCAAGAAAAAGAAAGTCACCAAATATTTCTTTAGTGTGTTGTGCTTCAGCGTTGTGCCGTGAAACACTGTCATAAGATGGAAGGAATTGTCTTAGAACATCTCATTCAAACATACTTTTCCAGGAAATATTCTATCTCCTAGAATAGCTTGGGTATAGATGGGAGGAATAATCAAGGGAATGGAAGTTTTGGAAAGATAAATCTCCTCTGAGTCATAATTTAATCTCTTGACTACTTTATCTAGGTTCAGAGTCAAAACATTTAGGCACTGTAGTATGAGAAGCAAAATACTATTCTGCATCTTCTACTGCAGGAATTATGCTTTCTCACTTAAAATGGAAAAATAAAAGAAAGAAAGACTCCTTTGCATGGAGGATGGTTTGTTACCATATTTGGCTCATCTAGAGAAAACAGCACAGACGGCCTGGTATGCTTCAGGATTGTGGTTTTGTGTCCTGTGTAATTCACCAAACAAGGTAAGTCTGCATCTGCTCGCTTCACTTTGGGTTCCACTATTGTAGTAATAGGTAGCAATGTGCACTAACATTCTTTTGTCACTAGACCTTAGCAGGAAAATGAATGTTACTTTCTAACTACATTAGAGATTATTTTTCCTATTTTTACATTCAAATTAATGAGAGGATGCTTAAAAAATGCCTTTGCAAGCTCAATAAAATTTGGGATGGCTTGATTTAGAAAGCTCTTCAGAGATTTAGTAAATCATTTCTGTTTTTTTTAAAGTGAATATCAAACTAATTTATCAGAAAGGAAAAATTGGGCTCTGCAATTGGCTATTCTTACACATGGTCATTTATTAAAGTATTGTCACAGCAGATATTTCTGTGTATAATTTGCCTGTGAGGATGGATGTTTAAAATGCACTTCAGCACATAGATTTGACTTGTTCTTATGATTTGCAGTTGGCTCATATAAATATTACCAAGAATGAATGATAACTTTAATAATGGGAAATCTGATTTCCTGACCCATAGTTCAGCAAATAGATTTATGCAAATCTGAAGAGGTTAGCTCCTACGTGGGAAGCGATGTCTCCCTGGACTGTGCACAGTCCGGATTTCTGCATTTCTTTTTGATCATTTCCTGAGTTATTGTTTATAGTTAATGGAGAACTACCATTCTTTTGTGGTGAGCGTCATGTATGTTACTGGACTGAAACCTACTGAAGACCAGGTGTAGTAACTCATCTCTTTTGTTATTTTTAGCAGCTTCCATTGTACATAATATAGGATAGTCCATTCATGCACATAACAGTGTTTATATTGTTGGCTTTCTTTGTGCCAGACTCTGTCATGGCTGCTATAAATACCACAATGAAGAAACAGTCAAAAATCCCTGAAGGGAGACAGGCAATAAAGAGTTCAGACAACATACATTTTACATTTGAAAATGAAACATGCTATGAAGGAAAATAAAACGTGGTGAGGCATAGGGAATATCATGGTGTGGAGCTTGTACTGGGAAAGCCTCACTGGGGAAGTGCTATGGACTGAATTGTGCCCCCCCCCCCCCCACACACACCCTAAATTCATATGTTAAACCTCTAACCCCCTAATGTGACTGTATTTGGAGATAAGGTAAAGAGGTAATTAAGGTTAAATGATGGGGCTGGCTCCGTGCCGAGTGGTTAAGTTCCTGCGCTCCGCTGCCGTGGCCCAGGGTTTGGATCCTGGACGCGGACATGGCACCGCTTGTCAGGCCACGTTGAGGCGGCATCCCACATCCCACAACTGGAAGGACATGCAACTAGGATATACAACTGTGTACAGGTGGGAGTTGGGGAGATAAAGCAGAAAAAAAAAAAAAAAAGGTTAAATTAGGTCATAAAGTTCAGGCCCCAGTACTATAGGATTAGTATTCTTATAAGAAAAGATACCAGAGTGCTCTTGCTCACTGTCTGTCTGTCTCTCTGTCTTTCTCAATCTGCCATGAAACGACACAGTGAGAAGGCGACATCTACAACCAGGGAGAGAAGCCTAAAACTAAATCAGCCGACAACTTGATCTTGGGACTGCCAGACTCTAGAACTGTGAGGAAATAAATTTCTGCTGTTTAACCCACCCAGTCCATGGCATTTTGTTGTGATTGCCCAAGCTGACTGGTACAGGTCACATTGGAGTAGAGAATGGAAGAAGGTATGAGGGGGCAGGAGCATACCGAGTGGACGTCTGATGGAGAGGCCTTCACAGTAAAGGCAAAAGCAAATGTAAGGCCTTGGGTCGCAGTATGCTGTGGTCGATAATTTACATCAAATTATGTCTAATTCTCAGAACGGCCCTCTAAGAAGTGGTGGCTCCTACACGTGGCAAAATAATGAACTTTCTAGGCTTTCCATTTTCCAAGGCTCTTACAAGACTGTTGGAATCAGCTATGGAATCAGCTATTTCCAAAGGCCCAACTTGAGAAGAAAGTGTAACTTTCCCAATAAATTATTAAAATCAATTATTTTTCTTTTGCTCATGTTGTTAGAACTCTAATGAAAAGTTGGATTATTTATTCTCCAAGCAAGATAGGAAAAGAGCCTCGTGTATCATTTCGTCTAGGACCTTGCCTGCTCTAAAGCCACCTCTGAGAGCTAAGAACATGGTATGACCCCCATTTTCAGATGAGGAAAGTAAGAGTCAAACGTACTAAGTCACCTGGAAAGGACCCCCTGACTCCAAAGGCCATGCTCTTTGTAAACCACGCAGTTTTAGGTACGTGTGAGAATGCGTGAACTGCTCCACAATCAGTTTCTTTGCCACAGCCCCTTTCTATTTGTGAGGATCTGTAACTTCTAAGGCAGCTGTCAGTAGAGATATGTTTTTGTCTCATGGAGCATTTTATTACTTTTTTTTTCAAAACCTCCAGATAAGGTATTCACCACCAAATGCAAAAGCTTAAAAAACAATCAAAGAACAAATAAATCCAACGTTTGCCTCTCAATAAAGTCTATGACGTATAACAGCTTCAGCTCTGAAGTATTCTCTTACCATTATAAGTAGCATGGGGAAGAGACGAATCAGTAAAAATACAATAACTCTTTATCAAACCAGAAAGAAACTTCATCTACCTACTGCAGCCTGACAGAGTACCAAAGTTGAATGAACACAGGTCATAGCACCAGAAAGACTTGTCTGAATTCAGATTTTGATGTTGACAAACAATGTAACCTGGGTTAATTTACTTAATCCATCTGAACCTTTGAACTTATTCATACAGACGGAATTATGGGAACCTAGCAAGATTGTTGTGAGGGATATCAATCCATGTAAATGATTTAGCATACTGTTTGTTGGATATTACACTCACTATAAATGATCTCTGGTATTCAAAGAGGCATATTCTTCTGCACAGTGTCTCCAAAGCCTGCATTTGAACGTTGCAATTGGACTCCTGATAAACACCAGCATACCCTTGACATCACCCTAACCTTAGGATATATCATCGTTTCCATTTAATAAAGGAAGAAATGGAGACAAATGAACTGTAAATGCTTTTCCAAGTTTCTACATTTCTTATTAACATTCTTGTTGAGGTCCTCTGACGATACAGTTTTATTCAGAGTACGAAGGGTTCTGAAACTTCAGTGTGCATTTAAATAGCTCAGATAACTTGTTAAAATGCAGAGATCTGGGTCTCAACCTTGAAGTACTGATTTAGGACCTTTCCAAGTAATTCTGATCAGAGACTTGTGATCAGAAAGCTGAAAACACATTCCACCAGGATCTCTCACTATATAAAATATTAATTTACTGCTTAACATTGGAAGGTTGAAAACCATCAGCTACCTAGCCTTCAAAATTAGCAATAGTTGTCTATAAGAGTAAATATTAGAAAAATTGGTAAATAATTGGTAAATGCTTAACAAGAAGGAATTGCTTATACAAATTGGTCTAGCTGTATGAAGGAATATTCTATCACTAAATATAATATTGTAAAAGGGTACTTAATAATACAGGGAAATAATTCATGCTATATTAAATGAAAAAAACCCCGGAAGTTTAAAGTATTATGCAAAAAAAGACCTTATTATTGTTATTGAAAAAAACAACAGGGACTGGCCCCATGGCGCAGCGGGTAAGTTCGCACGTTCCACTTCAGCAGCCCAGGGTTCGCTGATTGGATCCCCACTGCAGACATGGTCCCGCTTGGCACGCCATGCTGCGGTAGGCATCCCACATATTAAAGTAGAGGGAGATGGGCATGGATGTTAGCTAAGGGCCAGTCTTCCTCAGGAAAAAAAGGAGGATTGGCAGCAGTTAGCTCAGAGCTAATCTTCCTCAAAAAAAAAAAAAAAACCAACAACTATACATCAAAAAAGACGGTATATTTAGGAAGTATATTAATAGGACGTGACTATCAATGGTTAATTTAGGTTTGTGGATTTTGCGTAATTTTATTCCTTTCCCTTTGTGAATTCTTCAATATTTCTTCTTTGAATATATAAGACTTCTGTTTTGCAGGTTTTTAAAGCCATTAAAAGTAACGGCAAGTTTTAATTATTAGGAAAACAACTTATGACAATCTACAAAGTCATCCTGAGTAGTATAAAAAATTTATGTTATATTCAGAGAATTTGGGGTGATAAGGTTTAATGTTTTACATATTTGTTTTCTCAAAGTTGAATATACTACTTTACATTAGAGAGATGTTAGATGAATATCTATCAAAAGACATTTTGTTGAAAATAATGTCTTTTAGTATGCTAAACAGTAAGAGATAGGATAAAAAAATTAAAAGGTATATTCATGCAGTATATTTGTCAAATTTCTGCTGCCACCCAGTGGCTGCCCAGTCTGTTTTACATATATTGTTCACATAAGTAATTGACCAGTGAAGTTGCAACACACCATTCGTCGGTAAAATCAGCCTGCCCCAAAGAAGCAGTGATTTTCTAGCTCTAAGAATGACCAGTTAAACCACATCAAATAATGGAAAATTCTTTCAATAGATCAGCACTAAGATGTTTTGGGTCCACATGAGGAACTTGCCAACACACCCTGTTTGTTCCACAAATTCCAGAATCTGTTTCTTGCTATAACAATGGAGTCCTTCTTAAGCTAATGTTCCGTGAGTCTTGTGCAAGGGAACGTTGCCACACAGTACCAGTTGTTAACTCCTGCTCTCTGAATTGGATTCAGTCACCTTTAACTCTCAGAGAAGAGAAAAGCTGAGGATGAGGCCAAATTACACTTGGCTATCCCCAGAGGTCAGCCAGCTGCTGTTCAACTGGGGCATAGCTGGACAAAAAGGGGCTGGCAGGTCTGCTAATAGCTGAAGCAAGGTCCCCAGACTATGGTTTAAATGAAAATATGTAAAGACAGGAAGAAAAAAAAATATCTGAACAAGTTCCAATTCCACTGCAAAGAAATTTTAGAAAACAAGGAATAGTTAGAAAAGCAAATGAGAAGAGTAAAGGTCAAATATGTAAATCAGTGTTTGCATAGGTTTGCAAAAGCCTTGAGATACGAATGGAGAGATACACACCAAAATATTATCATTGCTTGCATGATATGGGTGAAATAAAAGGGGAAAACTACCTTCCTCCCCTCTCTACTTGTCTAATTGTTACAGTGAATGCACATAGCAATAAATATAATTTTTTTAAGTCCGTGAAATATTTATTGTGACATTAAGGAAAATATAATAAGCACTGGTCTAGTCTCTCCTTGCATTTCACTGGGTAGGAGGAGAGAAAAACAACCTGGAATTGTCGACAGGGCAGTAAAAGGGTCATTTTTCCCAAAGGAGACATGAATGCAAGAAAGGATGAAGGTTGAGAAGCCTGAACACAAAGAAGGGCAATTTGGGGCCCAAATAGCAACCAAGTCAAACAAATGTAAAATGGAGACATCTTTTGATTGAAAGGCAACTCGCAAAGTTGAAGCCAATACTAAATCAAGTTTCTGAAAGGGCAGTGTCAAAAAGTAGTTTAGGAGCCAAAGGAAAGTGAATAAAAAAGCACTTGTGTGGAATAACAGCACGTTTCAAATTCTGTTGGAACCACAGTGACCTGCGAAATTGGCTCCGGAGAAAGCAGAATGGAAAACCCTTCAGTAATTGGGAAAATCACACTCAGGCTTGGTGCCTATGAGTTATTAATTCTAAAGCAGTGAAGTCAATTGTAAAGACTTGAGTCTTGAGTATCAGGGTCTTTCCTTCCTGCATAGATGTTTTTTTGACCAGGCTGTTGTTTTAAACTTAGAGAGAGAAGCATGATTTTCACCTGATTTTTTTTTTTCTTTTTTTTTTTGTCCTAGGGCTCTTGTCTTTATGACACCCTTTTGGTCTGGCTTGTTCCTGACAGATTTTTGCTTTTGGGAGGCTGTGACCTCAAAGGCTTATGGAGACCTAATTGTTATTTCTTCTTGGAGAAATAACAAACCTAAAAGAGGTAACAAACCTGAAAGAGGTAAACTTTTGATTGCCTTTTATTGACTAATTTAGAAACATAGTGATTTATGTTGTTAAGTAAAGAACATGTAAAATGACTTGGCACATGTTTGTTTAAGTTATAGTTCTGAAGTGTTTGAAAATTGTTCATCAAGATTTATCTTGTTAGTTTCATAACAGTAACAGTTGATAAACGTATAAATGACGAAATACCAATGTTGAGTAAACAACACAGGAAATACATTAAGACCAATTAAAGCATTTGTTTCTATGTCTTTGTAAGATTGAATACTTGCTGACCACCTGTATGCAACAGTCTTCCCCACTCACCTCTCTGTCTTCCCTGGACCCCAATTTAGTTTGCTCTGTATAATTATCATTACCAAAAATAAAGCTTGAAGAGTAGCTTGAGATAAGAATAAAAGCAGAGCAATCAGTTATATAACACAGGTATGATGCTTTTATATTTTTCTGATATCAAAATCAGCTCAAGTATGAGATTGTTTTGCTTTTTCTTAAGAAAGAAAAGAAAGATGAAGGCAAGAAGGACTCTTTTCAAACACAAACTGTCTTCAAATAGTACTGAAATCCACTTGAGATTTGATCCATATCACTATTACTTAATTTATATTGTGATATCCTGAGACATATTCTCATTTACCCTTGTAAACAAACCGATTCAGGTGTTAGCTTATTAAACCTTTATCTCTTATTTGTCTCCACTCTTAGTTCCCATCTAGTAGTTATGTATCTTATCCCACAATCAATTGTATTGACTTGAATCAAAGTTCTTAAGTATTAGTTATGCCAAGAATCAACTTGGATGCTTGTTGAAAAGGTAGATTCTAGGTGTCTTCCATCAGAATTGGTGTATCAGGAATGAAATCCAAGAATCTATATGTGCAATAGGCAATTCAGGTGTGACTGATATACATAGCCTGGAGATTTAGAGAGTATGTGATTCTCATCTGCTTTTACTATATCCTGACATTTGGCGTAACTCTAATAATCCCTTTAGAACTTAATAATTCCTGGAGAAAAGTTTAAAAAGTTAGCAGTGAAAGCCATAGTATGGATACCTCTGTACAGGTAACCTTACATTGAAGGAGATGATTTGTTGGATTTGTAGGATAAGTATATGGGCTGGGACTTTGCAAACATATGAAATGAGTTCATTTCACAGTTTTGCACATAGGCAAATACTGTTCTTTCATTTCCCTTGCTTTTTTAGTTTAGTTTCAGCTCCAGGGTTTTTGTCTCTTCCATTTTTCCTTTTTAATTTATTTGACTGTTCGCCTCATAGGCAGATGGGGGATAAAAATAAGTTTTTGACAAATTGCACTCTGGGTTTTCATGTACTTAATAATTGTTTTCTATTAGCCTTTTCACTCAAGAGAATTTTACTTGAAAAGCAAATGTGTACTACTAGTTAACAGTGAAGTCTCTTAGCTTTACTTTATTTTCCAACTTATAATCAGCCCTTATGCTGAATCAACTGGAATTATGTAATTATTTATCTCTTCTTGTAGAAACCAGAAGTGTGTATCTCTTGAAAGGAAATTTCTATTTATTTATTTTTATTGAGTTCATAATAGTTTACATCAATGTGAGATTTCAGTTTTACGTTATTTCTTGGCTATCACCACATAAGTACTCCCCTTCACCCCCTGTGCCACCCCACCCTCCTTCCTCTGATAACCGCTGAACTATTTTCTTTGTCCAAGTACTTGTTTATATTCCACATATGAGTGAAATCATCTGGTGTTTGTCTTTCTCGAACTGGCTTATTTCGTTTAGCATAATTCCCTCTAGGTCCTTCCAAGTTATTGCAAATGGGATGAATTTGTCTTGTTTCTGGCTGAGTAATATTCCATTGTATATATATACCACATCTTCTTTATCCAATCTGTTGATGAGCACTTGAGTTGCTTCCACGTCTTGGCTATTATCAGTGCTGCAATGAACATAGGGGTGAATATGTTACTTTGGATTGTTGATTTCAAACTGTTTGAGTAGATACCCAGTAGTGGGATAGCTGGGTCATATGGTAGTTCTATTTTTAGTTTTTTGAGGAATATCCATACTGTTTTCCATAATGGTTGCACCAGTTTGCATTCCCAACAGCACTGTATGAGGATTCCCTTCTCTCCATACCCTCTCCAACATTTGTTATTTTTAGTCTTAGTGATGATAGCCATTTTAACAGGCATAAGGTGATATCTTAGTGTAGTTTTGATTTGCATTTCCCTGATGATTAGTGATGTTGAACATCTTTTCATGTGTTTATTGGCCATCTGTCTATCTTCTTTAGAAAAATGTCTGTTCATCTCCTCTGCCTACCTTTTTTTTTCCCCTTCTTTTCCCCAAAGCCCCCAGGTACGTAGTTGTATATTCTTAGCTGTGGGTCCTTCTAGTTGTCTCTGCCCACTTTTTGATCAGTTTTTTTGCTTTCTTATTGTTCAGCTGTGTGAGTTCCTTATATGTTATGGGATTAACCCTTATCAGATATATGATTTGCAAATATTTTCTCCCAGTTGGTGGGTTGTCTCTTTGTTTTGATCCTAGTTTCTTTTGCCTTGCAGAAGCTCTTTAGTCTGATGAATTCCCACTTGTTTATTCTTTGTTTTGTTTCCCTTGTCTGAGAGGACATGGTATTTGAAAAGATCCTTTTTGTTCGATGTCAAAGAGTGTACTACCAATGTTATCTTCCAGGAGTTTTATAGTTTCAGGATGTGTCTTCAAGTCTTTGATCCATTTTGAGTTTATTTTCGTGTATGGTGTGAGATAGTGGTCTACCTTCATTTTTTTGCATGTGACTGTCCAGTTTTCCCAACACCATTTATTGAAGAGACTATCTTTTCTCCATTGTATGTTCTTGGCACCTTTGTCGAAGATTAGCAGTCCGCAGATGTGTGGTTTTCTTTCTTGGCTTTCAGTTCTGTTCCATTGATCTGTGTGCCTGTTTTTGTACCAGTACCATGCCGTTTTGGTCACTATGGCTTTGTAGTACATTTTGAAGTCAGGGATTGTGATACGTCCAGCTTTGTTCTTTTTTCTCAGGATTGCCATGGCAACTCAGGGTCTTTGATTACCCCATATGAATTTTAGTATTCTTTGCTCTATTTCCATGAAGAATGTCTTTGGGATTCTGATAGGGATTGCATTGAATCTGTAGATTGCTTCAGGTAGTATGGATGTTTAAACTATGTTTATTCTTATAATCCATGAACAAGGAATCTCTTTCCGTCTCTTTAAGTCATTCTCAATTTCTCTCAGTAATGTCTTATATTTTTCATTGTATAAGTCCTTCACCTCCTTGGTTAAATTTATTCCTAGGTACTTTATTTTTTTAGCTGCAATTGCAAATGGAATTATATTCTTGAGTTCTCTCTGTGAGTTTGTTATTGGAGTATAGAAAAGCAACTGATTTTTGTAAGTTGATCCTGTACCCTGCAACTTTACTGTAATTGTTGATTACTTCTAACAGTTTTCCAATGGATTCTTTGGGGTTTTCTATATATAACATCATGTCATCTGCAAACAGTGAGAGTTTCACTTCTTCCCTCCCTATTTGGATTCCTTTTATTCCTTTCTCTTGCCTAATTGCTCTGGCCAAAACCTCCAGTACTGTATTGAATAAGAGTGGTGATAGTGGGCATCCTTGTCTTCTTCTTGTTCTCAGGGGGATGGCACTCAGTTTTTGCCCATTGAATATGATGTTGGCTGTGGGTTTGTCATATATGGCCTTTGTTATGTTGAGGTAATTTCCTTCTATGCCCGTTTTGTTAAGAGTTTTTAATCATAAATGGCTGTTGGATCTTGTCAAATGCTTTCTCTGCAGCTATTGAGATGATCACGTGGTTTTGATTCCTCAATTTGTTGATGTGGTGTATCACGTTGATTGATTTGTGGATGTTGAACCATCCCTGTGTCCTTGGTATGGCCCACTTGATCATGATGTATGATCCTTTTGATGTATTGCTGAATTTGGGTTGCCAAAATTTTGTTGAGAATTTTTGCATCTATGTTCATCAGCGATATTGGCCTGTAGTTCTCCTTTTTTTGTGCTGTCCTTGTCAGGCTTTGGAATCAGAGTGATGATGGCCTTGTAGAATGTGTTAGGAAGTTTTCCATCCTCCCTAACTTTTTGGAATAGCTTGAAAAGGATGGGTATTAAATCCTCTATGGAAGTTTGGTAGAATTCCCCAGGAAAGCCGTCTGGTCCTGGGGTTTTATTCTTTGGGATGCTTTTGATTGCTGTTTCAATCTTTTCCCTTGTGATTGGTCTATTAAGATTGTCTGTTTCTTCGTGGCTCAGCTTTGGGAGGTTGTAAGAATCTAAGAATTTATCCATTTCCTCTAGGTCATCCATTTTGTTGGCACGTAGTTTTTTGTAGCGTACTCTTATAATCAGTTGTATTTATGTTGAGTCTGTTGTTATTTCTCCTTGTTCATTTCTGATTTTGTTTTTTTCAGCTTGCTTTCTTTTTTTCTCTGTAAGTCTGGCTAGGGGTTTGTCAATTTTATTTATCTTCTCGAGAACCAGCTGTTTGTTTCATTGATCCTTTCTACTGCCTTTTTTGTTTCAATAGCATTTATTTCTGCTCTGATTTTTATTATTTCTTTCCTTATGCTACTTTTGGCTTTGTTTGTTCTTCTGTTTCTAATTCAGCTAGGTGTAATTTGAGATTGCTTATTTGGGGTTTTTCTTGTTTGTTAAGGTGTGCCTGTATTGCTATGAATTTCCCTCTTAATACAGCTTTTGTTGTATCCCATATGAGTTGGTATGGCATGTTATCATTTTCATTTGTCTCCAGATACTTTTTGATTTCTCTAATTTCTTCAATGATCCATTGTTTGTTCAATAGCATATTGTTTAGTCTCCACATCTTTATCCCTTTCTCAGCTTTTTTCTTGTAATTAATTTCTAGCTTTATAGCATTATAATCAGAGAAGATGCTTGTTGTTATTTCAATTTTTTTCAATTTATAGAGGCTTGCCTTGTTTCCCAACATATGGTCTATCCTTGAGGATGTTCCATGAGCACTTGAGAAGAATGTGTATTCTGCTGTTTTTGGATGGAGTGTTCTATATATAGCTATTAAGTCCAGCTGGTTTAGCTTTTCATTTAACTCCACTGTTTCCTTGTTGATTTTCTGTCTGATGATCTGTCCAGTTATGTGAGTGGGGTGTTGAGGTCTCCTACTATTATTGTGTCATTTTTAATATCTTCTTTTAGGTTTGTTAATAGTTGCTTTATGAACTTTGGTGCTCCTGTGTGGCGGTGCATAGATATTTATAAGCGTTCTTTCTTCTTGATGGACTGTCCCTTTGGTCATTATATGCTGCCCCTCCTTGTGTCTCTTTACCTGCCTTATCTTGAAGTCTACTTTGTCTGATATAACTATTGTGACATCTGCTTTCTTTTTGCCATTAGCTTGGAGTATCGTCTTCCACCCCTTCAGTCTGAGCCTGTGTTTGTCATTGGAGCTGAGACGTGTTTCCTGGAGGCAACAAATTGTTGGATCTTCTTCTTTAATCCATCTTGCCACTCTGTGTCTTTTTATTGGAGAGTTCAATTCATTTAAATTGAGGGTGATTATTGATGTATGAGGGCTTCATGCTGTCAATCACTCGTTTTCTGATTTTCCTAATCCTTTGTTTCTCATCCTGTGTGTTTTGACACAAGTCTACCTGTTGACTTATGCAGTTTTTTATGATGTGTTTCTTTGTTTTTTCCTTATTTTTTTGTGTGTGTCTCTGTTCTGCTTTTTAGTTTAGTGGCTACCCTGAAGTTTGTATTCAGAATCTTGTGTATAACGTAGTCCATTTTCTGATGGCCTCTTATTTCCTTAGTCTAAACTGATTCAATCCCTTTCCTCCTCCCCTCCTAAGTTATTTTTTTCATATCTTATTCCAACTTTTGTTGTGAGTTTGTAGTTAAAGTGACAAGATTGTCTTTGTTTTTGGTGTTTTCCTTCCCTTTAGCCTGATGCTATATTTGAATATTTGCTATCCTATTCTTATTATGTCTACCTATTTGTCTCCTTACTCTGTGTTTTGTGACCTCTTTCTCCTCTTTTTTTCTTTTTTCAGGTATGAGGGCATTCTTGAGGATTTCTTGTGGTGGGAATCTTGTGGCTACAAAGTCCCTTAGCTTTTGTTCATCTGGGAAAGATTTAATTTCTCTCTCATATCTGAAGGATATTTTTGCTGGATAGAGTATTCTTGGCTGAAGATTTTTATCTTTTAAAGTTTTGAATAGTCATTCCATTCTCTCCTAGCTTGTAATAGAAATCTGCTGAAAGTCTGATGGGATTCCTTTGTGGGTTATTTTCTTCTGCCTTGCTGCCCTGAGTATTCTTTCTTTGTCATTCATTTTTGCCAGCTTTACTACTATGTGTCTTGAAGTAGGTCTTTTTACATTGACAAATCTAGGAGATCTGGAAGCTTACTCCACACATATTTCCCTCTCATTCCCTAGATTTTGGAAGTTCTCTGCTATTATTTCTTTGAATACACTTTCTGCTCCATTCTCTTTCTATTCACTTTCTTGGATACCTATAATTCTTATGTTGCATGTCCTCATTGAGTTGGATATTTCTCAGAGACTTTCTTCATTTCTTTTTAGTCTTAATTCTCTCTCCTCCTCTGTCTGGAGCATTTCAACATGTCTATCTTGGATTATGCTGATTCACTCCTCTATGGTGTCCACATGAGCATTCAGGGAATCCATATCTTGTTTTATCTCTTCCATTGTGTCTTTCATCTCTAATATTTCTGATTGATTCTTCTTTATAGTTTCAATCTCTTTTGTGAAGTAGCTCTTGAACTCATAGAATTGTTTCTATATATTCTCTTTTACTTCATTGAGTTTTTTGATTATAGCTATTTTGAATTCGTTGTCATTTAGTTTACATGTTTCTGTGTCCTCAGGACTGAGTTCTGGGTTATTGTCGTTTTCTCTCTGGTCTGGAGATTTGACGAAGTGCCTGATGTTGGAAGGTTGGGTCTTTCTCATTCTGATATTATTCTGTTTCAGTTACAGCCTGTCACCACTGGGTGGGGGTAGAGAGCTGCATATTCTGAGCCCTCTGCCTTCAGCTGAGATGCTGCAGTGTGGGTCAGGCAGGGGCGCTTCTCCTGTGTGCACTCCCGGGTTTCCCGATCAGCTCTCCCTATCTGGTCTTCTGGGACCTTGACTTGATGAGGTCACCCCTGTGAAAGCTTTCGCCCCATTAGAGGGCTTCCCTCTAGGATGCAAGGGCCCTAGGGAGTCCTGGGTGATCCCGTGGACGCGTGACCCCTCCCCTACTCCTTCCCTCTCAGAGCTTCCCGTGGCAGTAACCACAGTCTTTAGGAGAGGGAGCCAAGTTCTCTCTTACCCGGTTCCCACTCCTCTGTAAGTGGCTCCAGCCTCTCTGCCCTCTGTCATGTGCGTGCCATGTCTCTCCGAGGATTTTTGTGCTGTCAGGGTATTTGCTGTTGGAATATGGTTGCTCCTTCTTGTTGTATGTTGGAGGGGAGAGAGTCCCAGGCAAGTTCACTCCACCATGATGCTGAGGTCACTCTGGAAATTTCTCTTATTGAACAAGTATGTGTCATTCTAAATATCTTGTATTATATTTATTTACATATATGTAGAATCATGTACTACAAATTTAATATGGAGTTGAATTTATTGCACTTCATTCATAGGGTTAATATTATTGCATTCATAATATCCTCCAGCTAACTTTTGAATTTGCACAGCTGATCACTAAACAGGATTTGGCTAATTGCATAACACTTGCTTTTGTAAATACTAATACACAATTTAATGATTTTAAGATTTGTCTTCTCTACTTTTTCTATTCATGCTTTGGAAATAAGTATTGCTCATCAGAATTTGAACAGAAGGGGATGTTTCAGATACTGAGTAATTATCGGCTGCAATGTTAAAAATTGACAGTTGTAAAGCAAACTAATTACGCTTTTCTCATCCTCTAGATTATAAAATAGTAACAAACCATAATAAATTAGAATACAGGTGAGGCCTTTAAGCTTTTGATCCACAGCCACCAGAAGACCTGGATAAAGCTCGTAAAAGACTCAGCAATAAAGATTCTTTTGATGTGAAAAATTCAGTTCACTTTGTTCTCATTTCATTTCTTCGTACTTTGAACCTACAGAAATGAATTTGATTCATTGTCTTTACTATCTATCTTTTGTCTTCTGTGTCTACACTATGGCTCTCTCTCTGTACCATCCCCCTGAAATATACTCTTGGATTCCTCAGACTATGTGAAGTTTACTATTTCATATATTCAAGTGGATTTGCTACAAGTATAATGCAGTCTGTTTGAAAGAAAAGAGTGTTTCTTACTTTTGGTTAACTTCCCAGAGTTCCTTTTATAAGTAAAGAAGTAAGAACTTGGACTCTAGAGTCTGAGATCTGGGATTTGAGTCACAGCTCTGCCATTACTAGCTATGTAATTTTTAATTCTCTGATTCTTTATTTTTTTTCCAATTTACACACATTACACTCAGGAGTACAAAAAAATGTATCATATTTATGTCCTAACTGAGGACAGCATGAGCAGGATTAAGAAATTAAATCTAGTTAAATCTGGTAACCTCCATCTCATCTAACTTTAAAGTTGCTTTTTTAAGTAGCATGCTCTTTTTTTTTTAATAATTGACTTGTTTTAGAAGTTTTAGATTTACAGAAAAATTGAAGGGACAGTAGAAAGCCTTCCAAAATACTCTGTACTCATTTTCCTCTATTATTAACATCTTACATTAGTATGGCGTATTTATTACAGTTAATAAAACAATATTGATGTGTTATTGTTAACCAAAGTCCCTAGTTTATTTGTATTTCTTTAGTTTTACCTAATGCCATTTTCTGTTTCAGGATCCCATCTAGTATATCACATTACATTTAGTCATTATGTCTTCTTAGGATCCTCTTGATCCTAGCAGTTTCCTGGACTTTTCTAGTTTTTGATGACTCTAACAGTTTTAAGTACTGATAGGTATTTTGTAAGATCCCCCTCTGCAGGAATTTGTCTTTTGTCTTTTTCACGATTAGACTTTTGGGGATGTTTTGGGGAGGAAAAACAGAGGTAAAGTGCCATCCTCAGCATCATGTCAAAAGTTTATACTATCAACATGATTTATGACTGTTGATGTTGACCTTGATCACATGGCTGAGGTAGTGTTTGTCAGGTTTCTCTATTGGAAACTCAATTTTCCCCCTTTCCATGCTATACTCTTTGAAAAGAGGTCACTATGCGCATTCCACACTAATGGAGTCGTCATGTTAGTTTCCTAGAGCTGCAGTAACAAATTACTACAAACTTGATGGCTTAAAACAATAGCAATTTGTTCTCTCACACTTCTAGAAACCAGAAGTCTGAAACCAAGGTGTCAGCAGGATCATGCTCCCTCAGAAAGCTCTAGGGGAGAACCTGTTTTAGAGTCGTCAAGCTCCAGGCATTCCTTGGCTTGTGGTGGTATAATACCGAGCTCTGCCGTCCTCTTCACAGGGCCTTCTCCTCTGTCTGTGTCTTCTCCTGTTTCTATAAGGACATTTGTCGTTAGATTTAGGGCCCACCTGGATAATCCAGGATAATCTCATCTTAGAATCCTTAACAGAATTACATCTGCAAACATCTTTTTTCAAAATAAGGTCACACTAAGAGGTTCCAGGTAGACATATCTTTTGGCAAGCCACCAGACAACTCACTACACCCTCCTTGAGGGCAGGGTATCTATACAAATTAATTCAAGGGAGATTTGTCTCTTCTCTCCCATTTATGTATTTATTCAGTCATTTATTTATATCATTCTGAACTCATAGGTGTTTATTTTATATTTTAAGTTATAATCCAATGCTACTTTGTTTACTTTGTTGCTCAAATTGTTCCAGCTTTTGCGACTGGGATCTCCTTCAGTTGACTCCTGTATTCCATTGGAATATCTTCATTAATGTAGAATTTGGGGGGGGGGGGGAGAGGGTCTTTTTTTTGAGCACTTTCTTTCTTTCTGACACTACAAGAGGCTCAAGGCTCATCTTGTATATTTTGTACCTCAGTGTTGGAATCAGCCATTTCTCCAAGGAGCTCTCATTCTTTTTATTGGAGAATGGTATTGAAAACCAAGATTTGGGCACTTGTTGTGCTCCTTGCTGCTGGGTTATTGTTATTTCTAGGCCTTCTCAGCTGATAGAGCAAGGAAGTATATATGGATATTTTAACTCATGTATATACACATATATAAAAATATTTCTATATGTAACCATCTGTATCTATATTAAGCTGAACATAAATTCATACATATGTCTCCAACTCCAACTCCAGGATAGATCATCCTGGTCTCCTCCCCATGCTTATCTCTAAATTCCCACTCTCCCGTGAGAAAGCTGATTCCCACCATCTGCTATCCATTAATTTAACTGTTTAATTCCAGTATACATGTATAGCAGTATCAGAAATGCCAGCCTGTACCACAATGGGAAGGAATTTTATCAACTATAGTACAGTGCTTACATGGAGTTCTATTACCTTTAATCTAACAAACTCCACTCGTTTCCAAAGTTACTTAGGTTAGCACCTTTTCCTACAAGCCCTATCAGTGTGGTTGTTTCATATGTTTGTAACACCATTAGATTCTCTTGATACAGTCTGCATTCCATCCTGCAACCCTCTTATCTCATAAATGATTGTTTTTTAATTTGCTTACATCAGTGTTACTGTTTGTTATATAGATTTTGACAAATACATAATGTCATGTATCTACCATTATAATATCATACAGAATAATTACATTACCATAAATACACCCTGTATTTTATCTACTCAACCCTTTCTCCTCCCTGCAAGCTCCTAGCAACCATTGATGTTTTTACTGTCTCTATAGTCATGACTTTTCTAGAATGTCATACAATTGGAATCATAAATTATGTAGTCTTTTCAAATGTCTTCTTTCACTTAGCAAGATGCATTTAAGGTTCATCTATGTCTTTTCTTGGCTTGATAACTCATATCTTTTTATCACTTAATATTCTGTTGTATAGATATACCACAGTTTATCCATTGATGTATTAAAGAATATCTTGGTTGCTTCCAGTTTGCATGATTATGAATAAAGCTCTATAAACATTTCTGTGCAGGTTTTTATGTGGACCTAAACTTTAAAATCAACTGAGTAAATACCTAAGAGCACACAATTGTTGGATTTTATGTAAGACTATGTTTAACTTTATAAAACATTGGCAAATTCTCTTCCAAAATAGCTGTATTATTTTACATTCCTACCAGTAATGAATGAGAATTCCTATTGCTCTGCATCCTCACCAGCATTTGGTATTGTTTAGTTTTTGAAGCTTAGCCATTCTAATACATATGTAGTGGTATCTTGTTTTAATTCACAATTCCCTAATGACATTTGATTTTCAGCATATTCTCATATGGCTATTTGGCATCTATATATGTTCTTTGGTGAGTCTTCTGTTTAGATCATTTGTCAATGTTTTAATTAAGTTGTTTGCTTATTGTTGAGGCCTAAGAGTTGTTTGTATATTTTGACTATATGTACTTTATCAAATTTGTGTTTTGCAAATATTTTCTCCAAAACCATGGCTTGTATTTTAATTCTCTAATAGTGTCTTTTGTAGAGTAGAAATTTTAAATTTTAATAAATCCAACTTTTTTTCTTTCAAGAATCATGACTTGGTATTGCATATAAAAACTCTTTTGCAAACCAAAGGTCATATAGATATTCTTCTATGTTTCTTTTAGAAGTTTTATAGTTTTGCTGTTTACATTTAGGTGTTCAATTGACTTAGAGTTAATTTTTGTGAAAAATATAAGGTCTATGTCTAGTTTATTTTTTTGCATAAGAATGTCCATTTCCATCACCATTTGTTGAAAAGACTGTCTTCTCTCTTTTGACTTTCTTTTGCTCCTTTGTCAAAGATCAACAGATTATATTCGTGTGAGTCTATTTCTGGACTCTTCATTCTGTTCCATTGATCAATGTGTCTGTTCTTTCACAAGTCCCATGCTACCTTGATAACTGTAATTTTGTAGAAATCCTTGAAGTCAGGCAGTGTGAATACTCTGACTTTATTCTTCTTCCTCAGTGTTGTGTTGGCTCTTCTGGGTCTTTTGCCTTTCCATATAAACTTTAGAATTAGTTTGTAAATGTCTACAAAATAGCATGCTGGCTTCATGATTGGGCTTGTGTTGAATCTATAAATCAAGTTGAGAATAATTGGCAATGATATTGAAACTTCCAATCCATGAACATTGACTCTCTCTCCATTTATTTAGATCTTCTTCATTTTTTTTAAAATCAGAATATTGTCATTTTCTGCATACATATTCTGCTCATGTTTTGTAGCTTTACATCTAAAGATTTCATTTTTTCTTGTGAATGGTATTGTGTTTTTAATTCTGAAATCCAGTTGTTCATTGACAGTATGTGGGAAAACAATTGGCTTTGTAGAGTAACTTTGTAGCCTAAGTATGATGTTAGTTTTAGGTTTTTTTAGAACTTCTTTATCAATTTGAGGATGTTCCCTCTATTCTTAATTTATTGAAAGTTTTTGTCATGAATGGGTGCTGAATTTTGACAAACGTTTTTTCTGAATCAATTCATGTGATCATATGCTTTTTTTTCCCTTTAGCCTGCTGATGTGGTGGATTATATTCATTGGTTTTTGAGTGTTGTACCAGCCTTGGGTATATAGAATAAAGCTCATGTGACCATCACGCATAGTTTTGGGGTGTTTTACACTGTTAGATTAAACTGCTAACAGTTTGTTAAGGAATTTTGCATGTATGGTAATGAGAGATATTTGTCTGTAGTTTTCCCTTTTTATAGTATATTTATCTGATTTTGGTATTAGGATAATGCCGAGCTCTTGAAACGAGTTAGGAAGTGTTCCCTCTGCTTCTATTTTCCAGAAGATATTGTAGATAATTGGAATCATTTCTTCCCTAAATGACAAGAATTTTCTAGTGAAACCATCCAGCCCTGGCACTTTCTTTTTTATATGGTTATAAATTATTGATTTAATTTCAGATAATAAGAGCCAAGGTTTAAAAAAAACAAGGGCCTTTAGTGTGAGATTTTGTGTTAATCTGGCTAAGAGTTGGGCTATGTTTAATACTTTCTATACCTGTAGGTACTACAGGTTTAATATTTCTCTAGTTTCTTTGTTTTCTTCTCCCTTGTTGTCTTTGGATTTCCCTAAGAACTCCTTCTTAAATAAAGTCTGTGCCTTAAAGTGCTTCAGCACTAATCTAGTGTTAGTATACTAGAGCCCTATTGATATAGTGGTAAGGAGTCAGGAAGGGAAAGCCTTCTATAATCTATCATTAAATCCCATTCTTTTAGTGGACCTGAGTCCCTGGAATATAACTTTCACAAGTTTTTCTCCCCTCCTCCCACTCCCACCTTAAGTGAGACAGAAGCCTAGAGGTGGCTGGAATTATGGCTCCAGCTACTCTGGAGGTAAGCAGGTCTTGGCTGAATTTCTCTGTACTCACCTGTCTCTCCAAATTTCAGGGTAGTGATTTGCCCTATGATGTCAAGTCTCTCATGGATCCAAGAAAAGTCATTGATTTTTAGTTTAGTAAGAATTTTTTGGTTTTTATTGTAAGGATGAGAGTAACATCTTCCAAGTTCTTTACATGTCAAAGCTGAATCTAGAAGTCCAGTAACATTCTCTCTGAAATAACTGTCTCCATTTCAGATTTTCCTTCTCCTTCCCCTGCTCTTCTCTAAGATAGTGTCTGTGGATTTGAGAGAAAGAGTATATTTGATCTTATAGTGGAAGGGTAGAGAGGAGCCCTTCCATATGTTCCCAGGTTCTTGTTCTGCTTTGTGTCTTTTTGGATCTTCTTGGAGGTGTCACTTACATACCTGGTCACTGCTTGCTCAGCAAGTGTCAGCAGCTGAAGTCTATGGCCTCAATGACCTTTTCTCTCCTGCCTCTGATAGTTCTTCCTACTGACCCAGCCCCACCTTGATTTTGCTGAAACTGTAGACCTCCACAGTATGGCAATGCAACGCTTTTAATATGCATCTGATCATCCTTCATGTAGCTCCTTACCAGGGCAGGGGTCAATCTGAGAGACAAATCTTTTTCAGAGTCCCAACGAGCCAAGGGGATAAAAACATTTGTGCTTGTTGCTTTGCTCTCCCCATGTCTGACTATGTTTCAGAGATAGGGAGACCGTGACAAGCTTGTCTCTCCATCAGCCTCTGCACTTTATCTTCTTCATCTCAGGAACCACTCAAGACCAAGACGGGGGTGGTGGGGGGGTCTCTTTCCTTGTTCATTCTCTTTTGCCATGGCTCCACTATACAACGTGGCATTTTCCTTCCCATTGGGTCATCTATCCTTTTTCTTTTTCTGAAATTATAGTGACAGAAAAACCATGTAGAAATATGACTAAATGGAGGGAATAAAACACATTTGCTTGATATTCTCAATGAATTCTCATCTTTACAGCTATAAAATAAGTATATTGATATCTATTTAAGGGCTCCTTAAAGATTGGAATAATGTATTTGAAAACCATTTGGAAAATTCTAATCATTATACAAATGTGAATTTTTATTCTTTGACACTCTAAAGATAATTGCTAATTACTATCATATGAAAGAATACTATACTGTAATTCCGGGGTGTATGTATTATATGTGTTAGGGCATTTAACAGGAAACTTTCAGCAAAGAAGTAGCTACCATTTGGATTTTTAGAGATTCTTAAACTGGCTACTTTAATTATGAAGAGAAAGGATGGCAGCAAATATTAAGAGAGTTGTTTCAATAATGTTTTAGCAGATTACTCACTATAATTCTCTTTGTTTTCCCTCAAAGCATTAATAATGGGTAAAGTTCTGTAGTTGTTATTTTTTCCCTTGAAGAGGTACACCTTAGGTATTTTGGAGGGCATCTCAAAATAATCCTAAGAAGGAGAGATAATAGAGATATTAAATAGGAAACTCATAGCAAACTACCCGTGATTTGTTTGATTACTCCAAAAGTAATCAAAGGAACATTATGCTGTTTTGGGAATGTTGTGAATCTTCCATCTGGTTCAGCTAGACTGCAGAATTAGACTCGTTTTTAACAACAGACACACAGAAAAATAAATTCCTCAAGACCAAATTGGTAATGGACTGTTCAGCAAAAATTTCTGTGTTCCTATCATAGGCAAGGCCTTGGCGTAGACTGTAGAGATAAACGCTTAATCAAGAATAATCAATGTCCTTAAGATCTTTTAGTTTATATGGGGAGATGGCATCTAAATAGGAATTTCAAAATACTATGAGAGATATTATGATATAGGTAGCAATGGAAGCACAAAGAATTATCACTTAGGTCAGATTTGGAGTTGAAAAATGGCTTTTGGAAGAAGCAATGCTGAATCTGAATCTTGAATATTGAATAGGGCTTATCCAGGCAAAGAAAATGGAGATAAATATTCCAAGCAAAATAAAGTAGAAAGATATATGAGATTGTGGTGATGACAGGGAATTTTAAGCAATTTGTTATTGCTGGAGCATAAAGTGTAAGTAGAGAATAGTTGTAGGATAGAGGCTTGAGGGGGCTAGGGGAGCCAGGTCGTGGAGGGCCTTCTGTCCCACACCGTGGAGTCTGGGCTTTATCCCATAGGTGGCAGTAAGCCAGTGAGGTATTTTGGCAGGGCTGAGACGTGGTTGGCTTTCTGTTTTGGATAAATCACTCTGATGTCACTGTAGAGAGCAAGGAGAGCAAGACAACAGACAGAGGCGTTCACGAGGAGACTACTGCAGTGGTTCAGGAGAGAGACGATGGCAGAGATAATAGGGGATAATTTGGGAGATGTTTAAGAGCTAGAATAAACAGGATTTGGGAACCTCCTTAAAGTGTGTGTGTAGTGAGGGAAGGACTGGAAAAATGACAGGGAGGGATGAGACTGGGATAACCCTTAGTTTTTGGTGTTGAGTACCTAACAGCATGGATATCTAAGTTATTCAGCAAAGGAGGAGGACCATTTAGGGGGCTGGTGTGAAATTTAATTTGATACATTTTGTCTTTGAGGTGCCTGTGAGACAGCAAAGTTGTAATTGTAGTGGGCAATTGAATAAAAGATTCTGAAGCTTTGGAAGAAGATGTGGGCCAAAGATAAATACTAGAGTTTCATTAGCTTATAAATGATTGTTCGTATCACTGGAATTATTGAGAATGTTCAAGGCTAGTGTGTTGTGAGAAGAAACCAATGGCTCGAGGATGGGACTCTGGGAAACCCATAAATAAATGGGGCAGGATGCACAAGCACTCCCAAATGTGACTAAAAAGTGATGTAAGTAAGAAAAGGAGCAAGAAGAAAGAAGAAATGTCATGGAAGGCAAATGTGCTGCTAAAACCACCAGTAAAATCAGTATCTAACGATGTCCTGTGTATTTGGAATCATGGACTTAAGGTTTCCCAAAGCATTTTGTGATACTTAATATATATAATAAATGACTGGATGAGTTAAAAAAATTAAGTGCTACAATAATTACAGGGTTCTTTTGAAGGGCCAGAGACCACAACACAAGCAGTTGAGGAGTGAATTAAAAGTGAGAAATTGAGCAAAGCAAATTTGGACAAAAACATCCTAAAAAACTGAGAAAAATTGGAATATGGGAACAATGGGAAAAGTTGCCAAGATGGGAAAAATTGGAATATGGGAAGATGGGAAAACGATGCCAAGTTAAGAGTGTTTTGTTTTGTTTCTGTTTTGCTTTCTTTTTTATTTTTCAGCAGAAGAGACTTTTGCATGTTACTGGATTGAATTTCCTTCACGTTGGGGAGAGAGATGTTAAAGATATAGGAAAGTGAGGAGAGACTGGAGGGACAAAGAAGTGGAAAAAGTGCTGTAGAAGTGGGTTGACAATATTGGACTTTGAAGGTGCTAGATTAAAGGGAAAGAAGTTAGGATGGCTGAAATACAGACAGAATGCTGGGCTGGGGAGAAACCAGTCCATTCACTCTTGAAAAAAATATGATCCGCTGAGAGCGAGGGGGTTGGGCGTTGAGTGCATATGTAAATTTTTCATGAATCTCACTAGGTAAAGATTGCCTATGAAACCGTTTAATTAGAAGTGCTTATTGAATCAGTGCTTCAGAGCGCTGAGGCTTTGTGTTCTCAAAGATGCTCAGCATTAAAGCCTTTTATCTGGATTGTCAGGCAGAAATATAAAAACAAGCAGTCATAATATTGACTTTCCTTCTGATTAACCTGCCCATAGCATTTTAGAGGAAGTAAGAAAAGCACGTTATGCCAGAGGGCTCCTTCTGTCCATCTCCCTCTGGGCAGTGATGTACCATCTGTTCCCTTCCTGTCTGTCCCACTAGAGGCGGTGTGGTAGGTAGAGTGCGGAGAACCTTCTCCGGAGCCGCACACACTGGGTTGCATCTTACCCTTTGCATTTAGTAGCTGAAAGTCCTTGGGCAAATCACTTCACGTCTCTGAGCCTCAGTGTCTTCACTTATAAAGCACAGGTCACAAATCTACCACATAGGTTTGCTGCAAGATACAAACTCTGAAAATATTGCCCAGTGCTTGGAACTCCATAAGGCTGTCAGTCTCAGTTCCTTTCCTAGGCTGTGAACCCCTAAAGGCAGGGAGCGTCTTAGTCCCTGGGTTCCTAGTTCTTAGCACAGTCCTGGACACACACACAGAGACACACACACACACAGAGTAAATGTTTGTTGATTGGTTGAATGAAAAATTAAATGAATTAAGGAAGTTCTATAACTGTTAGTATTTTATAATTAACAAGAAAATCTTAATGAGAACAATATATACACTGATTTATTTTGAAGGTCTTTAAGCATGGGCTTTTCCAGATCCTGACCTCCTCACTATGCCTGGCACAATGGTATATGGTGATTTTTTAAAAGAATATGGTAACTTTCTGCTAAAGGTGCCTTTGACACCTAATGAAAAATAACTTGTCCATTTCATTCCTTTTATAATTTTGGTATATTCTCTGGTAGAGTCGCTAATGGATAGGATAATGTGAAGAAGAAAAGCAAAACAGATACAGTGTGCAAGTGTGTCCTTGAATAACAAAGAGTTGACTGTGTGTGTGTCTGCCCCTTCTTCTGTGTAATTTTTCTCCTTATGGGATTTCCTCCCTTGACTACTGGTTAGATCTGGACACTCAACATATTTAAAGATAATGTGCAATTCTCTGCTTTGATTTAAAAGTTTTCCCAAATGCTGTAAAACAGGGTTCCCAAAGAAATCTGATTAAAATCTAACTTGGTTAAAATCTCCTGTTCCTGGGTTATCAAAAAATGAGTGGGAGTAGAGGGGTGTGATATAGAGAGGGAACGTGAGCACCAACCCTTGCAGAATACAGATTGTTTTCAAGTATTGGCCCATATTTCCATGGTTACAGCTGATTTACCTATTTATTTTTTAAATACAAAGAAATTCGATACCAGCACAGTCAGACCCTGAGTGGTGGTTACTGTGTTTTCCATGCCTAGAATGAGGCTGAGTGGGAGGGGTCATGACATTTGCGTGTAGTGGCCACGCCTACACTGCTGGCTCATTAGTGGATCCCTGCAGCACTCGCCATTCTCTGCTTCCCTCTGTCTGGACATGCACTGGACAGTTTCATGAAAATAGAAGGCTGGATTCTGATACCCTTCTCTTGCTTCCTCTAAAGGGAGCTGGGTGCAATTGCCACCCATTTCTTTTTTTTCCCACAGCTCAGTTTGTTGCCTCTGTTTGCAGTTAATTAGCCTGTTCATGAAATGCAAATCATAGCTGCCATTCTGTGTGCAATAAAGAAGACAGTGAAGGAGGCTGCCAGCCTTGCTCAGGAGGCCTCTCTCCCTTGAGGCATGGCAGGAGCGTTTGAGGAGCACAGGCTCCACTGGGCAGGAGTGGAGAGTGGAAAATCTGAGGTGTTTTTGCTACCTAAGGGGGACTGCTAGTAGGATATTTAGGCTTCCTCCCATCTCTCCATGTCATGTGGAACCCCGGGGGAGTGTTACCGCATGGCCTTATTTTAGGAAATTTTATTTCTCTGGCTATTATAACACTGCTCTGTACAGGCAGAGGGTTATACTACAATCATTGAGCAGTAGTGATTTTGGCAGAAAATTTCTTTGAATGGATTTAAAGGTGGATTAATACTATGTCATAAAAAGAGGAAAGAATGCAATTTGGCTTTGTTTTCTGCAGTTTAATTGACCATTAGAGTATGAAACTGAGATATTCCCTTTTGTTGGCATTTAGACAACAAAATTACATATATACGTGTATATGTGTGGATATCATTTATTTTAAAATTGACTATTTTGCCAGTAATCCGCTTTTTCTACCTATGAAACAAAAAGCTTTACTCTCTTCTTTTGAATGTGTGTTTTTTCAAAACTTTTTTTCTTTATCTAAGAGAGTTGTTTTTGTTTTTTAATGGTCTTCTCCATAAGAAAGGAATTGATTACATGTTGTTTCAATCCAATTTCCTTGGTATTGATTTTAACCACTTCAGAAATCTAAGAGTAAAACTGGCATTTCATTATCCTAAGATTTATCCATTTTATGTCTTACTACACTGATTTTTGTCTCCAGTCACATTTTACTTGTTAATAATGAATTGTTTTAATTTAAATTTTTCTGGTCCTCATCCTCTTTCCATCGGGATCAACATTTCCAGAACCACAATGGTAGTTCCTACGAATTATGGAGCATATTACTATAAAGTGTCTAAGTGCCTTGCAAACATTCTCATTTAGTCTTCACAACAACCATGAAGAACAGAATTGTCACTATGCCTACTTTACACTCTCAGAAAAGTTACACACAACCTCTGCATGGTCGACCTGGGATTCGTGGCCGCATATGGCTAATAAAGCCCCTGTTCTTTCTCCTGCACTTTACTGAAACATTTCAAGCATTTATGATTAGGTATTAGATGTTTTAGAAACCAAAAACTTTGGCCAAAAGGAAAGCTTAATTGCAGGCATATAAACAATAATTAATGTGTTTATAGAAATAACTACTAGGTAGAAAACCTGAAAGCTAAACCTTTAAATCAAATGCGATGGCTTCATCTTTTTTTCTTGAACTTAAAAAAACTGCCTTTTTATCTATTAAAATCTGTATTTTGTATCTTAGAAATCCTTCTGTTAGGGATGTTTAAAGATGTAATTCTAAGAATATTAAATGCAATGAAAAATAGAAGTCTCATAACGGCTAACCGTAGAGAACTGTTATATGAATTGTGGTTTGCCAGTGCTGTGGTCTTCTCTGTAGCAATCGAAAAGAGCAAAAACCTATATGTTTTAATTTGAAAGGATGACGGTGAGCAAAGGAAGGTACAGAGCAATATGTGTTGTATTATTCTATTTTTTAATACAAATGTAGATAATTATATGTATATATGTCTATGTGTAAGAGTAGCAAAAACATCTAATAGAGAAATAAATTATATTCACCAAAATGTGAATAATGATTACATTTGAGGTCTGAAATTGGTGATAATTTTACTTCTTAGTATAAATACTTAAAAGGAAGTGGTGATTTTTATAGCTTTGGTTTTTAAAAATTAATTTTTATTAATTTCAGTATCTGACCTTTACCTTAATAAAAGTATTTCTCTGTGGTTAGGCATGGACGCTCAATATATCTATGGGCCATATATAATTTTCATATATAATCCTCACTCCTACTGAAACCATAAGAAATCACCAGGCAACAAAAGAAAAAGATCATACATTGCTTTAAAGGTAATGAAGATCTATGGATACAAAGAAATCTAAAAGAACTAAACTCCAGAGGGGTGAGCCTTTTCTAGGTGTCAAAGGAACAGATTATGTTTTCATACTTGGCACCAGTTGCTGGGGGTGGTGGCAGAGCTGGGAGAGGATCAGAGCCTGCATAGTGTTTTCTTGGACAAGGAGAAACCAGCTAGCTTTTAACCAGTCCGTGCACTGGCATGCTAGATTTGAAACTATAGGAGCTTCAGAAGCAGACAATTCATTCTGCCAAATAATCCTCTCCAGGAATTTTTATGAGTAAGGTGAAGCTGGGGTGGGGCTGGAAAGCAGAAAGAGATCTCTGTAGGCTGTGATCTGAACTCCGTCAGTCTTGAAGTTTCATGGTCTCACAACCTCATGGTTTCATAGATGTACAGTCTTGAGGTCCTCCAATTTTGTCATGTGGTCCTGGGGCTCTACTGTAGGGAGAAGATTGACTGAATGTCAAACCAGTTGAAGTCAGAGATGAACTTAGTCTAATCAAAGTCATAACCAAACTCCCACCCAATTCAACTTCGGATGAGATCAAATATTATTAGTGCTGTGTCAGTACAAGAAGTGGGGCTGATGAGTAAAGAGACCTATTAAACTCCTGGGATTCTAATTGCAATGCTCTGCTAGAGTAATGAAAGCCACAACGTCACTCCAAACCAGCTCAACCTTTGTTTGAATCAAGCTGAACAGCTTTTCACCCTATTTCACTCTATTACCTAACATTAACAGAGGAAAGTGCTGTTCTTTATTTTAAGAAAAGAATCAACACACATGTTTTTTAGTCACTCTGTCCAACACACAGTAAAAAATAATAAAAAAGACATGCAAAAAAGCAAGACAACTCATGGTTAAGGAGACAAATGAGTCATAAAATGCAAATGCATGGATGATGAAGATGTAGGAATGGGCCCAGTTCTGTCCCTCTGCCAGGAGGAGAGGTATTTATTGTTTCTTTCTTCAGCCACAAAAGGTTTTCTCCAGTGTCCTAAGTATGTCAGAGTTGACTGCCCCCCGTCCCATCTCATTTGAAGCTTTGGTTCAGTAGAAGAGAGGGAGAGAGGACCTGGGTGGGATGTCCTGCCTTTCTTCAGTAGCTCTTGTTCTCCTCCACACACTTCTTCCCCAGACTTCCTTGTCACCAATTTTCTAATCCTATTCCTTCCAAGTCCTTGACCCTTTGGCCAAATCACTAGTAGCAACTGTCCAAGAATCATGGAGATCTGTACTTCTGGCCCTCTCACTCCTGACAGAGTGAATAAGCAGATGTACTGCCCAAGGTTCTGTCCGTGGAGAAGACTTTCTTTCGCTGCTGTCATTCAGGGTTACGCTGTGGGACTGTAGTGCTGGATTTCTCAAATTTCCGTTAGTACCATGGTATTGTGATGACCCATTTGGAAACTGGGCTTGAGTTTTTTCTTCTTCAGACAACTGTCATAAGAAATAGCCCAGGAGGTCATAGGTGTGGACTGAAAGGCAATGCAACCTTGCTTATGTCAAAGGAGTCAGTGCCACCTATTCATGCAACTTACTCATGCCTTCCAGACCTACCCAAATTTGGTTTCTTATATACCATTTTTTATCATTTCCATTTGATGATAGATTGCTGCTGCTAATGCCCACTCTTATGGCTATGTGGACCAAACCACCCAGTTCACAAAGGAATACTCAAATCGCACAGTCACCTGATATCCCATTGTTAGGTGTTCAGTCTCTACCAAGGCCCAGTAGAAAACCAGAACATGAAGCTCTTTCTTAAAAAGAGAATAGTTATCTCTGTGCGTGTGTGTATATAGAGAGATAGGTAGATATAGATGCAGATGTAGATGTAGATATAGATATTCCAGTATCTTAGAGATACATACTGTGATTTTCCCTGTTTGTGCTTGCCAGGGTCTTCATATAGCATCCTTATTTGCCACAGATACTGAGTATCATCAGTTATGCTGAATCCTAAGGCCTAAGTGATAGATGAGCTTGTACTACAGACTAAACTTTCTCCAAAGCCTTCTCTTACTCCTGCCCCTGAAGTGGCCCTGGCACCTTCTAGCTCACATGTATCTTACTAAGGCATCTAAAATGCTTGCCACTTTCAGTTGATCATATTTAATAAACACAATATCATCAATATAGTAGACCAACGCAATGTTTTGCTGAATGTCACAAAGATCAAGCTCTTTGCAGACTATACTTCTGGGGAGAGCAGGAGAATTGATGGAGCCCTGAGTCGGGTCTCTCAAGGTATACCGATGGCCCAACCGTGAATAGCTGCATATGAAGTGGCGGGGCCTATGTTGTTCCAGTGGAGATATTACATGTGGGACAGCAGCTACAGTTAAAGTTGACACCTTATAATAGTCTATATTCTGTCTCCGATATCCACCTGATTTCTCCACAGTTTCAATTGTTGAGTAATATATGAATATTATAGGTTTTACCACTTCTACTTCTTTCAAATTTTTTACTACAGCATTAATATCTGAAATTCCCCTAGTGATGCAGTATTGCTTCTGATATCACTTCATAGGGAGGGGGAAGTTCCAGGGGCTTCCATTTTTAGCCCATTCTTAGCCCATTCTATAATGATGGTCCAAACCTATGAATCAAAGAGTCATTATGGGGATTCTGACACTTGCCAAATCTCTCTATTCTAATTACACATTCAGGAGCTGGATGCAGAACCCCAGGGTGGGTCTGTGGACTAACCTGAGCTAATACTTTATCTATCACTTGACCATGTTGGCATTTTGGGTCCCCAGGAATTAACTTCACTTCAGAGCCTATGTCCAGTAATCCTCCAATGGTTTGAGTATTTCCATTTCACCGATGCACAGAAATTCTAGTAAATGGCCACAGGTCCCTTTTGGGGAGACTTCAATAAAGATTTGTAAGATGTAGCTGTGGCAGCAGTGCAAGGTTCTTCTTCATGGGGACCAGAATTTCTCTGAAATCAAGGGGCTCTGTGTCTGTGAATTGACTCAGGTCTAGAAACTGGACTCCAAATTAGAGTAAGCCAAGTCAGATTTCTGACTACGTGACCTAGAGTATTTTTCTGAAGCCAATTCTATATCAGTTAGGGGTCAGGAAGAAGATGGAAACCACAAAGAAACTTGAACAGGGAAAGTTTAATGTGCAGAATTATTACCTTTAACAGGGGATTGGAGTAACAAGGTATGGACTAGGGAGAAGGAAAAAGAGCTCTTTTTACTTATCCTACTACGTCTAGGGCTAAGAGAGGGTGCCCAAACAAGAGACACCCAGTCCCAGAGCCCAGCTCCAAACCTTGTTACGCATGGCATAGCAATAGCTCATTGGATGGCAGAGAAGTCACTGAGATGCTGTCCTGGTGGAACTTGTCGGAAACCTGCACTTTCTGCTGATGGGGTGAGCTGCCCTCAGAGAGGGAGTCACCATTGAACTCACTGCAAAGCCTCCTGCAGAGTGAATACTGGGCACTGGGGAAGCCCCGCTGCGCAGGAGCCTAGAGATAGGAATGTACAAGAACCAGGAAGAGAAACTTTCCTCTTCCAGTATCTCTCCAGTACCTTCTACTGACAAATCTTAACATTGTGTCAGTTTGCAAAAGAAAAAAAATATTCGCAGTACAGTTACATTATCACAGAGCAGGATACAAAGGATGAACTTGTATCAAGTGTCAATAACTTGATGACTGGCACAGGAGGAGATGGAGGTGTACTCTTGTAAGATTCTCTTTTTGTGTATGGAATAGAATATCCCATCACAGTGGACTGTGATAGTTCCCTCCTCTGATGCCTCAGAAAATTAGCCTTCTTTTACTTGAAAAGCCATTCATAACCTTAACTGGAGTAAATGCTTTGGAAGTATAAACCCCGGTTCATCCACAAAAAAAACCCCACAAACAAACAAGCAATCAAACCAGCCAAAGAAATATAGCTAATAAGCCAAAAAAAGAAAGAGAAAATGGAATCGTAATAGCATAGTAAGTACTCAATTAAAACAAGGAAAGCAGGCAAACAGAAAATAGGGAATATTATAAATAACTTTATACCAATAAACTTGACAGCTTAAATGAAAATGCAGCCTAGAGATATTTGTATTGAAATGTTCTATTGATAGTAGCCAAAAAATTGGTAGCAATCCAAATGTCTGTTAACAGGTGGACGAATAAACAATTTGTGGTATATTAATATAATGGACATTAGTCAGCAAGAACAAAGAACGAACTATTGATACACACAATCATGTGGATGAATCTCACAAACATGCTAGGCAGAGCAGCTTCCATTTATATCAATTTCTATAACAGATGAAATTAAATATAGTTGCAGAGTTTAGATCAATGATTGTCTGTTGAGGGTGAGAGGGGAGGCAGGGATTGTTAGCAAGAGAGAAATTTCTTGGGTAATAGAAATATTCCATTTCCTGATTCAGGTGGTAGTTATATAAGTGTGTACATTTGTTAAAACTCATTTGACTGTGTATTTAAACTGTGCATTTTATTGTAGGTAAATTATATCTCATCAAAACTGATAAAAGTTTTCATTGAATAATTATTTAGGTTCTATTCTGTCTAAGACAAAATTCTGGGTATAAAGCCTTACCATACCATTGCATGTTAGGTACAAAAGATGATCTTTCTTCTCTATGCAGGTGTTAGCCTCCCCTAAAACTATGTATATTGATCCTTCCTTCCTGCCCTCCACCTTTCTTATCCACCTACATTATCAGTTATCTTTTTTTTTTAATTTTTGAGACTAGTTCAAGAAAGAACAATGATTTTAAGAAGTGGTATTGGTTTTGATAGTTTTGAAAAGATGTAGCCACATCGATGTTTAAAAGCATTGGCACACTATAGAGATGAACAGATAAACGTCCAGCTGTCACTCTCACCCCTATAAGTTATTTCATATAATAGTTCCATGAATGTCAGTTGGTTATTGCCTTTGAACAGATGAAGACTCTGAAGCTCAGCCCAAATGATTTCTCAGATTCACATACCAAGACGCAAAAACTCTGTGATTCAGGTGTCATAATGGCCCCCCCTTTCATATTCATGAAAAGGTAGTAATAAATAGTGCTACTCCTGTCCTACTATAATCCAAATCATGAAACTTGCCCCTTCTTTGTATCTTAAATATTTATTTTCCTTTTGATGTTGCTGCAGATGTTAAAAGAAAGGCTAGAAGAAGAGAAAATTTGGAGTGATTTTTTTTCACTGTTTTCTTCATATTTCATTTATATAACCTATAGATCTTGGCTAAAATCACCTGATTGTTTGGAACTTGAACAAGTTGGTTTCAGTGAGCCTCTAGAGGTTTCCCCATAAGTTTCCAAGTATATTTCTCTCCATTTGCACAATACTAGTCTTTTAGCAGTTAGTATGACCCAAGAGATGGTCCAAAAGTGAAAAGTTACATTCTTATCATTATTCTTCATTTATTATATACATGGCACATAACTTACACATTATTTTATTTAAGATATATGAAAATACATGTTAGATATAGCAAATTGACCAGCTGCTTCAAGCATATTACAAAAAAAAAATACTTATTTGATTTAATAACAACTTTGGAGAGTGGTTATATAATTTTTAGAAACGTTAAAGTGGAAAAAGAAATACACTTTGATTTTGCAGAAATGTTCTCCCAAATCAATAGTAATAAATAATTAACTTATTTCATTGGAAATATTCTTTAACCTTGAACTAGCGCACAATTGGACTCTTCTTTTTGATCAAGATGGCACAAACAAACCATAGGCAAAACACTCTGTTGGTGTTAGGATTCAAAACAGACTTTTGATCCTTTGCCTTCAGGCCTATCCAGACTTTGTTCTACTAGGTTGAATTTTCTGTGTGCTTGTGATGAAAATGAAAGAACCTAAAACATTGCACATTCTGGTCTATTTCCACCCATGGTTCACAGTACTCCTTTTTTCTCTCTCCTTCTCAAGGCTCAGCTTGAATTGTTGTGTGTTTTTCTTGTTGAAAAGGTACTACCTCTCGGATAAACTGAAGCCCTTTCCCTTACTATTTCTAGGAAACGGTCAAGTCATAAGGAGACTTGTTCTGAGGATTAGACTGCAAATAAACACATTACAAAAAAATGCATACCAAACCCCAATTTATTGTCATCTGCTGACTTTGAGAATATCACGTGATTTACTCTATGAATTAACCTTGTGTAGTTTGTTTTTCCCCAGCTCTAAGTAATGATGTGCATGTGTGTTTCAGTCAGTCCAGTGCTTCATCTATTAAGGGAGACAACGACTTGTAGAAATTATGAACATGGGGATCTTTCTCTTGAACACCTTGGGGTTGTGTTTCTCGATGCCCTTAGCGTCTCTACTTCTCTGGCCTATATTCCCCAAAGCCTGAACCGTGTTTCTTACTGAGGCTTGGAATAGATCTTGCTAAAAATCTCAGAATAGTGTGTGTTTGTATGTGGAAGGGGGAATATCAAATGAGAGGCAGAGTTAAATGTGACTTCACTCTTGCTTCAGCAGATAAAAACTGAGCTGCTGTCTCTCACTTCATGGTAAGGGGATACCTGTATAAACCCATAAAACATTGAAAGTCACATTTTTTGAAAAAGCTGGCTGGACTATTTGGATACAAACATAATCTTTTTCAACCTCATTTTTCTGGTCTTGGAGGCTGAAATCTTGGATCTTTGAGTGGTGAGTGGTAGAATGATAATTTGCCCCATCCTCCATTCTGAGTCTCGAAATAGATATGTTGATAACACCGAAAATGGAAAATTAGAGCTAAGTCATCTTTTCTCATTATCATCCTTAAAAGAAGACAGAGGGAAGGAAGAAGAACTGAAGGGAACTGTTCATAAGGCAAATTTAATTATTCTGATTTTCACATAGAGGGGCTGAATTATATGCACTCCAGAGGCAACCAAGGGGCAAACATCACATATCTGAGGGAAAGAATCAATGCTGATGGACTACTACTAATCTCTTAGGCCACTTATGTTAGGACAGGCTACCTGAGTTACCTGGGTGTCACCTGATTGGCCAATAGTAAGGTCAGGCTTTTGCTCCCACAGGTGCAAAACCTGTTGTTTACTTAACAATATTGGCAGCAGCAGCTGCTGCTTGTGCTGTTTCAAAGCAATTAAAGAGTGTGCTGTTTATTAGGTTGCCAGGTGCTAGCTTCCCTATGTGCTCTGACAGGTGGGGCAAAATTTCGTGGAAACACCTGCCAGCCTCCAAGACAGACCTGTGCTAACTGGCTATTACGTACATAGCGTTTAATCTTTTGTGGGTTTAGCTGACGGAGCAGGAAGCATAGCTACAATGCCCTCCACCAAGGGCTGAAGAGAGATGATATGTAAGCACTTTCTTGCTTGCCACTGCAGACAAGCATATTTTAGATATTGCGAAGATTTTACAACTTTACACTTATCAGCTGTGTTTGGAGAGCATAGAAAACACCCCAAATAGGAAAAAAAAAGTGTTCTCTAGAGACACGACATGCTAATTATGAGTCATCATTACCAAGCTGATTTGTGAAACAATAAATACTATCAAACAATTTTCTCCCAATGCTGAAAAGCTCCTCACTTCTTTCCCTTTTGTTGTAGTTTTCTTCTTCTTAGAATAGATGACATAGGAAAAGTACCTAATACTTATGCTAGAAATAAATGAGAAGAATCTTTACAGCTTTTGGATTTATTCTTTTAGGGGGACATATACGTGACTTGGGGTCTTTAGTTTCCTTTTCACAAACATTGAAAACTCCTTGTAGAAGAAATAGAAATCTAGAGATTTTTTCCAAAGGTTAGATCACAACTCTTTTTCTCTTTGGTAAAGTAATCCCAGATGAACTCAGGGGACATGGATAGACTTCCTTTTAGAACATGTTTGACGAGTCTTAGCCAGCAACAGGAAAAAGTTCTTCATTCAATTTTAGAGCTGTGGGAACTCCATAGATTCAATAAAGAAGTCTAATGATGCTATTTTAGAGCAGTACTTTTTGTATTTCTAATTTGTCTTTGAAAAAGTGCCTGATATTCTGCCCACAGACAAGGTAGCCAAACAGAACTAACAGGTTTGTGTTATTTGAAGTGTATCTTCAACCTCTCCCTCATGTACCCCTTTTTCCCTTTATTTTCGTCTATTAAAAGTTGCCTTCTGGAAAGAAGTTTAAAAACTCATTTACACCAAAGTGTCAATGACTGATATAGAATGTTCTGTTACCTGTCCCTAGCATATTTGCATTTTAGGAGAAAGTAATAAATATTAAGTCAAGGGTGGAAAAAAACCCCAAACACCTAATTCTGCAATGTTAAGGATCAGTAAAGAGAGAGGGGCTATTTGGGGAGCAAAGGCATTTCTGGTTTACATGCACATACTTAATGACTGGCCCTTCCCTGTCAATCCTTATGTCTTTCCTTAGGAGAGGCAATAGAATAGTGGTTTGAATCCTAGCTTGGCTGCTAGCCAACTAAATCAAGCATTTTAAGCCTCTGTTCCCTTATCTGTGAAAACGAAGATAACGATACCAACACCTTTGACAGAAGGCTATTGAAGGAATTTCAATTAAATGATAATATATGAAAACATCTAGGATAGCTCCGGACATAAGTGAAGCACTGGAGAAACTGTGATTTTCTTGCTTTTTTAAAATTCAAATCTGGTTGAAGTCTCTTCAGTAGGTAAAGTTCATTCTAAGAGCACCCTTGCTGGTTTATATTCACTGAGGTGGAAACTGGACATATCTTGGCATTTATAGTTGTAGGGGACCGCTCAGCGTGTGACATTACTTTCTGTGGAAAGGCTTTTCTGTGTGAAATGTGAGTCTTGATGCTCTCCTCCCTGTCTTTCAAGGAAACAGTTCATAACCCCCTCTGATTTAATGCTCGTAAAACTTAGTTTTATTAAGTATATCAAGCTTCGTGTGACCTTCAACTTCCCAACAAATTAATGTTCACCATTGTGATTAAGGTAGCATTTAAAAACTGGCACAGAATAATCTAGAGGTTATTACACCTGAGAAAAAATATGCCACCATTTCCAAGTTTCTGCCAAGAATCTACATTGCCTCCATCAAAAATTCTTTTAAACCATGTTGGGAAGCTGAGTTTTTAAATCAGAAAAAGCACCAGGTGGCAAATATATGTTTTATATGAAATAGAACTGACCTTTTGCCGTTGCTAAACACGTCAAGAGAAAAATAAAAAGATATGGAGTAGAAGCAAATAGCATTCGCACTGGAAAAGAAAATTCTCTCCTGTGACAATCCAGACATATCCCATCATGGATGCTATAAGAAATTAATGTAATCAAATGGAGATATGGGACAGTTGATCTTATGGGCAAAGCAGCATCGTGTTTTTATGTTAAATATCATAGAAGAGTAGAAAATATAGAACATGCATGTCAGAGAAAAAATATTTATAAAATTCCTCAGGTTATATTTACAAGTACTAGAAATAAAGAAGAAATTGTTCTTTGTTTAGGTTCCAGAAAGACTCAATACTGTAGGTTTGCGTGTGTTGTTTTTGATGTTTATATTACAATTTTAGGTTGTTTTATTGTTGTTGTTGTTTTACTGGAAGCAACTGCAGATAAATAAGGACATTGGGTGGGAACTGGACACTACGGTACACTTGATGTGAAAAGGATGTTGGAAGCAGTAATAGATTAAAAAGCAAACCTGAGCCAAACTGACTGGCATTGATTTCTTGCAATTCCAACAGTGTGCTTGGGGAAGATACTTTCCCTGTTTATCAGTTGCATCTTTAGTAAAATTAGATGAAATTTTATACCTAATAAAGTTACTGAAAAGCTTACATAGATAATGTAAGTAAAGTATTTAAAATAGAGCCTGGCTCTCAGTTAATAAATACTAACTGCTAATTATTGTTATTAGCTATCAAGACTAGATTTTAACTCATTTATCTTCTTTTAACAGTTAATTTTCTTTGAAGAAGGAATTTCTAAAAAATGCACAGCATACAGTCCTTTTCTTTCTTGTTTATTTTCTGACCTCCAGAAAGAATTATCTCCTTCTTAGGTGAAAATGTGGAAACTTCATATTGCAAATGCATAATCTCATAATTGTTTTCTCCTAATGTAATAATCAATGAAGATGAAATTTGAATTTATATTAGGATGCTAATGCCTTAATATTTATGGACTCTCCATGTCAGATAGTCAATAAAAAAGGGAAAAGGATGCTGAGTGATTATCATAGTTAAAAGAATGATATTAAAGATTAAAGGCTCATGAGCATGAGTGGAAAAGAACAGCCAATTAGAGTGGACGTATTATCTCATCATAAAAAAATTACCATCCAAGTTAGCTTAAGTAGTTTTGATTTACAGAAGAAAGAAAGAATTAAAATCATGCCAACACACACAGAAAGGGTGATTTTGAGTATGATCGTTTAAAGAATTTTGCGTTAAAATACAATCATGATCTGATAGAGGCATTGTTATATTTTATTTGTACTCTATAGGAGAAAATTAGACCCAGGGGTCTGAGCGTTCTTCTAACAGAATAGACCATGTAATTTACCTCTTGATATACAACGCTGGTCAGTTCATTTTCAATTTAAATGAAAATATTCCACTTTCTGTAACAAATATATTCTATAGACTAAATTAAAAAAAATACGATGTTTTGTATGCCTCATGAAGGTTGAGTGTTCTGTTCCTGGGAGATGACACAAGAACTATTTAATATCTCAGGAAAAACATCAACCTAACTTGCAATTCCCACTGAATACCTCCTGAAGATTATTGCTCTGTTTTCAGTGCCATAACTAAGAAATAACAAGGGACAGAGCCTTCAAAAATGTAAACAGAACCCTTCTCCCTTCTGACTTGTCTCTTACCATGAACTTGGTTTACTTTGAGTCTATAATCACTAAATATAGATATTCTAACCCTATCATCATAAGACTTTGAAATGTCAACGTATTGACAAGTAACACTCTTTCCTACAAGTTAATAAAGTATTTTTGTGACCTATAGTTTATTTTAATTTTAACAACACTGGGTCGAAAATTTAAGGTTATAATTCCTATCTCCAAAATGTGAATATGAAACCCTTGTAAAATTTTAAACATTATGAATCACTCAAGAGCACAGCCAACTATCCAAGGAAATCTCTGTCCTTTTCCTAGACAAAATGAAAGTATGGAATCAATGCCAAGAGCTGACAATTTTGGATCACAAGGGCACAATTAGAAGTTTCCTCTTTGAGATTTATTAATGAGCTACAAGGTAAGTAAAGCTTTCAGATGGCAGGTTCCCTCCTTTGGGAGTCTTTTTGAATGAGGTGTTCATTGGGTGATATTCATGATTATGCCGCATAAATACACATAGAAAAGAAAATCATTAGGCTTTTAATAAGGGCACTATAATATTATTTCAGGAATTTCTTTTCCAAAGAATTCAGGTCCTAGAGTTGCTAAACTATCATTTCATTCACTATTCTGTTTACTGCCCACAGATTGTTGAGTCCTCTCTACCTGACAAGTCTACGGTAATGAATTTTAAAGAGGAGGGACTTCCTCACCTTAATGTCAGTATTCTAGTTTGGAACTTTGAGTTTTTTTGTTTTCTTGCTTAATTTTCTCACTTTCTCCTCTTATACCTCCTCCTTCTTTGCTTCTTCCTGTCACTTATATTATTAACATATGTAGAGTTTAAGCATTTTAGGAGAGAGGAACAATGCCATTTTGCTCTATTACGTAAGTGGTAAATACATTCTTTTTGTAAAAGAATCAAATAATACATAAATAGGCAAAGTCCAACATAAAACTTTTTCTTCATTTCTTCTCCTCCAAACTGAAATTGTCCTTCTCGGATGTAAGCATCACTAAAAGCTTGATATGTAAACTTTCATGTGTATTACACCCACATCTACTCAAATTTGCTCATTGCATTCTTAATGGTTGTATGATGTGGTTTTTTGAAAGGATGTTTTGGGGATCATTCCAAGTCCGTATACATAATTCTACTTCATTCATTTTAATAGCTACATAGTATTACAATGTATGGATGTTTCTTTATTTCGCAATATTTCAAATAAAAGGCATAAAAATTACTCCTTATGAAATCACAGTCCAGTTTAAGAAATTACATATTACTGTTGTTGGTGGAAGGTTTCTGTGTAACCCTCTCTGATCCCATCTCCCTCCCCCTTCTTCCCTCCCCTCCTCTAATAACTCCAAACTTGAATATGGAGTTTACTATTCCTTTGCATTTCTTTCTACTTTATTTCTACTTTTTATTACATAGTCATGTATGCCTAAACACTGGGTAATATTTTTCTGCATGTTTCAAAACTTTATATAAATAGTATCAGAATAAATTTGATGTTTTTCCTCAGCAAAATGCTTATGAGATCAGTATTAAGATAGAAAGTTCTAGTTCATTAATTTTTAATTTTTATTGATGTAAAGTAATTTATTATATCACTGTAACACAATGTATTTATTCACTATCCTGGTAATGGACATTCGTGCATTTTCAATTTTTCATAGCTAAAAATAACATGTTGAGAACTTCTGATTTCTGGTCAAGCATGTGGGGAGCTTGGAGCTCATTCCTCCCATCCCCGCGAAAGCTGAACACATTGAAAATCAATAACTCTTTTTAGATTCATCAGAGAATTGAGGTCATAAGACAAACTGCTGACACCAAAACTGAAGAGACAGACAGGTGGATAGAGATTTATCACAGCTTCCTGGAGCAGAAGGCCAGGAGCGGCGGCATCCTCAGCAACCCTGGCCGGGTAGGGAAAACGAAACTGCAATTGACACATTGCTGGAGGCTGAGGATAGACGTATCTGTGAGTTAAAGACTCCAGGGGACCCAGGCTCAGGGGGCCACCTATTTTGTAAGTCTTACCTCCAGGAGCCCTACGAGGTTCTCACAGTAAGGATTAGAAAAAATTCCTTTTGCTTATGGCACAGAAAGGGGAAAAGTAGCCATACTGAAAAATGTCCAAAGCATTTTCTTCTTCTTAATAAAACCTACCATCAAGGGAAACTATTTTATCAAAGCCTAACCAACTGGTGTTTTACTAGAGCCTAGCTGACCTGAGGTCTGGAAACATCCAATCCAGCCCCTTCTAGCCTTTCTGTCTCACCTAAGGGGCAAAACAACTGAGAAACACTGGGAAAGGTCACAGACCACGGACAAAGGTTCACTAAAGGACTGAGACCTTATTATAAGACTAGAGAATGCTACCCTCCCCTACGTCTTAACACTGCATCAATAGGACTCCCGTTAATAGCAAGAAAATATAACAGAAAGAGCTGCATGTCTCAGACTTTATTTAAGAAGTCTCTAGGAAAATCCAAAAACAGCAGTGGAGACAAAAACAAGCACACCTGAAAAAATTTTAGCCTCTGACAACCACAGCTACAGCAAACAGGAAACACAGACTAACTCCTAGCCAGATGAACATAAAACCTCACACTAAAAACTATTTAACTCAGATCCTTTTACTAAGTACATCACATCTGGCTTCCAACAAAAAAAAATTGCAAAGCACACTAAAAGGCAGAAAACAGTTTGAAGAGAGCGAGAAGGATTGGAACTAGACTCAGATATGGCAGAGACATTAGAATTATAAGGCATTTAGAACAATTATTAATATAATAAAGGCTTTAATGGAAAAGTGCACAGCATGCAGGAATAGATGGGTAACGTAAGCAGAGAAATGGAAACTCTAAGAATCAAAAGGAAATGCTAGAAAAGAAAATTGCTGCAACAGAAATGAAGAATGCCTTTGACGGGCTCATCAACAGACTTAATATGGCCAAGGAAAAGTTCTCTGAGCTTGCTTGAGTCAATGTCAATGGAAACTTCCAAAACTGAAATGCAGAGAGAAAAAGTAAAATAAAAAGGAGACTAGAATATCCAAGAACTGTGGGACAATTACAAACAGTGTAATACACATAATGGGACTACAGAAGAAGAAAAAGAGAAAGGAAGAGAAGAAATATTTGAAGCAATAATGTCTGAAATTTTTCAAAAATTAATAATAGACACCAAACCACAGATCCAGGAAGCTCAAAGAACAACAAGCAGGATAAATACCAAAAACCTTATACATAGGCATATCATATGCAACCTGTAGAAAATCAATGACAAAGAAAAAAATCTTGACAGAAATTGAGGATGACAGACACCTTACATATAGAGGAGCAGGGATAAGAATTATATCACACTTCTCTTCAGAAACCATGTTAGGAAGAAGAGAGTGGAGTGAAATATTTAGTATTGAAAGAAATAAAACCACCAACCTAGAATTTATCCTTCAAAAGTGAAGGAGAAATAAAGTCTATCTTGGACAAACAAAAATTGAAGGAATTTATTGCCTGTAGACCTGCCTTGCAAGGAAGGTTAAAAGAAATTCTTCAGAAAGAAGGAAAATGACTTAGGTCAGAAATTCAGATCTACATAGAGAAAGGAAGAGAATTAGGTAAGAGATAAATGAAAATATAATCTATTTTTCTTTATCTTAATTGATCTAACAGATAACAGTTTGTTCAAAATAATAACAGCAACAATATATAACTTATGAATAAATGAAATGAATGACAGCAGTGTTATAAGGAATGGGAGAGGGGTATTTTGCTGTTATAATGTACCCACACTATCTGGGACATAGTATAGTGTTACTTGAAAGAGGATTTGGAAATGTATCTGCAAACTCAAGGGCAGCCACTAATAAAAGGAAAAAACTAGTGTATTTGACATCATAAGAGAGGAGAAAAAATGGAATTGTATAAAATGATAAGTTTAACACCAGAAAAGGCAGAAAAAGAATGGAAGACAAAAAAGAAAAGAAACAAAGAACAAGGACTGGGCTGGCCCCATGGCCAAAGGGTTAAGTTCGTGCACTCTGGTTTGGTGGGCCAGGGTTCACCAGTTCGGATCCCGGGAGCGGACCTAGCACTGCTTATCAGGTCATGCTGAGGCAGCATCCCACAGAGCTCAACCAGAAGGAACTACAACTAGAATATACAACTATGTGCTGGGGGGCTTTGGGGAGAGGAAAACAAAAAGACAAAGACTGGCAAAAGATGTTAGCTCAGGGCCAATCTTTAAAAAAAGAACAAGTGCAACAAACAGAAAACAGTAGCAAATATGACAGATATTAATTCAACTATATCAATAATCACTTTAAATGTCAATCGTCTAAATAAGCCAATTAAAACACAGAGACAGAGTGGATAAATAAACAAGACCTAACTAAATGTTATTTATAAGAAACCCACTTTATAATCTATAAAGCCAGATTGAAAGTAAAGGGGTAGAAAGAGATATACCAGGCTAACACTAATCAAAAGAAATCCGGAGTAAATATATTAATTTCAGGCAAGGCAGATTTCAGAGCAAGTGAAATTATCAAGAATAAAGAAGGACATTACATAATGATAAAGGAGTCAGTTCTCCAAGAAGACATAACAATCCTTAATGTGTACGCTCCAACAGAGCCTCAAAATATGTGGGGCAAAAACTGATGGAAGTGCAAAGAGAAATGAATGAATCCACTATTATGTTTGGTAACATCGGAAGCCCTCTGTCAGCAATTGACAGATCCAGCAGTCAGAAAATCAGTAAGGACATAGTTTAACTGAATAGCATCAGTTAACTCTATCTAACTGATACCATAAAATATTTCATTCAACAACAGAATACAAGTTCTATTCAAGCTCACACAGAACATTTGCCGAGACAGACCACATCCTGGGCCATAAAACACACCTTAACAAATTTAAAATATATAAATCATTCAAAGTATGCTCTCAAAGCACATTACAATCAAATTAGATATCAATAAAAGAAAGATAGCTGCAAAACCTTCAAATATTTGGAGACTAAACAATATACTTCTAAATAACACATAGGTCAAAGAAAAAGTATCAAGAGAAATTTTTAAATATTTGAACAAAATGAAAATAAAAATTATCAAAATTTTTGGGATGCAGCAAAAGCACAGTCCTTCAAGGGAAATTTATAACTTTAAATACATGTATTAGAAAAGAACAGGTGCTGGTCCCATGGCCGAGTGGTTAAGTTTGTGTGCTCCGCTGTGGCGGCCCAGGGTTTCACTGGTTCGGATCCTGGGTGCGGACATGGCACCGCTCATCAGGCTATGCTGAGGTGGCATCCCACATGCCACAACTAAAAGGACCCACAACTAAAATATACAACTATGTACTGAGGGGATTTGGGGAACAAAAGCAGAAAAAAAAAAAAGATTGGCAACAGTTGTTAGCTCAGGTGCCAAGAAAAGAACAAAAATCTAAAATCAAATATCTAAGCTTCCACTATAGGAAACTAGAAAAAGAAGACCAAATTAAACTCAAATCAAGCATAAGAAAATAAATAATAAAAATAAAAGCATACATCAATGAAATTTAAAATAGGAAATCTATAGAGAAAAATCAATGAAACCAAGAGCTTGTTCTTTGAAAAGATCAATACAATTGATAAACTTCTATTCAGGTTAACTAAGAAAAAGAAAAGGGAAGGCAAATTCCTAATATCAGAAATGAAAAAGGGACCATCACTACTGATTCTATGAACATTAAAATACTACGAACAACTCTATGCCTACAAATTTGAAACCTAGATGAAAGGAACCAATTCCTTGAAAGACACAATCTCCCAAAACTCACACAAGGAGAAACAGATAGTCTGAATAGGTCTGTACCAATTAAAGAAATTTAATCTGTAATTAATAACCTTCCAAAACAAGAAACACCAGGTCCATATTGTTAACCTGGTGAACCAAACATTTAAGGAAAAAATTATACCAGTTCTCCACAATCTTTTCCAGGAGAGAGAAGCAAAGGGAATATTTCCTGATTCATTCTATGAGGCCAGCATTACCCTAATATCCCAAACAGACAAAGACATTGCAAGAAAGGAAAATCACAGGCCATATCTCTCATGAACATTGATGGAAATTCCTCAGCAAAATATTAGCAAATCAAATCTAACAATGTATAAAAGGGTTTATATACTACTACCATGTGGAATTTAGTCCAGGTACGCATGCTGGTTCAACATTTGAAAATCAACTAATGTAATCCACCACATCAATAGGCTAAAGAAGAAAAATTGTAACAATCATATCAATAGGTGCAGAAAAAAATTTTGACAAAATTCAACATCCATTCATGATGAAAATTCTGAGCAAACTAGGACAAGAAGGGAACTTCCTCAACTTGATAAAGAACATCTCCCCAAAAACCCCAAACACTGACTGCTTCTGTATGATGCTGTCTGTGGTAAGACAAGTGCCATAGTGTGGGATACTATGGCAGTAAATAATGCATTCAGCCATTCCAAGTATGTGGTTTGGCAGTAGCATGTTGGAAAGGGAAGGCAAATCCACAGTTAGAATACATATCTATTCTCATGAGGACTGCAGCCACTGCCAGAAGAGTTGCAAGGCAGGTAGAAAGACAAGTAAAAATACCATGACCTCTCTCTTTCCACTTCCCATTCCCTTCCTCTGCTCCATATTAGCACTAGCCAACCCACACAGAAACTGGAAAGTAGGGACCCCTAATCTGCACAGAGTAAGGCAGAAAAGAGGAAAATGGTTCAGAAAAGGTGGAAAACTGAGAATAACCAAAAACATTCACATTCTTACATTCTTCTACTTGCAACGATAATGTGTGATGCATTCTGCACCTCTAAGACTGTATTAGGACCAGAAGACACATTATTTCAAAAAGAAGGGGTGGAGCTTCCTGGGTATATAAATTGCATGCCAGGCAAACCAAGGAAGAGAAATGCGTCTTGACTGATTGTTCTAGTAAACTGTCAACAAACATGTGGCCAACTTGAGCTGGCAATAATAAACATAAATAGATCCTTCATGTAAAAAAGCAGCTATCATGGACCAAATATGGTCATTGACACTTGTTGCCTCTCTCAGAATGACTGAGTGCTAGAAGGAAGTGATTATTATGAATGGGAATGTATTCTATTCCCAATCAAATGAAATGAGGTGGGCCCAAAGCCAGAGAATATTCTTGATTGGACTCATTTTCTTGCCCTAAATTTAGCTAGCCGAATGTTAAGTATTATCTCATTCAATTTTTGAAACGGAGTCTTCGGCATTTATCATAAAATCTCATTTTCATTGCAGAGACACATAAGGCTCTATAATTACCCACACAGAAAGCAGTCTTTTTTTTTTGACACAATATACATAGCATATTGTGAAGTCCAAAATTATATTATTGTTAACGTGTCGCCCTGAAGGAATCCAGATATAAAGATTTGGAAACTCGATGAGAGTTAAGTGGGTAAAAACTGTCATTTACAAGTTGCCAGTGGTTCTTCTCTAGAAATAGAGCCTTCAACTCACATTTGGGGGCAGAACTTTCTTTTGTGTTAAGGAAACCCGGGAACTTAGCCCTCAGTTATACAAATATAAGGCATACATCTATATGTAATGAGGCAAAATGTCATTTCCTGCACAGGTTAATACAGTTGTAATATATTTATTTTGGCAATATAGTACTTACATATCTTTGAGCCTGAGCTGGAGGTTGAAATGTTTTGGAGTTTATTAATAGAGCCCCTATTTTTCCTGAACTCTCACACATTTCTAAAGAGATTTTATTTCTTTTAAAGATTGGCACCTGAACTAACATCTGTTGCCAACCTTTTTTTTTCTTCGTCTTCTTTTTATTCTCCCCGCAGCCCCCAGTACATAGTTGCATATTCTAGTTGTGAGTGCCTCTGGTTGTGTAAAGAGATTTGTTTTTAAAAGCTATATTTTGAAATAATTCTAGACTTAGAAAAGTGTTGCAAAATAGCTGAGTTCCTGTATACACTTCAGCCAGTTTTCCCTAATGTTAAGATCTTACAGAACTATAGCACAATTATCAAAACTAAGAAATGAACATTGGGATTACAGTAAACTAAAGAATCAATTTGGATGGACCAGTTTCTTCACTAACATCCTTTTTCTTGTGCAGTATTCAATCCAGGATCCCACATTGCATTTTGGGAGTTGTCGTGACTAGTTAGCTATCTCTAGTCTGTGACGGTTTTTCAGTCTTTCCTGGATATCTTTGAAGAGTATTGGTCAGTTTTCCTATAGAATGTATCTCAATTTGAGTTTCTCTCATGTTTTCTAATGATTAGGTTGAGGTTATGCAATTTTGGCAAGAATATCACAAAAGTGATGTAAGTCTCTCAGTGCATCGTCACGTCACAGGGCTTTGAGTTTGATGTCCTATCAATGGTGATGTTAACCTTGACCACGGGATCAAGGTTGTGCCGGCTTTCACACTTCCCGGTTTGCCACTATACAAATATCCTTTCTGTTCAAACTTTGGCCCCATTGGTGGGTCTCGCCTGTAATAATTATTACTGTGGCATTCCAATGGTGATTTTCTCTTATTCCTTCAACATTTATTAACTGGAATTCTAAAAGGAAGAATTTTCCTCCATAAATTGATAATTTATTCACTAATTTACATTTGTAAGTATGAACTTATGAGTATTTATTTTATTCTATGTGTTACAATCCAATATCATGGTGATTTATTATTTACTGAAATTACTCCAGCTTTGGCCATTGGGAGCTCTTTCCGGTTGGCCCTGTGCCTGTTCAACATGTCCCCATCTTATCTGAGAAAGGCTTCACTTTCTGACACTACACAGTGCCCCAGGGTCATCTTATTTTCCCTGCCCTAGCCCTGGAATCAACTACTTCTTCAGGGAGCCCTGGTTCCTTTTATTCGAGAACAATATTTACATACCAAGTTCTGGGCTCCTACATGTGCTCGTTGCTACTAGAGTGTCATTACTTCTAGATGTCATGAGACATATGTATATATACTAACCCGTGCACACCGACACATCTATATTTATTTCTGTATCTATCTGTATATATTTTTAAAAAATCACAATGGTACCTTTGATTCTGATCTAACACCACAAAGTTCATTCTAGGGTTTCCCTTTTCCTTACTCGTAACTTCTTTCTATGATGGTGAGAAGCTTGGCTCTCATTATCTACGATATGTTTACTTGTTTGTTCTACTCTAGTATATACATAAGATATCTTCAGAATTTCTAACCCATATCCCTGTGAGAAAAACATTTGATAACTGAGGTAGAATAGTTCTATACAGATCTTTTTGTCTTTAGACTTTCTGCATCTGGTCAAAATATTGTTTTCCTACGTTAGTAGTTAGTTCTTTTCTTCACCCTCCCCTTAGTACAGTCATGTTATTGTTAATTATTCATTCAATTTATTTAATAGATATAGACCTATTCAGGTTATCTATTTCTTCTTGTGTAAGTTTTGGCAGCTTGAGTCTTTCAAGGAATTGGTTCATTTCATCTAGGTTATCAAATTTCTGGGCATAGACTTGTTCACAGTATTCCTTCAATATCTTTTTAATTTCCACGGGATCAATAGTGATATCCCCTCTTGAATTTCTGGTATAGGAATTTGTGTCCTCTCTTTTTTTCTTAGTTACCTTTTCTAGAGGCTTATTAATTTTATTGATTTAGAAAGAACCAGCTTTTGGCTGTTTTCATTTTCATTGATTTTTGCACTAATTCTTATTATTTCTTTTCTTCTGCTTCATTTGGATTCAGTTAGGCTTTTTTTTTTTCTAGTTGACTAAGGTGGAAACGTAGATTATTGATTTTGGATCTTTCTTCTTTTCTAATATATACATTCAATGCTGTAAATCCCCCTCTAAGCACTGTTTTCTCTGCACCTCACAAATTGTAAGTTTTGTGTTTGCATTTTCAAAATATTTTTTGTATTTTTCATATCTTCGGTGGCTCGTGTTATTTAGAAGTGTGTGTTTAATCTCCACATATTTTGAGGTTTTCTAGTTATCTTTCTGTTATTGATTCCTAGTTTAACTCCACTGTGATCTGAGAGCAGACATTGTATGAGTCCTATCTTTTAAATGTGTTAAGTTGTGTTTTGAGTCCAGAATGCGATCTACATTGGAGAATATTCCATTTGAGCTTGAGAAAAATGTGTATTCGGCTGTTGTTGCATGAGGTAGTCTATAGATGTCAATTATATCCAGTTGATTGATGACGTTGTTGAAATCAACTATGTTCCTACTGATTTTCTGCCTGCTGGATCTGTTTCTGAGAGAGGGGTGTTGAAGTCTCCAACTATGACAGTGAATTCATCTATTTCTCCTTGTAATTCTATCGGTTTTGTCTCATGTAGTTTAATAGTCTGTTGTTAAGTGCATGTATATTAAGAATTGATATGTCTTCTTGGAGAATTGACCTCTTATCATAATGTAATGTTCTTTTTTATCTCTGATTACTTTCCTTACTTTAAAGTCAGCTTTGTCTGAAATTAATATGCTACTCCTGCTTTCTTTCAATTTTTGCTATCATGGTATATTCCCCCCCCCCCCTTTTTTTTGGTGAGGAAGATTGGCCCTGGGCTAACATCTGTTGCTAATCTTCCTCTTTTTGCTTGATGAAGATTGTCACTGAGCTAATATCTGTGCCAATCTTCCTCTATTTTATGTGGGGTGCTGCCACAGCATAGCTTGATGAGTGGTGCTAGGTCTGTGCCTGGGATTCGAACCTGCCAACCCCGGGCCACTGAAGTGGAATGCATGAACTTAACCATTACGCCAAGGGGCCAGCCCCTAATCTCCATATATCTTTACATTTAAAATGGGTTTCTTGTAAACAAGACATAGTTGGGTCACGTTTTTCAATCCACTCTGACAGTCTATCTTTTATTTGGTATATGTAGACCATTGACATTCAACATGATTATTGATATAGTTGAATTAATATCTACCATATTCTTTATTGTATTCTATTTGTTGCTCTCGTTCTTTGTTCATGTTTTTGTCTTCTACTCTTTTTCTGCCTTTTGTGTTTTAATTGAGCATTTTATACGATTCTGTTTTCTCTGCTTTTTTAGCATATCAGTTATACTACTTTATTTTCAACCTTTTTTCAGTGGTTGCCCTAGAGATTGCAATATACATTTACAACCAATCCAAGTCCATTTTCAAATAACACCTTATAATAAAAAAAATGCTAATGTCTTCTTCCCAAAATTTGTATGATTGCTGTCATTAATTTAACATATATAATCATACATAAGCATATACAAATACGCATAATATACATAAGTATACATAATTGAATACATCGATGCTATTATTATTTTGAACAAACTGTTATATGTTAGGTCGATTAAGAATAAAAAAATAAAAGTTCTTATTTTGCCTTCAGTTATTCCTTCCTCAGTGCTCTTCATTTATTATGCAGATTCAAGTTTCTGACCTATATTATTTTCCTTCTCTAAAGAACTCCTTTTAACATTTCTTGCAAAGCAAGTCTACTGGCAACAAAGTCCCTGAATTTTTGTTTGTCTGAGAAAATCTTTATTTCTCCTTAACTTTTGAAGGATAATTTTTCAGGGTACAGAATTTAGGTTGGTGGAGTTTTCTAAAAAATATTTCACTCCATTCTCTTCTTGTTTGCACGGTTTCTGAGAAATTGGATTTAATTCTTATCTTTGTTCCTCCAGAGGTATGCTGTTCTTTTCTTCTGGCTTCTTTCAGGAGTTTTTCTTAACTTTGATGTTTGGAAATTTGAAAATGATATGCCTGGGTGTAGTTTTTGGGGGACATTTCTCCTGATTGGTGTGCTCTGAGCTTCCTGGATCTGTGGTTTGGTGTCTGACATTAATTTGGGGGAAACTCTGAGTCATTGTTGCTTCAAATATTTTTTCAGTTTCCCTCTCTCTTTCTTCTTTGTTATTCTTATTATGTGTACTTTACATCTTTTGTAGTTTTCCCCCAGTCCTTGGATATTCTGTTCTTTTTTTTTTTTTTGGTCATTTTTCTCTTGCTTTTCTGTTTTTGAAAGTTTTATTGTATATCCTCTAGTTCAGAGGTTCTTTTCTCAACTGTGTCCAATCTATTAATAAGCCTATATAGGCACTCTTTATTTCTATTACAGCTTTTTTATCTCTAGCATTTCTTTTTTATTTTTCCTTAGGATTTCCATCTCTCTGTTTATATTGCCCATCTGTTTTTGTTTTCCATCTCTTTTAACCATTGAAGCCCTTAGCATATTAATCGTGGTTTTTTCAAATTCTCAGTCTGATAATTCCAACACCCCTGCCATGTCTAATTCTGACGCAGCTCTGTCTCTACAAATTGTGTTTTTGACCTTTTGGTATGCCTTGTAATTTTTTCTTGATAGCTGGACATGATGTACCCGGCAAAAGGAACGGCTGTAAACAGGCCTTTAGTAACGTGGTTTGAAGTGTGTGGGAGGGGAGTGTTCTGCAGTTCTGTGATTACGTCTCAGTCTTTTAGTGAGTCTGTTCCTCTGGACTGTGAACTTCACAAGTGTTTCTCAGTTTTTTTCTCCCCACTTAGGTGACACATGGGGACAGGTTGCCTTGAGTGGGCTAGAGTTGAGTATTTCCCTTCCCCAGGTCAGTTAGGGTCTGATAAAACCCCAGCAGCTCAGGCTCTGGTTAATTAGTGTCTCCTGCTGGCTGGCTTATTTAAGAAGAACAGAGTGCTCTGGCATATTTCAGAATGGTTCCTTTTCCCCTTCCTCTGCCAGAAGCAGGAGGAGATTTTTCTGTGGTATTTACTGTGGGAATCTTGTTGAGCTCCTAGAGTCAAATTTCACATATAGGGCAGGAGGAGGGGGTGGAGGGCTACAATCGGGTCCCCTTGGAGTTTATCACTCTGAGACTTGTCCACACTGAAACCCAGCAATTCATCAGTTACAGTTCAGGTTTTCAACCCTGGCACTTGTTCCCACAGTGGATTCAACTTGTCAGTCTCGGCTCTGGTAAGTTGTTATTCTCTGTCTTCCCCTGTCTGACTCTCCAATATTGGGGCAGCAGCTTGCCCTGTGTGTTCTCCTCTCTTAGGGATCCAAGAAGAGTTGTTATTTTTCAGTCTGTTCAGCTTTTTAATTGTTGTTATGATGGAGTGGCAACTTCCAAGCTCCTTACATGAGGAACTAGAAACAGAGTCTGATTTCTAAAAAAAAGTTTACTTACAATTAAAGTACTCTTTGTGCAGCACACTTCTATGGGTTGACAAATATATGATACACAACAGTTCCATCACCACACAAAAATTCTCTGTGCTGCCCCATTGTAGTCAACACAAACCTCCCTCCCTTGCAACTAATGATCTGTTTCTATCCTTAAAGCTCCGCCTTGTCATATAAAGGAAATCATACAATATGTAGCCTTTTGGATCTGGCTTCTTTTACTTAGCAAAATGCGTTTAGGAGTCATCCATGTTGTCATGTGAACCAATAATTTTCTCCTTTTTGTTGCTGAGTAGTATTCCATTGATATGGTTCACTGTAACTTGTTTTTCCATTCTCAGATTTAAGGGCATCTGAATTATTTCCAGATTTTGGCAATTATGTATAAAGCGGCAATACACATTCATGTACAGAATTTCTGAGTGAACACAAGTTTTCATTTTCTTCAGTAAAATACCCAGGAGTTGAGGTACTGAGTCATATGGCAAATGTCTGTTTAACTTTATCTGAAACCACCAAACTGCATCCCAAAGTTGCTGTACCATTCTGCTTTCCCATCAGCAGTGTATGAGAGTTCCAATTGCTTTGCACCCTCACCAAACTTGGTATTTTTGCTTTTTTCCCCTATAATTTTAGCCATTTTGAAACCACAACTGGCATGTAGTAGTGTCCCATTGGTTTTAATTTGTATTACCTGAATGACTAATAATGTTGAGTTCTTGAGCAAATATTTCTTAAATTACTTTTTGAGCTGGTTGGTAAGTAGAGGTGTTACTGGATCAAACACGGGTCCCTTCTTGGGAGTTAAATCAAACTGCACTAGAATTAGTTGTCCCACAAAGAAGAAATTTTATTTGTAGCATGCAGCAAAGAAAATGGAGACCATAGGGAATATTTTCACAAAGCTATAGCTCCCCAAGTACAGGGAGGTGGGTATCTTTATTTGGGGTAGGGAATGAATATTCAAAGGGGGAAGTTTCATCATCACGTGTAGAGGTGGGCATAAGCTTGCACGTGCATGGTTGAAATCATGCTTTATATATATCACATGATCTAAAATAGCTTCTCCGCTCCTCCCAGAGGAGAGGAATTTACAATATTAATGAGGGCAGGTTATTTTAGGACAACTCTCTGCCTATCTGTGTAGGTGTTAGTCTTGTGGTTGTGGCCTGGGCTGGGCTGGTGCATTTCAGAGTGACTGGTTCCAGGGTGGTTGTCACTTAGAACTTCTTCCTGGAACATAGCTGAAAACCACGTAAGGTCAAGGCCCCAAGGTGTTAGATAAAGGAATACCTGCACCTTACAAGAAGACAAGAGAATTGGGTCAAATAAAAAAATCAGAGTTTAGGCAGGATAAGAGAAGCAGATTGGGGTCCATTTCTGCTGACAGAGGGAGAGTTTGACAGTTCCCTGCAAGAGTTGGGGCATGGAAGGGAGAAACTGAGGGATTTTTTTTGCTTGTGTGTGTGGGAGCAGTTGAAATACTAGGTGAAAGTAATGTGGGTTTGCAGCCCAGATAACCAAGTCTCAGTTTTTCTCCTCAGACCCCATACAGAACCTGACACAACTCTGGTGTCATGTAATAGGTAGAAACACTGAAATCATTGGGAAGCTGCACCCTAGACACAGAAAATGACAATCTTTTGAGGGGTCCATTATCAGAGCCTACAGTACAGGTCCTCCATTGGTTGCTGGAACCTGGGAGACTAACCCAGGGTGACCGTCACTCTGATTTTCTTGATAGAGAAATTGAAAAAGGTGAATTTGTTTTTAACTACTGAGAGAGGCATTACATTTTTAAAATATTCCTCTTCTAAGACCGAGTGCTTCTGGAAATACTGCATTAATTAGCATGGGAAGTGTGATCTTAACTGACCCTACCCTGCCACTCCCCAGCCCCTCCCACTAAATCTCTGCATGCTGGATCTGATGTCATGCTCAGTGCCTGGAGTCAGAAATGGGAAAGCTGGGGAATCAGAGACCTCTGTGATTTCTGTCTCCCTACTGAGCCCACAGGACTGAGCCCTAGAGAGGGAGAGGCTATAAAAACCAACCAACAAAATACTTAGACTTTTAACCAACGACATCTTGGCATAGATCGTGCTGCTTCATATTCTAGCAGACAACAGCGCAACAGGAGTTGTGGAGAGGCTCAAACTCTCTAACTCTGTGTGGAATGTCGTGGGGCCCTGGGACAATGAAGACAGAAAGCAAAGCCGTGCATACCTCCGATATTGTGCACCTTCAGGCCAGCAGAACCTGCCACCAAGCATGGCAGTGCTACTGTCCCAGAGAGTGAGCGACTTTCTCGCGGAGCTGGCCACTAGCCAGCCCTTGAGATGCACAGTGGGGAACCATCCACTCCAGGAGCATGTGCGAGACATCCTGGGGCTCCCAGAAACAAGTGAGGAGTCCGGGGTTTGTCAGTGAGGTCCTGCGGTGAGGCAGCTATCAGCTCAATGTCATCCTAATATCACCTCTTGAAGCCACAGCTGATGAGGCCTGGTGAAGCTGGATTACACATGAGTTACTCTCTACTGGTAGAGACATCATCTTCTCATCAGGGAGCTTGATTAGAAATATGTGTGTTAAATTAATTTTAAAAGCCATGCTCAGGAATTAATTGGCTGAGGAACACTTTAAAGGTTCCACCTTATATAAAAAATAAAATGAAAAAAAATCCAACGTCCTCATTTATGGACTTCGTCTACAGCTCAGTGGCCCTCCAGTTTCCATGGCGGATGTGTTTCTGTAACTCTGATCCTTATAAGGAAAGCTTTTTGCTCTTTCTGTAACAGCATCATCTTTCTCTCTGGGGTATTGTCATAAAGTTGTTATGTAGGTCATGTGACCTCACACAATTTTCGTTGTCCAGGACAAAATATGGTCCAATGTCTTCATTGCAGAATGAGTCAGAAAATAAAGCTGGCGTTAGTCATGTGTAATTGCAGGGAGCAGAAAAATGACTGGCAACATGAATATCAGCGGCATGAATGTTTTGTTTTTACTTTTCCAATCTGAACTCATCCCAGTGATAGAGCTGTAACAAAAGCCCCAGATCCAAATACTCGTGTGTCAGGAAGAAGAACGCCTTCCCCGCTGCTTTTCTAATAATGTGTGTCAGCCGCCAGGATTGCAGTTTGCAAGAGGCCTTTCTCAGAAGGCTGCTTCCACAAGCCGATCCTCTGGGTTCACAAGACGCAGCTGTTGATCTTTTCTGACCATGCCCCCCCACGCCCCCTCCCATCCTCTCCCTCTATCAATATCCACAGAAAAGAGGGGCCTGTTCCTCAACTGGCTGCAGGAGCTGAAGGCTCTGGGGTCGGAATGTATTGGGGAAAATCGGTTGCTCTACTTAAAAACTGATTCATCCTAAGAACACGTCTCCTATTTGTTGCACAGGGTCTCATGGTGCCTGGCCCTCTGAGGAATATAATTTCAATCCGGTAGAATGAACCCTAGTGATAATTGTTTCCATCCTGTGACTTCTTCTCTTTTATAAAGCAACCATAATGGTTCAAGTTTCCATACCTGGGACGTTAGCAAAGGCAAAACTTCACTATCTGCAAGATTTAACATTGAAAGTACTGGTTCCAAGTTTCCACAAGTAATGGAAGAATGATTAAAAGATAGAAAAATATTCATAGCAAAATATCAGCAATAATAACAGCAATGGTTAAAGTTTCTTCAATGTTAATCAGTGCCAATGTATTCATTGTCATTCACAGCCCTTAATATCTTAAACTCAACCTACCTGTTCATCCTTCTATCTCCATCGTATTCCACTCCGCCTGCTACACTCTCCACCTCCAGGGTTCTGGCCACTGGACTACTCATCTCTCTCCTCACTACTCAATATTTTCTGGATTTCATACCTTGATTATGCCGCCTTCTTGCCCTTCTCTTTTCTTTTTTTTTTTATCTGCTTGTTAAAATATTTTTTATATATCAAGAACCATTTTTCACAATGGTGAAATATTTACCAAGGCAGTAAGAGTGATTTTCTCTCCCCTAGTTGACTCATTTTGTTTATACTTCTAGTTTATTATTTATTACTCTTTTCTTTATATTAGAGTTTCTTACTGTAGTAGACAATGTTTCCCAGTATCTATTCTCACTTTTTCCCTCAGTATTAGAACCTCTCATTTTTTAGCAACCTAGGAGCAGCTTTTTAGCTGCTTTGTGGCTAAGATTTGTCAAAGGGAAACGAGAGAATTGATGTGTGAGAGATCCAGAAAATGTCATAAAAGGAAGGAAGTTTGCCCCTTTTTTTCCCTTTCATTCTTGTTGTTCACAATATAGATGCAATGGCTGGAACAGGAGTAGCTGTGTTGGGCTATGAGGAGAAAAGAGCCTGTGATCTTAATTATCATTAGACTCCCATAGTTATATTGCATTACTTATACTTAGTGAGAAGGTAGTAAATTTGTATCTTACTTGAGCCTTTGTTATTTTGTGTTTTCTGTTTTTTGAATTGAAATCTGATCCTAACAGTTACACGTTTGTAGAAGTGTCTCTCCCACTAGACTGTGAGAACTGAGGAGGAGGTTTTATGTCTTATTTTACAACTATCTCAAGCCACTTCTCAGCAAGTAGGATGGTGTGTAACATACATCAATTGCCAAAAAATGTTTTAAAATAATATGTGTATAGAATTTAATCAAGGTAAAATGCACTCCCTGATATTTTCTCATTACAAGGCAAGACATAAAATGATGGACAATCAAACAGTACATGAAAGCAGTGACTATTCAGAACAGAAGTCACATGAAGAATGCGCTAAAGAAGTGGAATCACGGCCCACACATATTACAGTAGATGTATACTGAAGAGAGTCCAGTCGCCAGCACAGTTCTTGTCACTGCATCAGGAGTACTTAAGGCTATTTTTAAAGAGACTTAATGGATTACTGAGGTGCATGTGCTTGTTTATTCTATTAATATAAATTATGGAGTATCTACTATTGTCAAGTGCCACAACAGTTGGTAGAGATAGAATGGTAAACAATCAGGTGTGACCTTGCCCTCATGTACAGTGTAATGAGTGAGATTTTTATTGATTGAAAATTCTTACAGAATGAATATAAATTATTCATATAATTTATAGCATATAATTTGTGATGAATATTCATTAAATTAATGTAACTTATATACACCTATAATTTATAGTTTGTAACTATAACAAGTGCAGTGAAAGAAGGATGTCCATTCTATTAGAGCACTAGAGATAGAGTTGAAAGACTGAAGAGAGAGAGATGGGCAGGTGGGGTAGAAAGCAGATGAGAATGAATATATGAATGCAGGGCAACTGGCTTTTTTTTTAATTGTGAGAAGGCTTGAAAATAGTCATTGTGGAGAATAGGAGAGTGAGCTCATGATAGAAATGTTCCTCCTTGCAGTTCTGAGCGCCGTTTGAAGCCAGCATTCATGAATTTGTTGTGGAGCCAGTCTTCCACCACGTGTGATTTTCTCCACCAGCTCTTGGCTTCATTGACACAGCCACAAAGAAATTATATAGATATGTCCAACTAGGGTTGCAGTTTTGCCCAATGGCTATGACAAGCAGACAGACAGATCAGTAAATTAGGTTATTGGCAAGAATTTATTCAAACGATCACCAAAGAGATCTCAGCTACATAAAATAAAAGGGTGCGTATGGAAGTTTGGAAAAAAGTAGACAGGTCAGTGGACTGGAAGTCCTAATGAGATCAAGGAATGGCTGCGATTTGAGTAGTTGAACATGGCAGGAATGTCAGGTGGATGGAGTGGGTGGTGACCTGTTGGGAAGACAGGAGATTGGGTGAGGGAGCAGGATGCTTGAATTTGTGATTTTAGAGCACTGACAGATGAGAGCCAGGCTATGTCCATGATTGTTGGAGGCAAAGGAGGAGGAGAGACAGTCATTGGGTAAGAACCAGGCTGACATGAGCATCCAGGACACTGAGTGGGTAGCCCATGCTGATGTTAATGCCACTGAAGACAAGAGAATGTGAGAGTGCAGAGGCAGATGTAAAACCAGCCACCTTACTCTACCGTGAATGAAGGAGACAGACCAGAGGTTGGTAAATGATCACGACAGGGATGAGAGAGGGACAGAACATCAGAGGGGAAATTATGGTTTTTTTAAAAAAAATTCTAACCCTAAAATTCTAAATGTCCTAGAATGAACAACTAGAAACTTGATGTCTACCAAATACTCTTATACTTCTAAATAAGCTTATATGAAATAGCTATCATAAATAACAAGTAACAAAGGGATCCCCTGAAAATTATCCTGTAAATTGCAATGATGATCGTAATCAGAAGCACTGATTATAATTCTCCCCAGGGTCAGGAGTTGGAAATGAATTAAACCACTGAAGGTTTTATAATTTTTATTTTTCTCAAACAGTCCTTTTTAATCTAGGCTGGTTTGTAAATACAAGTACTGTCGTTCTGCTGATTAAAACTTCTGTGACCCACCAAGGCTTCCCCCAACCCTCTGAGGCCATAGCAGTGAGGAGCTCTGTATGAGCTTTCGATCTCTTCCATCCTTCTTGCTGCTCTTACCCTCTAGTTATTTCTGTTTCTTCTTTGCTTCTGCTCCAAACATCAACCTGGTGGGAAGAATTCGGCTCTTGTTTGGGGGTGGAGGGAAGGCTGAGACTCATCCCCTGGCCCAGGCTCCCTGGTGCAGAGGGAAAAGCTGAGCTCCTGTCCAGTCACAAGTGTGACAAAGACACTTCACATGGGACTATGTGGTCCTAACTGCACTGACTGATTGTGGATGGCCTGAAATTTTCTGTTTGACTTTCACAAAACCAGATCTTTCATATGTTGTACATTGATCCTCCTGACTGCCTTCAGAGGCAGGGTCAGCCTCTTAACCAGGCACGCTCCTGCTTCCATCTGTTACAAACAGGACTTTCCCCTTTAAAAGGAGCGAGTTTTCTCTACAGTTAGTCTTGTTAATGACCACAGTTAAATCATAGGGATAGAATGTTAATAGAATCTCCCTATAATTTCTGAAAACTGAGTTTATTCCCAAACAACGATGTATTACTCCCACCAGATTTTAACTATCAGATTCATTTAGCTATTGTGTCTGAGAAGAACAGTGCTGTGAATTGTACTTACAAATATGTGAATAAGTAAATAAAGTGTATTAATATTTTATTAACAAAATAAGAAATAATAAAATAGTAATTAAGAAAAAAACCTTCTGTGGCAGACTTTGTGTTACAAGATAAGACTTTTGGCTGGGAAAAGCAATAGGCTGGCTGAGAAGAGGAAGATTTGGAGATATAATAAAACAGGGGTGAATATTTGTTGCATATATTTTTTGTTTATCATTTGACTTTTAATATTTTTATGACATTTTTGGTGAGGAGATTTTTTACTAAGTCCGTCTTTTTCTTTATTCCTTCTTCCATAGTTTTCCTTCTTGAAAAGTCCTTGTGAAAGTGGACCTGTTCCACAGTACTCATTCTACCTACATACAATTCGCATAGACCCTGCCCCAGCCTGAAGCCTGGTTGGCAGCAGCCTGAATTACCGTGTCATATGTGGCCACAGCTGGGTTGGCGGGGATGCGCACCAGACTAGCAGAAGGGCCAAATTTGGCTGGCTCATGACCTAGGCTAGGGGAAACATTAGCCCCCTTTGACCTGGAACAGCCCCCCTGACCCTTAGTCACTAACTGAGCATGCTCTCACTCTCAAAAGCACCCTGCTTTACATGAGAAATGATGTCACCCTCTGGATTAGTGTGACTGTGCTCAAAAAATATGTCGTATTACCCCTTTCTAGAAATATAAAACAGAAGCTCACGGAGTTTTTGCAGGTTATTTGCAGAAACTTGAGCTAATAGTTATGTTGCATATGGAGAAAGCCCACTAAAATTATTTGGGATTAGAGCTACCAGGAAGCTGGTCTAGAAAGAAGGAAAAACAGCAGATGCATAGACAGAACCAGGCTAAGAATTTGTCTAACCCCTAAAGGGAGAGACTTAAGACACAGAGCCTGATTTTTTAGTTTCCAATTATTTTCCTTGTGAGGACCAGCTAAATTTCGTTCCATCTTCATGGATGCATGTGCAGATTTCCATCATACACCAGACCATGATGCTGCTTTTTGATACAGGCTGATTGGATTCTTCCACTGTATACAAGTCTTACATGGAAAAGTGCCCGCTCCATCCGAAAAGTGTCAGATATGTTCTCCTACAATTTGTATACCTTTTTTAATTTTACTTTTCAAAATACTTTCCTTAAACTTTGTGGCATTTGTTTTCTTGCACCTTGTGAGGAATGATCTCTGCTTGATCATTCCATATATTTAGTCAGTTCTCTCAACATTATCTACTGAATAATTATTTCCCTATTTATTTGTGATGATTCCTTTATTTATAAAGTTATTACGTTTATTGCTCTTTTGGAGCCTCATATATTTTATCTCATTAATCTACCTATTGACTCTTTTGCCAATACCACACTATAATTAATGAAGGATTGTGACCTATACTCAGATAGTGAAAAGTTCACTTTTTTGGGGGAAAACTTTCTTAGTTTCTCTTATTTGTTTCTCAGCTATAGCAACTTTAAAATAATTTCATCAAGTTACCAAAAAAATCCCAGTAAATATTTATCTTAATTGCATTAAACTTGTAAGTTAATTTTTAAAGATTTATCATTTTAAATTATCTTTCTATCAGTAATGTGAAATATTTTTTCTTTTGTTCAAACACTTTACCAAGATTACACAGCCTTCTTCAGAAGGATTCCTTACATTTTTCTTTGAGATATTCTAAATTATTTTATATATTTCTCTATTGATGTTAAATAAGTATTTTCTCTATTATAGTCTCTAGTTCTTTATTGCTTATATGTAAAAAAAATTATTAATAGTGGAGCATTTTTCTTGTACCTGTATGGTTTATTATGCTTTCCTCTGAATTCTAAATTTTGTAACTTATCATCATGAATTTTGTATGTGGCCACATCATCTGCAAATAATGATAGTTTTCTTTCCTTTCCAATAATTATGCTTTTAAATTTTTGTTTCATTGGTCTTATTTCATTGATTAAAATTTAAAACAATATTAACTAGCAATGATGAGATGTGGATGGGCATTCTTCTCTTTAAATAAATAAAGTTAGTACAATTTAAATAAAGTTAGTGCAACATTTGACAACATGTACTCAATGGATCAATAGTCCCACAATAAAACCCAAGGATTTCCTAATTGGGGAACATTCTTCACCAGATAGCCCCTCCTTGAAATTAGTAGTTTGCCCCCTTCTATCTCCTCAAATCTTCTATAAAATACATTTTACTAACAAATGATTTTGTATTTAACTTCATGGGATTTTTGACTTTTTGCGGGGGAGAGGAATAAAAAAATGAGCTGACTGTTCTCAAAGCAAGCTAGGATGAGCACACAGGGGCAATCTCAGAGTCCCTGTCTGTCACTTTGAGATGCTACAATTGATGGTTTCTTAAGCACACATCCAAGTTGGGAGTGAGATTTCACCTTCGCCTTCTTACAGGCATCCTCAGTCTTTACGAATGATTATTTCAGACATCTCTTCTCACAGGGTTTATAGCAAAGCGCAAGTTCAAAAAGTGCAGGCAACACAACCCTTTCCCATAGGCCAAAGATTCAGGACCAAAGATTTGTCTCTTGCTGCGCAAGCCCTGCTCTTCTCCTTCCATTGCCCAGGGAAGTTGAGGGGGACCTGGGACAAAGGTGCTGTGTTACCAGAGCCTTTTGAGGCTGCCTCCTAATAAATCCAGGGGGCTGAGGGTAATCTGACCTCAATTTTTCTAGCTCTTTTTAAAATGCAGGGTATTTTTTTTCTCTTTGCCCTCAACTAAGAGTTCTAATAACCATTTCCCAGAAATAGAAAATTTTTCTGATTATAGTATTAAATGTTTTCAAGGAATGCTAAAATGTTTACTATATATGAGGAAAGATTTTCTTTATATAAATTAAAATATTCACTATTCATTCTCAGTTTATTGAAAGAAGAAAGTATAAATATCTTTCTAAAGCTTGAGGAGAACCTGAGGGTTTTTGTAATTGGGAGCTTTGCAAATAATTATTAGCTGATAGCAAGGACTAGAACAAATGCTCCTTTGAAATAGATTCCAACTCTAGGATTATATGTTTCTATGCAATGATGACTGTAAACCATGTCACAATAATAATCCTTGTTATTTTGTTGGCCATTAATGCTTTCCAAAAAGTGACAAGTACTGTAATGACTATGTCAAATAAGAAAACTATATCAAGAGATGACAAAGCCATAGTGACATTATTGCTCCCTTAGTGTGGTTCAAAGACAATCAGACAATTACAAAAATAACTTCATCTGTGATTAAAAGGATACATGCCATTTGGTTCACTCTAAGTGATAGACTAGGGAGAAGGACCTGGCCACCCACTTCCAAGAAATCAGACTTGAAAGCCCTGTAAACAGCAGCAGAGCATTGTCTGATATAGTGCTGGAAGGGGAGAGGATGGAGCAAAAAGACCAGGCTCTGCTGTACACAGGGTCGCTAGGAGTAAGATGTGATTTGATGGCACTAATAACAACAAAGTGATAGCTATAATTTGTTCTAATATTCTTCAGGAGTACACTTAGAACAATACTGATTCATTTATTTGTTTTACTTTATCTCATTTTTTAAAAAGTTGTAAGGTACCTTACAAAGATCCACAAAGTATAGCATGGAAAAAATAGCAGAAAAAGGAAACAAATAAAAAATGAGGCAAAAGGAGTTTATGTAAGATGAATTCAGGATAGTGTGGTTTAGTACCCAAAAGGCATGCCAAAAAAGGCTTTCTAGGGAACTATGCAAAGAGAGAAACACCAAAAAGTACATGATTTAGAGGATCCATAATTTACATCAAAATCAGTTCCTATGGGAAGCAAAATTATATCTGATACTGAAAGCTGTCACCCATAGGTGCTCAGAGAGAGCGCTTTTTATTGTAAAGAACAAAGTACTAGATGACATCGTTAAAGTAAACACAGTAAAGAATTTCATAGGACTATTCCAAATTGTGATATTTTGACTAATCTAAGCCCACATTCAAATGACACTCTATCATTTCTCATGCGGTACAGGAACCTTATAACAGAGTATTCTTAACTCCACCCTCCAGACCTATGACATTGCTGTCATTCTGTTCACTTCTCCATTTGTTGTGATGACCTGATACATTATTACTAGTATTCTTTTAAACAAATTATCTTTTAGATTAAACAGAAAAAATGTATTTTACTTTTGTGTATTCCTTCTCAGTGCTCTTCCTTTCTTTATCTAGATCCCAATCTCTGACCTACGTAATTTTCCTCTTCTTGAGGAATTCCTTTTAACATTTCTTAAAGACTGCTCAGCTGGGATGACTTGCATCAGTTTTTGCTTTTGCTTTTTGATTTTTTCTGAAAAAGTCTTTATTTCTCCGTCATTGTTGAAGAAAAGTTTTGCTGGATATAAAATTACCGGTTGCCTTTGTTTTGTTTCAAAACTTAAATATTTCGTCTGCTCTCTTCTTGTTTGCGTGGCTACTGATGAGAAGTTTCCTTTAGTTGTTAGTCTTGTTCCTCTGCATGTGAAGTGCTTCTGCACCCCCCTGGCTTATTTCAAGGATTTCTCTTTGTCTTTGGTTTTCTTCATTTTGAATATGTATGCCTACCTGCAGTTTTTTTTTTTCTTTTGGTTTTGGTTTATTAGAGTTTACTTTTTACAGCAGTTTTAGGGTCACAGCAATTTTGAGTGGAAGACAGAGAGATTTCCCATATATCCCTTGCCCCCACACACATATACAGCCTCTTCCATATCAACATTCCGCATGTGGTGGTGCATTTGTTACAACTGATGAATCGACACTGACACATCATTCTCATCCAGAGTCCATAATTTACATTAGAGTTCACATTTGGTGTTGTATATTCTACAAGTTTGGGCAAATTTATAAGGACAGGTATCCACTATTATGGTATCATAACAGAGTAGTTTCCTGATAAAAATCCCTAAAAAATCCTCTGTGCTTCACCTATTCATTACTCTCTTCCCCCTAACCCCTGACACTGATTTTTTTGTACATATATTTTAATCCATTCTCTTCTTCCTTGTGTGGTTTTTGAGAAGTTGGATGTAATCCTTATATTTGCTCCTCTATAGGTAAGGTGTTTTTTTTTAACCATCTGGTGTCTTTCAGGATTTTTAAAAATCTTTTATTTCCTGTAGTTTGAAGACAATGTATGTAGCTTTTTTGGGGCATTTATCTTGCTTGGTGTCTGAGTTTCCTGGATCTGTGATTTGGTGTCTGACATTAATTTGGGGAAATTTGCAGTCATTAGTTTTTCAAATATTGCTTCTGTTTCTTTCTGTCTTCCTTCTTCTCTGGTGTTACCATTATGTGTATGTTACAACTTTGTAGTTGTCCCACAATCCTTGGATTCTGTTCTGGTTTTTTCAGCCTTTGCTCTCTTTACCTTTTGCTTTTCAAGGTTTCTATTGAAATCCTCAGGCTCAGAGGTTCTTTCCTCAACCATGTCCAGTCTACTAATAAGTCCATCAAAGGCATTCTTCATGTCTGCAACAGTGTTTTTTTTATTTCTAGCAATTCTTTTTGGTGTTTTCTTAGGATTTTTATCACTCTGCTTACATTGCTCATTTGTTCTTGCTTTTTGTCTACTTTATCCATTAGAACCCTTAGGATATTAATCATAGTTTTAAATTTGCAATCTAGTAATTACAACAGCCCTCTTATGTCTGGTACTGATGCTTGCACTATCTCTTTAGCATCTTGTAATTTTTTCTTGATAGCCAGGCGTGATCTACTGGGTAAAAGAAACTGCTGTAAATAAATCTTTTGTAATGTGGTAGTAAGGTGTGGAGGGAGGGGAAGCATTCTCTGGTCCTGTGATTAGGTATTACTCTTTTTAGTGAGCCTGTGCCTCTGGATTGTGAACTTCACGTGTGCTTCTCAGATTTCTTTCCCCTTAGGTGGACAGGATGGCTGGAGTGTGCTGGAGTTGGGTATTTCCTTTCCCCAGGGTTGCTTAGGCTCTGATAAAACCTCAGCAGGCTAGGCTTTGGTGAAATAGGTCTCTTATGGGGAAATCTTATTAAAGAACAGAATGCTCTAGAGTATTTCAGAGTGGTTTCTTTCCCCCTCCCCCTGCTGGAAGCACATGGGGATTTTTCTGAAATTGATTGTGAGGACCTGATAGATCTCCTGGAGATATAACTCACAAAAGAGTGTGGGAAGTCGCCTAAGACCAGAACCCCCTGGAGTTTTTAATTCTCAGACTTACCCACATTGAGCCTCTAGGAATTTGTTAATTACAGTTTAAGTTTTCCTACCCCAGCAGCGGACCCTACCTAGAGTTTTGCTCATATGGTTCTGCTCCACTAGTTCGTGATTCTCTGTATTCATTGCTGGTTTGGTGTCTGACATTTTGGGGGCTGGTTTACCCTGTGACCTCACTTCCCTTAAGGATCTAAGAAGATTTGCTTTTTCAGTTTGTTCAGCTTTTTCCTTGTTTTTAGGATGAAGTGGTAACTTCCAAGCTTCTTACATGCTGGACTGTAAACCAGAAGTCCCTTGTAGTTTTTTTTTATAATGTCTATCTGCTTGATAAAACTGCAGTTTCTCCAGTTTCTATATTTTTGTATCTGAGTTACCTGTATTTGTGGTTTTATTTCTGTCATTAATTTTGGAAAGTTCCAAGCCATTATTAATGCACATATTTCTTCTGCTTCATTTTCTTTTCCTCTCCCTTTGATATTCTAATTATGCACATGCTGCACCTTTTTAAATTGTCCCACATTTCTTAGATGTTCTGTTTTTAAAAATTGTTATTCTTTTTTCTCTTTGCATTTCAGTTTGGGAAGCTTCTATCATCCCATCTTCAAGCTCACTGTTTTTTTCCTCCTGTGTCCAGTCTACGATGAGCCTAGCAAAACGTGTTCCATATCTGTTAGTGTTTTAGATTTCCAGCATTAATTTTTATTCCATCCTAGAGTTTCCATCTCTCTGTTGACATTATCTATCTCTTCTTTCATGTTGTCATCTTTATCCATTAGAGTTCTTAACATATCAATCATAGTTATTTTATGTTCCCGGTCTGATAATTTTATCATCTGTGCATGTGAGTCTGGTTCTGATGTTTGCTTCATCTCTTTAGATTGTGGGGTGTTTGTTTTTTTCTTTTGCTGTTATTTTTTGTTGAAAGACAGACCTCTTTTATTGAATAGTGGGAGCTGAAGTAAATAGACTTTTAGTGTGAGGATTTATGTTCATGTGTCTAGGCATTGGGCTTTATTGAATGTTTGCTGTAGCTTTAAGTGTCGGGGGCTTACAATTCCTTTAGCACCTTTGTTTTTGTTTGTTCCCTTCTTCTTGATTTTGGCTTTCTCAGGTTCTCCTTCTCAGAGAATATGCGTTCCAGTTTGTTTAGCTGTAATCCACTGCTCCTGTACTGAAACCCTGTTGTGGTGCTAAGGTGTGTGGGAGGGGGAGCAGTCTATGATGTTATGATTAACTCTCTGCCTTTCAGTGGTCCTTTGTCTCTGGGCTTCCACCTTCACAAGAGTTTCCATGGTAGTATGGCATGCCTCCCCTCATAGATGAGACAGGAAAGATTGGCTGGAGGCAGAGTGGGAGAGATGCCTTTCTCCCAGGCGGGATAAGGCTCTGTCTGGTAAAGTTTTCTCCCATGAAGAGGAGGTTGTCGCCATGGAGAATGTTCCTTATTTCACAATGATTACTCTTCTCCTCTTTCTAAGCCATGAGCGAGTCTTGCTTGGATCATCACTGTGACAGCCAAATGGCACTCCTGGAGATAAAATCCCTGATTGTGGGCTCTCCTAAGAACGCAATCCTCAAGAGTTTCTCACTGCCACACTAGTATACACACAGTCTCCAGAAATTTGTCAAAATTACCATGTAAGTTTTTCTGGCAGTTTATGCCAGTGGCTCCTGTTCCAGGTAAGCAGATTTAGGCTATGGTTCTCTGTTTTCGTCTGTCTTTCCACATTACTGAGTGGCAGTTTTCCCTAAGTCTTCTATTCTCTAATGGGTACAGAAAATCACTCATTTTCACTTTCTTCAGCTTCTTCTTGTTGTTAGTTTGGGAGAAACAACTTCTAAGCTCTTTACATGTCAGAGCTAAAACTGGAAGTCCCTGTTCTTGATTTTTGTTCTGTAAAATTCAATTTTTAAAGCAATTGTCTTTATCCCACTGGCTGTAAGGGGGTACTCCTTCTCTTCAATGGTGAGGTCTAAGTGTGGAAATAAGACTACTTATATCCTTATTTAATGGAGACTGCTGGAACTTTGAAATAGATATTTCAAAAGACTTGAGGTCAGCAAAGGGAAATTATCACCACAGAGAGATTATCTGGTATGTAGGATACAGATTACTTCATTTAAGTTTGAGATTACCCACAAGTGACCTCTTTGCCAAGCTTCCAGTCCCTTCTCTGTGGCAAAGGTCATATTATCTCTAACCTGCTGGAGACTTCTCAACTATTTCAACATTAATCAAAGATCAAAGATATTGAAAGATAGAGATGAGAAATGCTCCCAAGTGTGATCTAATTGGAGATCTGGCCTTTTCACATGAGAACGCCCTTCAGTGGGCAATTCACCTTCCTACTTTGTGTTACAGATTTATCTCAAGGTCTCAACAAGTCAACCTTCCCAAAAAGGTAACAATCCACCTTAAAGCAGAGAAAAATTAGAAATAGATTTATATGCCTACTGGGCAGTAGATACCCAACAAGCATTTGTTTAAACAATGAATGAATGAACCTAAGTCTAGAAATTTGAAGTAGAGGAAAATAGATCTGAGGCAAGATAATAAATTGGTTTTGAATGCTTTCACCTTTCTAGAACATAGGAGGAAAAAATGGATTAAATGAAAAAAGTCTAAGGAAAACGGGTGTTGCAATCACTCACCTTACCAAAGAAAGTAGTGCTGCATATATTTCTGGCCATTTGGAGTTGAGAATGAAATTAAGGCTGTTGTTTTAACAAGCACAGTAGCTGAACTACTATCTTTGCATCTAGCGCTACCCCTTCCACACCCTTTTTGCCCTCCTGCATTTTGTCCTCCATTGTGTACTCAGAGAATTTTCTAAAATATGCCTATGATTATATAATTTCCCTGCTAAAAATTTCTGAATTCCTACTACCTAAAATCAATCATATATATTTATTTTGGCTTTCAAAGCCAATTTATTATCTTGTCTCAAATCTTTTTTTCCAAGCTGCATCTCTTGCATCTTCCTCAAATAATGTCTTCCAGTCAAGTCACACCAATTCCTACATAAACCACGCATTTCCACATTGCCTGTGGCCACAATGTCATATTTTGTTTGTTGAACTTCTATGCGTCTCTTAAAACTCAGCTCACTCCCTATGTGATGACTTTACTGAAGAGTCCTTCCCTTTGGCAAGTTCAGGTGCTCTGTGTACTGTTTTATTATTTAACCTTTTGTAGGAGAAAAAATGAATTTATAAATTTTTATTGCTTCCTGTGGGCAAAGGTATCCTGTTACCAAGTGGTATGGGAGATGTGGGGTGAGAAGCAGTGTCCATGGCTAGAAGCATAGACTGGAGTTTCAGCAGCCTATGTTTGAAAGCCCTGCTCTGTCTCTGACCATACCATTTACGTAATTTTTGTCAAGTTACCTCACCTCTATGCCTTGGTTTCCTCAACGATAAAAATGCAAATGATAATAATAAAACCTAACCCACTATACCTTTGTGAAGATTAAATGAGTCAATCCTTCCAGTGCTTGACACATAAATACACAATAATGTTTGCTATGTTTATGGCCATGAAGATCATGGTGGTGAAGATGATGATATGCAGAATTGAAGGTATTGACTTGCTTTGTCTAATAAGTGGTGATGTTTGAATCTGGTTGATGGAGGAGTAGGGGAATCCAGGAGGGAAAAGTCAAAAGTTACTGAGGCTGGGCAGAGAAGGAACACATTGTTGGTACCGTACGGAAGAGTGAGTTTTAGAAAACAGACCCATCTGGTTAAGATTTTAAATATTTTGCTCATAATTTTGTGATGTAACCTTCCCCATCTCCACCTTCCCGGTGAGATCACTAAATGTGCTTTACAAATAACACTTTTTGTGCCACATGATTCCTTCTGGGTTGTGAGAAGAGACAACGAAATCTGTTTAAGTCTCATCTAGGACACAAATACCATTTGCTTTTGAAAACAGCTGACTTCAGATTTCAAGTCTGTGTCTTCTAATAACGAGTCCTAGAAGGCACTGCCCATATCTTATTTGTACTGTAAATAACACTGACTCTCCAGCTTTCACTGCCTAAGAGAGAAAAATAACAAAGGCAACAAGGATATTAGTTTTTTTCTCTGAGCTCCCAAATGGGAAACCACTGGAATCGCAACTCTTTCTCTTCCTTTCCACTCCTAAAAAAATTCCTTGACTGTCACCTGTGGACGTTCCCAAATGGTTCCTTTGGCCCAAATGGTTCCAAATGGCTAAGCTGGCCAATGGTCACCAATGATAACGTGTTTCTTGCTATTTTCTTCCTTTTTAGTAACCCTGTTGCCATCACTACTCCCAACCTCCCCAGTGAGACAGCCTTGTTCCATCAATTTCTGATGGTACCTCTTGTGCTTCAAGTCTTTTTCAACTTTTTCATTTTCAAACATTTTCCTTCTGAAGCTTGGGACACTTCCTTAAGGCTGATCAGAGAATAACAAAACTCATGCTTCTTGCTGTGTGGCCCAAACATTCCATCCCCAGCTATTAGGTACCCAGAGTGAAGCCCTTGAGGGATGATCCCCGTTTATCTGGAGGGGCACTCCCCAGGAGGTAAAGACAGCATTTGTTCCTCACTTGTGTTTGAGGGCTTAAGTCCTGAGGACATCTATCCATTTTGACGAGTTTCATCCACCTTTTTCCCCCGGAAGGGACTCATGCTGTTCTGATGAACTTGCGCTCCATACTCAGTTCCCTCTTTCTTACACTCTTTCACTGGAATTGGACTCTGCTGGAAGCTTGATTTTAATTTATTCCAAGCTCGGGGCCACTAGACCATAGCTGCTCTCTGCTCCCTTCCTTATCCATGTGAGTGTCAATGAGCATAAAACCCGTTAGCACATTTGTTATTTTAAGAGATATCTCTTTATATCAATTTATTAAACCAGTAACAGCAATGTGTGCTCTCAAAATATCCTATATGAAGACAAGATTTTTAAAATCTGGGTCTTCTGCACATGGAAGATAATCATATTCTATGATGGGCTTCCTGAAATTGATGTGACCTAATTTAAGAGTATTTGACGAAGCAGAAAAATAAGTAACCTAGTCTGAAATAATTGGCCGAAAAGGCCAAGTTTAATTTAGTCTACCTTATTTATAATTTGAATCTTGTTCATTTCCTTAAAATATTTAAAGTCAGTTTATATTAATGAAAGTGATACAAAACAGAGCAATTATAATAAGTAAGTTAAAGAAGAGGGAGACGGAAGAAACGGGTGTCTGAGATGAGTCAGTTACAGCCAAAGAGCATTTAGCTCGGAGCCTCTCGTCAACGGGGTCAGATGCAGAAACAAATCCGGGTTGCCGCGGACATCTCTTGAATGTTTACTATGTGGTCTGATCCTAAGCGTCTTTTTACATGTAAATTTCTTTTACTTCCACAACTACCCTACAAGGCAGGTATTATTGACATACATGCCTTCTACAGATGAATAAACTGAGGCAAAGGAAGGTAAAATAACTTGCCCAAGGTAACATAGGTAGTACATGAGAGAGTTGGAGTCTGAACTCAGGCAATCTGACTCCAGAATTTATGCTCTTTCTTAACTTCAATGATTCTTCTAACTCTCCGTTAAGAGTCCACCAAGAGGTAAAAGCTTTTCCTTGCCCTGATTTAAGGAAAATGTATTGGCGTAGCCTTAGACTGGGTAATGTAATAGAAAAATGAAAATCAAAAAGTTGATTCCAGTTTTGCAAAAGAAATAATACATTCTCCATGGCAACTTCTTGTGTCACTATCTTAAGGTGAAGGAAACAGCATTACCATATAACTTAGAGGCATAGTGACTTTGTTTTATAATGTCACAATTTAGCATATTTAGGGCTTAAAGGTACTAAGAGGTACCTTAGGGAACTTGCCTTTTAGACTCTCTTGCTCACGTATCAGATGTCTTAAGCAAAATTTTGGAAGTGTTTTCTTGAAGTCAATGCATAGTTGGCTTATTTAGCCAATGCTTAAAAATATATAGTGTGGATGATTGATTAAAGTCCTACACCTGTAGAAGTGAGAATGCTGCTTCACAGGATGGTGTCACCATCTAGATGAACACAGGCTTACAGGTTAGGGATAACTTACTTTAACTCCACAGAAACAAAGGGTTTGGTAGGGTGAGCTGTGAAACTGGAAGAGACAAATGTGGCCAGAAAAAAATCAGTCAGGTGTAATTAATCCATCTTGTTGTCTATAAAAAAACAGTATCTTATGAGATATGTATTTTTAAAATCAAGGACTATATTCATATATTATAATATTATTAGTCATATTAAACGTGAAATTTGCTCCATTAAGAATTAAAAAGAAACTGAGATAAATACGAGTTAATATAAGTAAATATGAATATACTCTGCCTCTAATATTATGAAAAGATTTAATTTTTGGAAGTTTAACTAGATATCCCTTACAATTACATTCCTCGAGAGAATGCCAGATGGTGATTGCTTATATAGAGAGGTAATTATTAGACAGCTCACACTTTTTAAAAATATTTCTACAGAAATAAAAGATTATTTTTGTTTTTAAAACATGTCCTATCTATAGGGTTTTTCTTCCTATTTCACAGGTTGCCATCTTATATTCCCCTTGCTTCGCTGTTTATTTATTTTGGAATAGAAAGGAAGAGAGGGAGAACAAGCAATTTGAGCTTGTAATTTATTCTAGCAAAGGAAAACGTTTGTTTCCAAATAAAAACTTGAAGCTCTTTTTGGCTAGTTGCTGCTTGCCGTTACTCTCTCGTCCAGTAGGGGGCAGGATGTAGCAATCTGTGAACTCACAAACTTCTAAGGAGTTAAATGAGGAGCAGTACCATGTTTATTTGAAATTACTGTTTAATTAAAAAGCTGTTATTTTTTTCCCTGATATATACATTCTGATTAATTCTATTAAGTCCCCAAAAGAGAGATTGTGATAATTTGCAAAATACTGTATTGTAACAAATCAATGCCTAGCCCAGTTCTCTTCCAGAGTACCTACAGGCTTCCATGGATTTCAAGAGAGAATTTTCCATTGTTGGTAAATAAGCAAATAGAAATTCACTGTACACTCCAGTTTCTAGCTAGATGCTGTATTTTAGGACAAGAAAACAACATAAACGTTTATTATTAACTAAGAGGGAGCCACATATCAAACACTTACTGAGTGGCAACACTTGTACCTGGCCTTCTTCCAGGCCTGGTTGTAGAAGCAAATGGAAGAGGCTCTGCTTGCTAGGAGCCTGCATTCTACCGAAAGGAGACAGAAGATCCACGTAGAAATTACCAACTAAGTAAAATAATTGTAGGCACTCATCGTTGTTGGAAAGAAAATGAAATAGGCTAGAGAATGGAAGTGCAGCCAGTGGTCAGGAAGACCCCTCTGGGGACAAAGAGGCAGTCCCCAAATTCTATATGCTCATTTACTAATAGCTCACTTTTAAGTCCATGGTTTGCCACTGAAAACTACTTTTCCCACTAAAAATATAACATGGTGATTACATTCCCAAAACAGCTCATAAAAGACTTGGAGTCACAAAAAAAAGTGTTTGAATTCTGGCTGTGATACTAGCAGTCTGCCTTAGACACATCATTTGAGTTCTCTAAGACTCTTTCCTCACCTGCAACGGCATGATCATAATAGAACCAGCAAGGTTATTGGGAGCATGAAAAATAGTTTACAAAAGGTGCCTGGCAGAGCACCTGGCATACAGTAGGAGTAGACGCCAGTAATCTATAATTTTCTAGACCAGCGTTGACAAATGTTTTTTGTAAAGGGTCAAATAGTAAATATTTTGGCCTTGTGGGTCATATAGTCTCTATTGCATTTACTTCACTATTATAGTGTGAAACAGCCATAGACAACATGTAAGTGAATGACTGTGGCTATGTTCCAATAAAACGTTATTTACAAAAATGATGAGCAGTCCAGATTTGGCCCACTGGCCATGATTTTATGACCCCTGTTCTAGAAGAGATGTAGAGTTATAACTGTATTGATAAAAGTATCAGGAATTGGAGTATATTAGGACTAAACCCAGTCATGAGATGTGGCACTAATTCTGTAATAAAAAGCATTCCGTTATCTTCCTCAGTGTGCCAGAATCTTGTCTCTACGCTGATGGAGAAGTGGAAACTCTCCTAACCACCCAAATCAGGAGAAGTTCGTGGTCCGGGGCATCCTTCTGTCAGAGCAGAGCTGCTAAGGGGTAGAGTGTCTAGGATCAGAGAGAGGTGATTTATTTTGGGGGAAAGTGTCCATGGGGTTCAGAGCGTCTCAACAGCATAACTTTCTAGAAACATTTCTTAACCCTGGGCTCTCAGGATATCATTTTATTTTCCTTCAAACATGCCTGCTTACTGGCCCATCTCTTCTCTTTCTTTGGTCTCCGTTAGAAGTCTTGGAAGTATCAAGTTGCATCAGAATCGCTTGGGAGAGCTTACAAAAATGGCCAATCTCTGTGCCTTTGATATACTGTCACCCCACCCACTCTCGCCCCATCCCCGTTCTGATTCAGATACAGCTGTGGTGGCACTGAGGGGTCTAAATTTTTAACATATAATAACTGTCAAAAGATGAGGCATGTTAAAAATTTTAAGAGTTTATTTGAGCAAAAGTCGATTGAACAGGGCAGCGCCAAACCAGAAGTTAGGAGCACTCCACCAACAGGAGCAGGAAAAGATGTATAGAGAAAGTATGGAAGCAACGAAAGAAAATCATTTGATTGGCTATAGCTTAAAGCCAAGGTGGCTGTTTGGGATTGGTTGTCCTTAGTGTTTTTTTTTTTTAATTAATTTTTTTTATTTTTTAGAGATTGGCACCTGAGCTAACTTGTTGCCAATCTTCTTTATTTTTCTTCTTCTTTTCCCCAAAGCTACCCCAGCACATAGTTGTAGATTCTAGTTGTGAGTGCCTCTGGCTGTGCTGTGTGGGACGCAGCCTCAGTATGGCCTGATGAGCGGTGCCATGTCCGAACCCAGGATCGGAACCAGTGAAACCCTGGGCCGGGCTGCAGAAGCAGAGCGCATGAACTTAAACACTCGGCCACAGGACCAGCCCCTGTCCTTAGCATTTTGATTTCATAAACCTGAAGCATTTACAGGCTTAGATTTTGGTTTGCTTACATTGGCTACCAAGGCATTAGAGCCACATCAATCTAACGGCCTCCTTGTTTAATTAAGTTAACACACTCTAGTTCATTCAACTGACACATTCTGAGAAATACTGCTCTAGGGTAAAGAATGGTTTGGCGACCTAGAGATAGGGACTGGCATAAAGGCAAGTTTCCTTCTCTGAAGGAGGACAAAAAGGGATCTTTTCTCCTCTTTCTCTCTCCTCACTAGGCAATTCTGCCACCGTAAACACACCTCTCATCACAGTAATTAGTAAATTTGGCACCCAGGGAAGCACACTGGGGAACCCAAGGTGATGAGAGGGAGTTGGGAAGAAAGAGAAGTGGAAGCATGAATAAAAAGCATGCAGTCTAGTGGGCTGCCTTACCCTAATCTGCCCTTGAGTCTTGGCCCAGCCCACGGAGACTGGCCCAGTGTTAGATGCCACCTCTTCTTTGTGGCTGGAGAAGCAGCGTGTGTCATACCAATCATGAGAGAAAGCATAAACATTTTCACAGTTAAAACATACATATCTCATATACTTCCCTTTGTTTCTCCCTCCAAAAATGCAATTAAAAGAGTAGTCAAAACTAAATTGGCAGTCATTTTCTGAGAGACACTGCTCTAGGGTAAAAATTGTTTAGGGTCAGAGATAAAGAATGGCATAAAGATGGTATTTGTGGCATAAAAAATGGCATAATTTTTGGTGAGGAAGATTGTCCCTGAGCTAAGATGTGTGCCCACTTTCCTCTATTTTTTATGTGGGATGCTGCCACAGCATGGCTTGATGAGCAATGTGTAGATCCGTGCCTGGGCTCTGATCCTGTGAACTCCTGGCTGCCAAAGCAGAGCGTGAACTTAACCACTATGCCACTGGGCTGATCCCTTAAACAATGGAATAATTTTTGTAATTAGGGAATTAGAGGGACAAGGAATTTGGCAGGTGCATTTGTGTTCAAAGTGAGCTTATTTTATTTTCTCATCATAAATCAAGGCTTCATGTAAATCATAAGATTTACTGATGTGAAATATTGTTTGAGAGGAGCGGTAGTGTGGTATTTAAGATTCTGCCACTTTTTAGTTGAATGGCATTGTAAAAGCTAATTTTGCCTTTCTATGCTTTAAGTTTCTCATCTGTACAATGAAGATAACACTACTTCCTCATATATATGATAAAGGAGCAAGAAGTTATACCTGCCAGAACGGAATTGACACACAGCACTGCTCTGGGCATGTGAGCTCTTATGGGCCAGGGCGTTATGCTCTTGATCTGGTACTGCAGACAAATAGTAAATCCTGCACTGATCCTACTTTTTAATTTTAAAAAAAGTAGCAAGAGCTAAGTTTTTATTGTGTTTGGTGAGAGCTTCTTATAGAAATATGGAATACATGGCACAGATATTTCAACAGAGTGGCCAAAATCATGGGCTCTGGAGCTGGACAGCAGTGGGTCAAATCACATCTTCACCACTTACTGTTGCATCACAATGGATAGGGTGTTAAGCTGCCAGTGCCTCAGTTTCCTGATGGACAAAATTGGCATAACAATATGTGCATCACTGAATTCACAGAATTGAGAACTAATATATCGAAAACCCTTAGTTCTTGCCTCATAGTAAGAGTTCAGAAAGTATTAGTCATTGGCATTATTTCAACATAAGTGGGGCGGTAACTGACAAAGGAAGGGGTGGGACATGGAGAGAATCCCATGGCACAGCAAGGAGAGGGAGGGGACTCCTCGTGACCAATTTGGTGCTTTTTATAGATAAAGGATGCAGTCTGGGGGCCTGTCCCAGTCATAATCTTAAAGAATTAGAAAAAACAATCCACATGGGGTTTAAATGTGAATTGAAACTTTATGTATGATATTGTTTTTTCAAATGTCCAATGGCTAAATAACTGTGTCCAAAACAGAGTGAGCAAACAGCTTGAAAATTAGGTCTGGCTCAAGTGTGCCTTATTTTCTGACTCTGCGCTGCTTTTAGTGTACACGGAGACCCAAGAGGGACCAGTGTGAGCAACCTCTGGAATGTCTATGAATATTTCTCTGCTGCCCAGGAGTGCAAAGCACTGCCAAGAAGCATGTTTCCGGTCAAATACTGAGATAAATTCTTACGTTTTCAGTTTTCGTTTGGTTATACTGGTCTGGCAAGAATTGTTCTTATTCTATAAAATTAAACAACACTGCTGAGGGCTTCAAATAGAAATACAAAAAGGAATAGCACTCTGAGATTCTAAATTTTATTTAGTGTGTGCCTCAAAGCCTGTCCTATTTTCATATTTACTGCCATGTTTATATTTATGAAAAAGCTTGTTCTCATTTTACACATGGACAAACGGCTCTAGCCCAGAGCCCATCAGCATAGGGCCTGGAGCCAAAATCCTCACTGGTGACTTGCGGACCCTTCCTGAGCATGTATTTCTTTTTTGTCTAAGTTGCCCACCTCTGACTCCAAAGCGGCCTGGGGTTCTGCAGGTAGAGGCATTTCATACATTCTGGTTGAACAACTTTCCTAATGAATTTTTATTAGGAAAAAGTCAAAAAACCTACAGGCAAAGGAGGAGAGAAAATCAAAAGATATTCCAGTTTAAATGTCTCTGAGGTTATAAATGTGTCAAAGGATGGGCATTGTAAATCAGTGGGAAAACATAGATAATGTATATTTGTAACACTTGAAAGAAGCAAGTGTTGAAATGCAGTGCGATATAATGGGGTGGGGAGGGCAAGGAAAACTCAGGATTCAGAAATAGAAGACCTGGCTTCTGGCCTTGGCCGTAACAATTAGGAGAGGTCCCCAAATCTGAGCTCCAGTTTCAGAAAGGGATTATAAACCTTGGGTCTTCCCTGTGATATGGATCAAATAAATCTATGCTTTATAAACTATAAAACTCTCCAAATTGTCCACTAAGACTTATATTTTTAAACATAAATATTATGCGCTAGTACTTAGGTGATATCTTAAGAATACCTGCACAGTTTCTTACATTCTGCTGAATATTCAGTGAGGTAGAGAGAGGGGCTGGGTGAGATGACGAAGAGGGACATAAAAGAGTGCAATGTTAGTTTGCCAAGCTGAGCTGGGCTTTCCTTTCTGAGCATTCATAACTGTCTGTATATTTAGGATTCATTTCAAATGTCAGTAGAGCTGGCCTTTTCTGTAACAACACCAGTGGCAATCTTTAGATTAATGAGAAGGAAATGTTGCTGGCCTGAAGGACTGCCCACTGAGCAAGATGCCCTGTACACAGGTTTTGCTTTACATGTGGGCAAATCCGCAGTTCACAAAGGTCTTCTCCACTTCCAGCTGTTTCTCCTTACCCTTCAGGCTTCAGCCTCACCCAGTCTGGACAAGGGGTTACTGTGGCTAAAACCCTCTGGAGCCACTTCCCCAGGGCCCAAGAGAAGGGGGGTGGGTGCCGTGAGGAAAGATTCCCAGACTGTAAGTGGCTTTGGGAAGCAACACACACCAATTAAGTCCTGTGGAGGGAAAAATCCTGTGATAAAGAAATCCTATCCAAACACACCATCGAAGGCACCAGTTAGGAGCATGACTTCCTATTTAATTCAAAGATGTTATGTAGAAATCTGAATTTGACTTTTGGCATTGGCAATATCTGTAGCTGAGCTGCATAATAATGAAGGGAAAAAAGAATAATTGATTTAGGAGCAGAACAGGTCTAAGATCCAGCACTACTCCACTCTCTGCATGGGACGCGTAGAGCACACGTGATACATTCAACGTCACATCGTCACATCTTCCAGAGGAAACACGCAACTCATGAGGAGTTTTCACATCGTCAGTAAAAAACCAAAACAAAAACCCAACACAGATACTACGTTAGGAGGTTACAGGTTCAGTGCCAAAGAAGTCCCTCTGCATTGCCAGGCTCGCTAGAGAAACTCTGATGTTCTCTTTTCCAGTCACCAGAGGTGCCACCTGTTCTCCTTGGTCTGGTGTGGTGTATAAGGCAGCTGTCCTATTCATTTCTATAGTGGATAGAAAATGTGTGCAATAATAGACTTTTATGTTTTTAATAGCTATTGATGAAAGATTCCTTATAATAAAAGTTTTGTCATAGGTGACGTCATTATAATTTAGGCTTGTCAAATGGAGTGAAGAATGGTTTCCCTGGATCTCATAGTTTTGTTGTTGCAAGCAAAGCACTCATGGTAGGAAAAATGTTTTATTGGGCGATATTTTATTTCAAACTTTTTTTTAACTTTTATGAACTGTTGCCTTCCTTCCATTCTTTGCTGTTCATTAGAGATATAGCTCCAATGCTGTTTCTCTACATTTTATTCATATTTCTGGGATGTGCTCCTTGTTTAACTTACTATTTGTCCTAATGCAGTATGATTAAACTCTCCCTGACGTCTCTTTCCCCCTATCTGAAACTCATACTCTTCTCTTGGACCTTAGCTGGAGGATTCGGTATTCCAGTTCTGCTTTTATTTTGCCTGAGGGCGTGGAGAGCTGGGGCCTGGGAGATGTCGCTGCCCATTGAGATTGGGGCGCCAGTCTCTGATCATTTTCTTCTGCAATGTCATTTGTAGGCCAGTTTCATAATGCATTCCACTCAGGCAGGACTTGTGTTATCCATATTTGGGGACGGGAAATTAGTCTAAAGATTCCCAGATTCCCCAACTTCAGGGTAGCCCCTTTGAAACTTTGCTTTTGACGGGCAATGAGACCAAGAATTCATTTCTCCTAATGCCTTACCCTTTCCTCTAGCAGCTTTGCCTGTTTCCCACTCAGAAGAGAGAATCCAGGAAGATAAGCAGCTCATAAGTTTTTGTGTTCTTAGTCGGTGCGGGGGGGGGGAGGTAAAAGAGAAGAGAAAGGGGACAGGACAGGAAGAGGGAGTTCCAACTAAAATTGCTGTTTATTTTTGTAGGAAATTTGCCTTGGGTGTCACCATCTCCCTGCCTTTACTCTTCAGCCTTTATTTTGCACCAGAAAATAGACAAAATGGCAAGTGCTGACAGCATTTCTATTTCTGAAGGCTCATGTGAGGTGACTGCAGGGAGGGACTTGTATTCTTGAAAGGTTGTTTACATACTTATCCCAGAAGGTCCACCCACCCCTCATTCTCCCTTCTTCCAAACTAGAGAGTTAATAGTGGGGTTTTTCAACATTCCCTTCCACTTATCTGTCTTTCCTTGGGTCTGTTTCCTGAGGAAGAAGTCACATTAATTTGTGACATTCACCGAACTTTGCTGGCTCCCACTTTTCAATGGTTATAGGACAAAGCCATTCTTTCCTTGTTAGTATGCGGCTCATATAATAACTTTTGGTTTTTACTATTAGCAGTTGTATTTAATTTACTGTTGGAAGGGAAGTCCTATGCTCCAACACTATTTCATCTCCTTCCCCAGAAATTCACGCACATAGTCGAAAGAGGAGCCAACACGCACTTACCACTCCACTAATATGCCAGTGCCTCTTCATCCTCTGCAGGACACAGCCCAGCTCCTTAGCATGGCGGGTCAGACCCTGCATGGCAGGGCTCCCTTCCTCCTCTGCAGGACTCTCTTCTCTCCCAAACTCTGCTCTCCAGCAACGCTAAACTGCTTGAGTTACTGTACACACCATGCTATTCCATGTCTCCCCGTCCTCTCCTTTTGTTGTCTTCTGTAGTTGAAAAACCCTTCACTGACACATCTTTCTTTCTTCTTCTATCCTCCCAAAACACACTCAAGAATTTTGCTAGGTATTCCCCACAGCTCCAGTCTTTGTGACCAGCTGGACCCAGGCTACCTCTCTACCCAACAAGACAGAGTCTGTGACCTCCTCTGACCCTTCTGGCATGTTTCTATCAATCATTACATGTTGCACTGTTACTCTTTATCCTTTTGTCTTATGACTATCTGTACCTCTGTCCCTCTCATCTTCTACATGTGACTCCTTGAAACAGGAACAGTAGTTTTTCTGTATCAGAGTACAATATCCAGCACATAGTAGGTCAAAGAATACACACTGATTAACGAATGAAAACTAAAATGAGCTAAGAGGCTTACTACTCCATGGGGTTTAGCTTATGAAAGACCTCGGAATCCTTCCACCAGCAAAGGAACCAAGAATAAATAATCCATTGTGGATTCTCTGGCCATTTGTTCTGTCACTGCAATGGAGTGTCTTCAGTAGTAGAAGACATTCCTCACGGGCAGCATCGTCTGATCCATTCCCCAATAAACAAAGAATATGAGAAATCAGAACTTTCAAGAGAAAAAAACTGGTGCTAATCCCACACTTTTAGTAATAGCATTTGCTCTCTGTGGTCTATGCTTTTACTGTATTTCTCCTTTCACAGCATTAAAAATGGTCCTGAATTATCTTTGATCTTCTCTTCATTCAGTGGATAGCCTTTGAAAGGAAAAAATAAGAACATGGTAAATGAGGGGAAATAAAATTTTTAATATGTAAATAAAAATGTAGTTGTTCTAGCAAAGAAAGAGAGGCAAAAAGGTTTCATTTTTAAACTCAATTGATTATCCTAAATTCAATAGATTATTGCCAAACCCTCCCTTTTAAATGATATGTCATCTAATAACATCTAATGTTAAATATATCTCTTGATTGTTCAGAGTAAATAAAACACCACTGGTAATTACCATTAGAAGTTTTACGAATGTGGTTGGCTTGCTTACAGAATTTAATTACGTTTTGGATCCTCGCGCACCCCTTCTGGCCTAATAAGTTGGAGACTTCTCAAACATATCTCAGGGAATTTCTTGGGCAGAACCACCTTCTAAGAAATCAAAATGGAGGAAAAGGTCCAGAGGTATTTTAGCTTTATTTCTCTTGAAAGATTTAGTTGTACTTTTACCATATTTATTTGTTAATTACACTTAATTTGAATGTGAGACATTCGAGAAAGAATGCCATTAAAATAATTTCCAAAAGACCATACCCTTTATGCAGAAGAAAAAGTGTGGGTATAGCAGCTGACAATTATTTGTAAAATGTTCATGCTGCTGACTTAGGTTCTTTACTCCAGGTGAATGGACAAAGACAACTGGGTGCAGAGAAGTATTCAAAAGAAAAAGAAAGGAAATTAAGGTACTGTGCTAGGCAGAATAATGCCCCCAGAGATGTTCACATCTTAATCATCAGAACCTGTCAATATGTTTTGTTTTACATCAAATTAAGGGATGAAGTTTGGAGATGATATTAAGGTTGTTAATTAGCTGACCTTAATATAAAGAGATTATTCTGTTTTATTCTTGGGGGCCCAATGTACTCACAAGGGTCCCTAAATGTGGAAAAGGGAAGCAGAGAAGAGGTCAGAGTTAGAGAGATTTGAAGACTGAGGAACGTGCCACCAGTCAAGGAATGCCTCAAGAAGCTAGAGTAGGCAAGGGGACAGATGCTCCCCAGAGCCTCCAGAGAGAAACACGGTCCTGTGGAAACCAAGATTCCAGCCCAGTGAGACTCCCAACCTATAGGCTTGTAATAAATTTGTACTGTTTGTGGTAATTTGTTATGGCAGCAATAGAACACTAATACAGGTACAGTCATACAAGGTAATACAACATAATCATTAAAATTACTACTTAAGAAGATTCCCTAATGATGTGGAAAATATTCTCTATTGTTAGGTTAGGAAAGCAGATGAGGAAACACCATATACACTAAAATCAAAGAGAAAAATATTTATATACCAGTTTAGATAAACTGAAAGATATATTATAAAGTGTCATTCATGGTTCTCTATGAATGCTGGGCTGATGATGATGATGATTTGTATTTCCCAAATTTCTTTTTTTTTTTTTTAAAGATTGGCACCTGGGCCAACAACTGTTGCCAATCTTCTTTTTTTTTTTTTCAAAGATTGGCACCTGGGCTAACAACTGTTGCGAATCTTTTTTTTCCTTTTTTTTCTGCTTTATCTCCCCAAACCCCCCCTGTGCACAGTTGTATATCTTAGTTGCACGTCCTTCTGGTTTTGGGATGTGGGACGCTGCCTCAACGTGGCTTGACCAGCGGTGCCATGTCCGCGCCCAGGATCCGAACCCTGGGCCGCTGCAGCAGAGCACGGTGAACTTAATCACTCGGCCACAGAGCTGGCCCCCCAAATTTCTTTTGTAATCAATAAAATAAGAAATAAAGAAGTAAAGAAAATTGTTGAATGTGATTGACCTTAAAATGAGAGACAGATTACTCTACTAGTAGCTTAGTAGAGTAGGGAGAGTTTTATCTCCCTTCAAAATATATTTTTCCAAGAAAGGAGATGAACCAGAATTAATATTGTAGAGGGCTGGCCCTGTGGCCAAGTGGTTAAAGTGCTGTGCTCTCCTCTTCGGTGGCCCGGGTTTGCTAGTTCAGATCCCAGGCACAGATCTACTCCACTTATCGGGCCATGCTGTGGAGGCATCCCACATACAAAACAGAGGAAGATTGGCACAGACGTTAGCTCAGTGACAATCTTCCTCACACACGCAAAAAGAAAAAAAATATCATAAAGCCCCTGTAGATTAGCTTGCACTCAATCCTTACTTTACCAAATTTCTGCATCCCAAACACACTTTAAAAGATAAACAATTTGTTAATGTTTACCTGCTTTATTTTTGGATTTTCTTTTTCTATGAACTAAAGATTAAAACCTGGGCCATATGAAATTAGAAAATATTTTTGGCGTACAAAGATTAATCTTTGAATCTATGTATTAATGGTGTCAGGATTAATTACAACAGCAGGATGGCATCTGTACCTGTATAGTGTTGAAGACTAAAATCTCAGGTGAATGAACTTACCTTTATGGATTCAGCTGGATAATCTCTTTTCTCTTTCCTTACTAGATTTACTATGGCACCCGTCATGGTTAAAAAGTCACTGCCTTCCCTTCACGGTTTGTGTATTTGATTTTTCATTAGTGGTGAATTTTACTGTTGCTCCTTATATTTGTAGAGAACATAACTTAAAGAAAATTCAACTTCTATAAGCAGGATAAAACTCACTGTTTAATCAAATGCTTTATTTGATGTCAAGTGAATTTTTAATATTATTTTTCTACACAAATAAAACTGCTAAACTTTAATAAAGGCATGGTTCCAAGTCACAGTGCAGAATATGATTATTTAGTATCTGGGAGGCTGCAGACCACAGCCATCGACAGAGGGGGGCTCTGGCATCAGGAGTGCCTGGGTTCAAACGATGGCTTCAGCTCTGGTTCTGTGCTCCTGGCAAGTCACTTCACCTTTGTGAGCCTCCTTTGTGACATGGACAGTGACCATCCAGTTCTCCTAGGGTTATTGTGAGAAGTAAAGGAAACAAAATGCCTTTCCTTGTCTAGTAATCAGCAAGTGGTGGCTAACCTTTTGACTGAATGCACTTTGTACCAAGTGTTGTTACTTGAACTACACAATTTAAGAAAATTCAGTTATTGCCTGTGTTTGTATTCTCTGTGGTTATTTCAAGGCATGTTTTCTTATTCAGTGTGATAAAGTAACACATATGTGACAAGAAACTGCTGTTGTATGGAAAGCTGACTGGCAGAAGTGACAGAAACGTCTACTTGATATCTGTGTTTGACAGTTTTCTATCACCTCATTTGAATGAGAATATGAACCTGCACTTAATTTCTCCAAAACACTTTATAAAGGGGATGTAATCTCTTTATTCTCCTGTGACAGAGTGTGAAAAAGGACTAGAGTGTTTTGAGGTACAAGTCATAAAAGAAAGGAAAGACAAAATAGTATTGCATTTTAGCCTCTGAGCTCTCCCACAAAAAGGATGGGAGTCCCAGTACACTCATTCTTTTAGATAAATGTGCAAAAAGCAGAAGACATTGGGAATTTGGTCCTTGGTGGGTGGGCATGGGAGTTATAATGAAAGATGAAAATGGCATGAAAACAAGAGCTCCTTGGTGGAACTTACCTTCTCTACTCCATTTGCTTTATTATCACTATTAAGGATTTCTTATGCTGAACTCAAACCGGAGTGTTATTTTGTGACATAGCAACCATGTCAAAGCCTCAAATATGAGTACAACAAAACCCAAAGCATAAACAGGAACTTAAAACAGGTATATGTTTCTCCCAAAATGTTAAATCAAGAGTGACTAAAAGAGCCAGGTTACTCGTGTAAAAGTGAGGAATAAAAGATAATAAATTCTTAAATCAGATGTAAGTAATCGAATGAAATAGCCTTGCTTTTCTAATTTACTTTACCCTTCCTGGAATAAATTATTTATTACAGTGAATGTTGAGTCTCTGGGACACATTAGGATATTCTTTAGATACAAGTTTGGACTGTCAATTTTGTGCTAAAGGTAAATACAAAATAACATTTCATGTTTTAAAAGCAAACTGCTGAAAGTTAAGTATCATATCACTCAGAAAGTTTATAAGGTTTCACAACTGTTTTAACACAGAAATCTGTTTATTAAACCCAACAAAACAGAAAAAATTATACCAGCCCTCAATTTTTGAATTTTCATTTAAATAGGCAAACTCTAAATCCACACCTTAAAAGATGTTTGTGCATCTATGTATTTCCAAAATACTCATATTTCAATAAGATTTTCACATTATATTCACCAACAGTATCACAAAAGTTCTTTTTTTTGTTTTTGTTTTTTGTTTACGTAACTGTAAGGAACAGTAATTCTAGAAACACTAGAAGAAAAAAGCATAGCAATGTCCACAGTTACAAGAAAAAGTGCACATTACTTGGTCACAATCACAGTCATTACTTGAAAAACTATATGTAACAAGTAGGTAAGAAATATCACTGATGCCTTAAACTCATTATCAAAAACTGAATGACATAAATTTACATGAAATAAGGCAAATTCAGGAATGCACAAAGAATTTGGAATCCAACCAAAGCTAAACAACAGAAAAAAATTGCACAAGGAGCTTAAACTGATATATTTCTCCCTAAATGTTTGAAAAATAGGCTTGCCTCAGTGCACAAAGAAAACATCATTCATGTGTACCCAACACTATAAAATAAGAAAGAAGGGCAAAGTGTGGGGAACAGGAGGGGACAGTTCATTGTAAGTTGCAGCTGCATCCACTGAGAGTTCTTTAAATTTTTGCCTAGAACTGGAAATTATACAAATCATATCAGGAGAGGTAATGGTCTTTTTGGAAACTATTTCTGAAAGAGAGAAAAAAAACCTACACACAAGAGTGCAAATTTTCAGATTGTCACTTGCAACCTCTTAACATTCAGTTATCTGCATCCAGTGGCTGCTAGAGGGACGCCTGTAAGATAGCAGCGGCAATCCAGGGTGAGCAGCTGTAAGAAACCAAGGTGTGATTTTTTTTCAATGATATGTCTTTTTTAACATTAAAAAATTCGGATGAAAACCATTATGTAAAGATGCAGTGTTGAGTGGCATGCTCAGGATCAGCATGAGTACAGAAATGCAGGCTTCTCTCGGAAGTAGTTCCTGATGTGCTGATTTAAAGAACGTAGGCAAGGATTTTTTTTTTTTTCAGCATCAAGTGTTATTTTTGTAGAAAGAATTTGGAAAGAGGAGAAGGCAAAGGGATGTGGAAAAGGTACTTACAGTAGTTTCTCAAAACAGTTTTCTCTTAGGACCTATGAAAAAGTTACCAAAGTAAAAATGACAATTTCGAATGAAAAACAAGTTTTCTTTTTATAAAAATTACATATTTTTTTTTTAAAATACAAGATCCTTTTCATTGTTATAGCCTGTAGCAACAAGAAATTTTGGCTTTTTTCTCTTTTTTTGCCAGATACTGCAGCTCTCAGTCCAACGAGTCAGGAGCAAATTCCACTAATATTTCAGTTGGATCTTGAACTACTTTTTATACCACAAGCTTCTTCTTTTATCCTTGAATTAGGAATATACAGCCTTTTTGCCCCAGATATTTACGCTGACACACTAAAACAAAAAGCAGTAGGCTGATACATTAAAGTATCACGAGTACTTCAGAGGTCAGGGTTCCTTTGAAGCACCTTAACACATCACTTTATGGATCAAGGACAATGTGGCATAATGGAAGTATTTCTCTTAAGACTGTGCAGTAAGACCAGAAGCATCTCTGCTGGGAAATCAAAATGTCATTAGTGGAAACTGCAAACTTAGACCTCAGTGAATAGGATCGTCATCTGACTCAGTTCTGTTGTAAAATAAGATTTTCCAGTTCATCTGCAGAACGTAATAAAAATGCAGCTGATTCTCGATATCCTGCAACGAGCTGTCTCACGGCATTGATTTCAGTTGGACTCAGCTGAGGTCTGGAGCTTGAACTGCTGGAGGATCCTGAGCTAGTCGCCAACTGCCTCTTCATGCTGAGATCGGTGGGTCCTAGAAAAAAGTAATCACAAAATTAGACATGAACAATTTTTGTTCTAGAACCTTGAAAATGACCGCTGACTTAGTTCATGTATTCTTTCTTGAGAAGCTACTGATACCTTTAATCAAATACATCTGCTCTCAGAAAGACTAAAGAGCAACATGATGCAAAATGAGTGGCTGGGTATTCTCTTAGACTCCTTGTCCAGCCTCTGGCAATCACCTGTTATTGTGGAAAGACAGTGAAAACCTTCTCTTAGCATATCTTTTTTTGAAAATTCAATTTGATGTCCACTTTCCACATATTGTAGAAGATGCTCTGTAATAGTGTAAAGTGATGGGAATTACAAACATTTTTTATTTGCTATATTCATTAACAAATAATTTAGACCCCATCAATTCAGAAGTCAAAAAATCCTAGACTGTGACACTAATGACTCTAGATTACAAACTCCTCAACTGAGAACAAAGTAAACTGAGGACTGGGGAGTTCAATGACATGTTTAGAGTTCAACAACTTTTAAGTGGCACGATAGGCACGTGAGTTGAATATTTTTTTTTCATTTCAAGCAATGCTTTTTTCCTTTAGGCTGATTAATGTTTAAAAATGTGGGCATATTAGACTGTTAGTTTCAGAAATGTACAATAAGGAAACGACTAGTACAAACAATACCACAAAGGAGCCAGACTTGGAATACTGCTTTAGGTGTTGCTAAAGTCACTTCTATATTTATTTGCACAAAACATTCACGTGTCAACACTTTTTTCTCACATATATTTAAACCAAGTCATGTAGTCTGTTTTTTGACAACAGTTTGTAAACTTTTACTTACAGACTTTTAAATAACTTTATAGTTATTTTTAATTCATATATTTGTATTAAGATGCTTTGTATCAATTTTTTTTGTATTATTAATAAGGTTTTATTACATACTTAAGTGTTCATTTTTATAGTTCTTACATGTCATTAAGGAATTTATATAATTATTAAATATGCAGTAATAGATGTAAGATCCTTGAATAAAATACTACTAAGCACATAACTAAAGGTATGCTCAAAAGCTGTAGTGATTCTATAACTTGAAATTATTTTAACATATTTTTCCTAAACATAATTTTTCAGATAACATTCATTTCATGAACTAAAATAAGGGATGTTATTTTCTCCTTCTAGTTCTCCTTGAGGCATGATGGAGACAGGTCAAGATCCAACATCCTGCAGCCTCTGCCCCTAAGGGAGAAAAGGACTCTGTCAGCTAGGAGGCAGATGTCCCATGAGAGGCAAATAGCTTCACTTGGAATTTAATTAGGACAGAGGCAAGAAAAGCACACAAGAACTCTGACATCTGAGAGAAACTTACATCCACTTCTGCCATGGCCTTTCAAAGCTTTGATTTCCTAGCAGGCATTAGCTTCCATTTGTTCTGCTGTTTACAAAATCATGATCCAGACAGACAAGGGGAGAGACACAGGGATGTCACACTTGCAAATGGAAATTACTGAGCAAGTATTCAAGTAAATTATTAACAGTAACTAGTTTATTTGGGAAGTTCTGAGTGAATTAAAAAAGCATCATGAAATAACAGCGGTTCCGGTCTCTGGATGAACCCACTCAAATTTTCTTTTTCTGCTTTACATTCAAGACTCCCAGTATAAATCTTTATGAAAGAAAATTGAAAGGCGTTTCCTCTCAGTTATGTAAATATCTAGTGTCTGGTTAGCTAACTATCATTATTTCATTAGAAAGTGTAACATTTTGTGATGGTTTTGCTGCCAAGTCAAGTTGTGGATTGGCATTCTTAACTAGAACTGAGAAAGGGTGGGGCTAGTGATCTAATTCTTTTTGGGGTGAGAGAAATTATGATTGTATTCTAATACTGGAGTTTATGGATTACTCTCTACCTCCAGCTCAAGGATATAAGCTTCCAAACTAAGACATGGCTTTCATTTCTTTTAGATCATTATTAACATAGGCAAACTCTAGACAGCTCAGTAATTTAGAAGCCATTCACACCTCTGTTTCTTGTTTTTCTGGAAGAAAGCTGACTTCATTATCTTGCTTTCTTTTGTATCTATAAGATCAGGATTGAGTATATAAATCAAAACTACAGGGAATTCTTTTTGCTGAGTGTTTATTATTCAAATCTTCAGAGTTATGAGGTTCAATAGGGAAGCAAAAAAATTAAAATAGTTACAAAGGAACAAACTATTTAACTAGTGACTATTCAAACAGCCTCTCCTTGTTTGTCACTAGTATTCATTTCTGCTTCATTGAGTCAATGTCATATTTAACTGGTTTGGCTTAACCCAAACAATAATATAATGCAATTAGAATGCATATCAATTATAAAGTTGAATACCAAATTTTATGAAGATGCTGAATTTAACAACATCCAGGAAAGTATTCTTTGAGACCTGCTCAAATCACAGACAAAGCACTGAAAAGTGTGGTTCTGGAAGAGCAGGACCAGTTCACAAGAAAACGAGCAAGGATAATGACAATAGATGCTTCAAGAGAAAATGATTCAAATATCAGATGTTAAGGCATATATTCCAGAAACTCGACAGGGCATTTTTACATAAGTACCTACATTTTAACCAAAACGATGCAGACTTATTTTATGTTCATTCTGAAAAGTTGAATAAGAGAGAAAAGATGTTTCATGCTAACATACAACATTGTTAGAAAAATTAAGACCCATCGAAAGCAACCTTTGATTCATTTTTTAAGGTTTGGGGACACATTTAAATTATAAGTAAATTCTAATTAAATGAAAATATATACCCATAATTCTTTTTATTTTTTAAGTTGAGGTATTAACTGAATACTTTCCCCCTATTTATGGTGCATATTTGGTCCCTCTTTTAATTAGATTCACTTTTGTGGTCTTATTCGCTGTCAATTATCCTCTGATATAGACAAAGTTTTGTTTTACACACAGTAAATTCTTTTTTTAAAGACTTTGATAGCCATTTTTATCATATACACTGAGGGCAAGAATGCAAGACCCATGAAAGCAGGCACCCTTTGGGTCTAATTTACCACATTTGTCTCAGTAGCTGAGACGGTGCATGATACAAAATAAGGCTCAATAAATATTTGTGTAATAAATAAATGAGAAGTGCCAGATCCTTTCTGCAACAGACACTTAAAAAACAGAGAATGTATTATGTCATTAACAACACCCAATTATGGTTAAAAACAAACTGAATAGACATAGAACACAGTGGATTTAATGTATTATTCAAGTAATATAACTCTAATATACAGGAATATTATTGCCATAAAAGTCATCATCCAAAATTGTGAAAAAATAATCTAAAGTAGAATTGCATATAACAGTACTTTCTGCATGAATTGTTGCTGAAAAAGAGAAAAATAGTCATTGTCCATTTCCTAGTCATGTTTGTTTTACCATACATGTTACAGTGAGTCTTGAGCTGGGCGAAAAGTCAGTTCTAGCTGCATGCAACCTTCTCCTACTTCCCCGTCTTCACTTAGAATCTCCACTCCCAAAGCACGCACTCTGAAATGCTTGGATAACTGGCAATTCATTTAACAATTTTACGTAAGTGGATGACATTTTTAAACTCATGCTTTAAAACAAGGGTTGGTAAACTTTTTATACAAATGGCCAGATAGTAAATATTTTAGTCCCTGCAGGTCAAGAGGCATTTAGGTGCTTATATGAAAAGAAAGTAAATTTTCTTGATTTTTTTTAATTGATCTATAATTGACATATAAAATTATAATGTTATAATATATTAGTTTTAGGTGTACAATATAGTGATTTGATACTTGTATATATTGTGAAATGATCACCGTAATAAGTCTGCTTAATATCCATCACCACACATACTTAACAATTTCTTTTACTATATGAGAACCTTTAAGGTTTCTTCGTAGCAACTTTCAAATATACATGCAGTATTATTAACTGCATTCACCATGCTGTACATTACATCCTCATGAGTTATTTATATTTGGAAGTTTGTATCTTTTGATGACCTTCACCCATTTTGCCCACCCCCGACCCCTCACCTTTGGAACAGCCAATCTGTTCTTTCTATCTATGACTTCAGTTTTGTTGTTCTTTTAGATTCCACATATAAGTGAAATCATACAGTTTGTCTTTCTCTGTCTGACTTATTTCAGTTAACATAATGTCCTCAAGGCCCATCCAAGTTGTTGCAAATGGCAAGATTTCCTTCTTTTTTATCGTTGAATAGTATTCAATTCTGTGTATTCATATATATCCATTCATCCTTCAATGGACATTTCAGCTGCTTCCACGTCTTAACTACTGTAAATAATGCTGCAATGAACATGGGGTGCAGATATCTTTTCAAGTTAGTGTTTTCATTTCCTTTGGATAAATACTCAGAAATGGACTTGTTGGATCATATGGTAGGAAGGTATTCAAATGTGTCTGATTAAGGACAAAATGTAAACATGCACTGTTAACAATTTCCTGTGGATTTTAGTTTAGCCTTCAAATAAAGACTTTTTTTAAATTAAAAAATCTGCTCTTATGGCCACTTCTAAATGATTTGTTTGTTTAGGGTTGTAGTAGGAAGAGGCCTTATAATTTATGGAGGGGGGAGAAATAGTCAAGGTCCCTTGGATCTCAATGTGGCCCTTCCCAAAGGCCCTGCTCAGTGGTCTGGGAAGATGGTGGGGGAGATAAATATACACACTTTTTTTAATGTAATGAGACCATGTTTAATGAACATCAAAGTTGGCACAGACAAGGGCTGTGGGGTCTCAAAGGAATGGGGACAGCAAGGGCTACAGTTGTGGGGGGATGAGAAGTGATACCCCCTCCCAGCCCCTTTCCCATTGCCAGGGACTCACACTGTGCCCCTCAGAGCAACAGTCTGGTGGGGACAGACTGGCCCCATTTTACAGTTGGGGAAACTGTGTTTCAGATAGGTTCATTGACTTGCCCAAAGTCACACAGTGTTCCTGGTCCTTCTTCCTCCTGCACCACTGTGGCCCAGCTCAGAGGAAATTTGAGTAATTTGACAGGGGAAAATGAAAGCCCCCACAGGAAGAGCAAGCAACAGTATGGAAACAGGCAAGGGTGTCATACCTGGAGACACTGAAGGGTGCTGGCTAGAGCCAAGTGTGGATCGAGCTGAGGAGTTAGTCTTATTTTGGTTTTTTTTTGCAGGGAAAGATTTACCCTGAGCTAACAGCTGTTACCAGTCTTCCTCTTTCTTTTTTTCCTCCCCAAAGTCCCAGCACATGGTTGCATACCCTAGTTCTAAGTCACTCTAGTTCTTCTATGTGAGCTGCCACCACAGCATGGCAACTGACAGATGTGTGGTGTGATTCCATGACTGGGAAGTGAACTCGGGCCGCTGAAATGGTGAGCACACAACTTTAACCACTAGGCCATCAAGGCTGGCTCTTGTTTTATTTTTCTTAAGCCAGAATCTATTTCTATTTAAAAATGTTCAAGAGACATTAAAAGATCCAAATGCCTAAAAATGTCCAGGTTTAATATAAGATCATACTAAGGTGGTGTCTGTTGGTCCCTCCATTGGTAGAGTCTCAATTTGATCCTGGTTAATTACATGCCCCGATTATTATTTTAGTTGGGTAGTAGTGATTTCCTCTGATTCCCAGCATCTTTCATAAATGGCCACCAGTCCATGAATGACAAAAAAAGAAATACCAGAAACAATAATGAAATGTTTGTAGGTTCTACTTGAATATCCTTTCTGCATTATTCTTTGAAACCAGGTCCTCTGATTATCAGCTTGGGTAGTTGAGATATGAAGAGTTTCATCTGGTATTAGGGTAATGCTGGCCTTGTGAAATGAGTTTGGAAGTATTTCCCCTTCTGTTTTTTGGAAAAGTTTGAGAAGAATTAGCATTAATTCTTTAAATCCTTGGTAGAATTCCCCACTGAAGTTGTGTGGTCCTGGGATTTTCTCTGTTGAGCGGTTTTTGATTACTGATTCAATCACCTTACTAGTATTTGGTCCATTCAGCTTTTCTGTTCCTTCATGATTTAGTTTTGGTAGGTTATATGTTTCTAGGAATTTATCCATTTCTCCTAGATTGTCCAAATTGTTGGCACATAATTGTTCATAGTAGACTCCTATAATTCTTTGCATTTCTGTTATAACAATTGTAATGTCCCCTCTTTCATTTGAATCCTCTCTCTTGTTTTCTTGGTGAGTCTAGCTAAAGGTCACTTTACCTTTTCAAAAAAACAACTCTTAGTTTCATTGATCTTTTCTATTGTGTTTTGAGTCTCTATTTCATTTATTTCCACTCTGATCTGTGTTATTTCCCTCCTTCTACTAACTTTGGGCTTTGTTCTTCTTTTTCTAGTTCCTTGAGGTGTACACTTGTTTATTTGAAATCTTTCTAGTTTCCAAACGTAGGCATTTATTGCTATGAACTACTCTTAGAAGTGCTTTTCCTGCATCTTATAAATTTTGATATGCTCTACTTCCATTTTCATTTGTCTCAAGCTATTTTTTGATTTATTCCTTGACCCATTGGTTATTCAGTAACATGTTGTTTAATCTGTACATATTTGTGAATATTCCAGTTTTCTTGAGGTAGATTTCTAGTTTCATATTACCGCTGTCAGAAAAGATACTTGATATGACTTAATCTTCTCAAATTTATTGACTTATTTAGTAGTCTAACATATGACCTGTGCTGGAGAACATTCCAAGTGCATTTGAGAAGAATGTGTATTCTGTTGCTTTTGCACGCAATGTTCTGTATATATCTGTTAAGGCCCTCTGGTCTAATATGTCATTTAAGGCCCATGTTTCCTTATTGATTTTCTATCTGGATGAACTATCCACGGATGTAAGTGGTATATTAAAGTCCCCTACTGTTATTATATTGCTATCTATTTCTCCCTTTATGTCTGTTAATATTTGCTTTATATATTTAGATGCTTCTATGTTGGGTGCATGAATATTTACAAATGCTATATTTTTTTGTTGAATTGACTCCTTTATCATTATGTAATGAATTTGTCTCTTATTACACTATCTGTCTTAAAATCTATTTTGTCTGATAGAAATATAGCCACCCCAGCTTTCTTTTAGTTTTCATTTTCATGGACTATCATTTTCCATCCCTTCACTTTCTCTGTGTGCATCCTTATATGTGAAGTGAGTCTCTTATAGGCAGCATATAGAGGGGTGTTGTTTTTGTTGTTTAATCTATTCAGTCACTCTATGTGAACAATACATTAAAAGGATCAAATATCATGATCAAGTGGGATTTATTCTAGGGACGTGAGGATGGTTCAACATACTCAAATCAATCAATGTAACAAATTACATTAACAAAATGAAGGATAAAACCATATGATCATGTCAATATATAATACAGCAAGAGCATCTAACAAAATTCAACAGAAATTTACGATAAAACCTCTCAACAAAGTGGGAATAGAGGGAACATACCTTAACATAATAATGACCATATATGACAAGCCCCAGCTAACATCATACCCAATGGTTAAAAGCTGAAAGCTTCTAGCTTCCTCTAAGATCAGGACCAAGAGAAAGATGTCCACTCTCACTACTTTTATTCAACATAGTATTAGAAGTCCTAGCCAGAGCAATTAGGCAAGAAAAAGAAATAAAAGGCATCCAAAACAGGAAGGAAGAAATAAAACTATCACTATTTGCAGATAACATGATATTATATATAGAAAAGCCTAAAGACCCCACCAAAAAAACCTGTTAGAGCTAATAAGCCAATTTAGTAAAGTTGCAGGATACAAAATCAATATACAAAAATCAGTTCCATTTCTATATGCTAATAATGAACTATCAGAGAAATTTTAAAAATAGTCCTATTACAATTACATTGAAAAGAATAAAATACCTGGAAATAAATTTAACCAAGGAGGTTAAAGACCTGTACACTGAAAACTATAAGGCATTAATGAAAAAAATTAAAGACACAAATAAATGGAAGGATAGTCCACGCTCATAGAGTGGAAGAATTACTCTTCTTAAAAGGTCCATATTACCCAAAGCAATCTACAGATTCAATGCAACTCCTATCAAAATTCCAATGGAAATTTTCACAGAAATAAAGCAAACAATCCTAAAATATGTAGGGAACCACAAAATAACTTGAATAGCCAAAGCAATCTTGAGAGATAAGCACAAAGCTGAAGACATCACACTCCCTGATTTCAACCTATATTTTGAAGCTATAGTACTCAAAATAGGATGATATTGGCATTAAAAACAGACACATAGATCAGTGAAACAGAATAGAAAACCCAGAAATAAACACACACATATATGATTAATTAATTTATAACAAAGTAATCAAGAGTGTACACTGGGGAAAGGATAGCTTCTTCAACAAATGTTGTTGGAAAAACTGGACAGCCAGAGGCAAAAGAATGAAACTGGACCACTTTCTTACACCACACACAAAAATCAAGTCAAATAGATTAAGGACTTGGTTGTAAGACCGGAAACCATAAAACTCCTAGAAGAAAAAATAGGTGGTGAGTTCTATGACATCAGTCTTCGTGATGATTTTTTGGATTTGACACTAAGAGTAAAAATAAACAAGTGTGAATACATCAAACTAAAAAGATTCAGCACAGCAAAAGAAACAATGAACAAAATGAAAAGACTGAATGGGAGTAAATATTTACAAATCATGCATCTGATAAGGAGTTAACATGCAAAATATATAAAAAACTCAGACAAGTCAATAGAAAAAAACAAACAATCTGATCAAAAATGAGCAGAGGATTTGACTAGACATTTTTCCAAAGAAGACATACAGATGATCAATAAGTACATGAAAAGGTACTCAACATCACTAATCATCAGGGAAATGTAAATCAAAATCACAACGAGATATCACCTCACATCTGTTAGAATGGCTATTATAAATTTTCACAAAGGTTTTATGGACAAACTCAAAATATAACAATTGAAAAAATGTATATATATGTGTGTGTATATATATACATTTGGAATACAGGTCCTAATGAGAATGAAATTCTTTTCCTTAGAAGAGGGGATAATATTTTGCTTAATGGGGTTCACATTTAATGTTCTCTCATCAAAATCAATTGCAAATGTTCATCTATTAATGTGGATCTGTACAGAGATTTTATGAATTTCACCTTTGAAAATGTCCATTTTATACAGATAGGTATTTCCAAATACTGATATCAGTCTACAAGAATATGATTTTGACTGAGTGTATTCATCACTTGGAAAGCATTCATAGAATTCTATTAGATTCTTTTCTTGCTACTTGCCTTTAAGCATGTCAATGCATTGCAGATTAATTACTTCCAGTTGAAGGTTAAGCTGGAAGCTCTTGAGTTGTACAGTGAAAAGGACTTTGAAATATGGGAATTTACTTTGCACTTGCATTAAGGTCCAAAAAACATTGCTGAGCATGTAGGGTGTGGTCAGTAAGTATATCCACTGGAAATCTGAGTGGGAATGGAGATTTAAGTCCTTGTGTTAACTTTGACAATATGGGAAGTTTATAAAGCAGCTAGCTGTTACTTGTGATTCAAACAATGTTGGGTATTAGCAAAATGTCTTCATCACAATATAAGCTTCATATATAAGCACTGTTTTTCCTTGTAATTTTAGACTGAGTTCATCAGGAAATATTGTGAATTCTTTAGGAAAAGCTAATTGGAAATAGCCATTTAGTATTTGATGATAAAGCTTGAGGGCAGTTGTTGTTCTTCAGAAAAATGTCGATTTTAGGTTTGACCGGAGAAAAAACTGCAGTAAAACTTTATCACAAAGCCATAAAACAGCTGTGTGGTCAGACAAGTTAGGATATTCTGACTCTGTTTCAGACAGAATTTCACAGAACTGACAATTACATTGATGAGAAAAAATGAAGTTTAAAGTTGACTCTGCTGTTTCAATAACACGACATATTCAAATGTTTTCCACAATGTACCTGCTGATGAAGTGTTCAAAGAATGACCATATGCCTTATGTTTTAAAAAGTTTGTAAATTTATCCAAATAAGCCTCTTTCTGCTTCACACATCTTAGCAGACTCCACTTCAGATTTTATGGAATTAGTTTTTCTTAACTTTGAAAATATTCTCAGCTATACTTGTTCCATTCATCCCCTTAATTCTTCTGTCACTTCAAATTCATCACTGATTCCTCAAATAAATAACAAAAGTATCAATAACATCTCAAATTATTAAAAGATGAGGAAAACCACTTGAAATCAGTTGCTTTGTTTTTAATTGATTATTGCCAATATCTCAATTTCTTCAACCCTTTAAGCACTGTTTTTGCTATTAATACTAACAGTCAAACACGTTTATTTTCTCTGGACACATTTCTTCAGCTGCTGCAATCAAACATAATTGAATAAAATCACCATCAGTAAGTAAAGTGACTTCCCCTGCTTGACTAATACATGAACTATTTGGAAACTTACTTCGGTTGTAGGCTCATTTATATTTCATATTTTCATTAGATGTTTAATAAAGGTATTTTATTAATATTTTCATACTTTTCTGCCAAAGGGTAAAAAAAATTAACAATTATTATTCAGCATCTTGGCTAAATTCGCTAATGTATATAAATCCTCCAGCACAGGGCTGGGTTATTGCAGATACACATTCCTAGATTCAGCATGCTAATAAGCACATTTAGATTCACAAGGGGTTGCACTATAATTGCCTTTTTAATACTGTTCTTGATGATAGGATTACAGTAGCATCATAAAATGTACTTGCGTGTTTCCATTTCTCTTTCTTTTCCCCTTTTTTAGAAATGTTTTTCTAAAATGAAGATTATCTAGTTCTTGAAGTTTGGGTAAAACTCATTTATAAAACCATCTGAGTTGATTTTTTTAATACTGATTCAATTTATTTAATCATTATGAGTTCATTGGGAATATTCTTCCTTTTTGAGTAAATATTGGTCAATTATTTTTGTAAAACACAGTATACTTAAATTCAGAGATACAAACATAGCATAAAGGTATTAATACTTTAATTTTTTCAAAGATTTTGCTTTTGATCTCGTTAGTCTTCTCTATTGCTCCTTTGTTTTCTATTGTTTTTCTCCATTTATTTTCTTCTATAGGCTGTATTTTCTTTGTTCTGTTTCTAACTTCTTGAGTTAAATAAGTAGCTCGTTAATTTTCTATTTTTTTCTACAGCGTGTGCTAAAATACCACTTTAGCTCCATCCCACAAATTAATGTGTAGTGTTTTCGTCTTCATTAATTATCAATATTTCTGAACACAATTCCATCAGTATGTCAATGATTCTTTGGTTGTCACCATTTGCTTAAGTGTCTGAAAGAATGTGTATCAGGTAGTTGGAGGTGGGGCTGACCTGGTGGCATAGCCATTAAGTTCATGCACCCTGCTTGGGTGGCATGGGATTCACAGGTTCAGATCCTGGGCACAGACCTACACACCACTCATCAAGTCATATGTGATGGCATCCCACATACAAAGTAGGGGAAGAAGGGCACAGATTTTAGCTCAGAGACAATCTTCCTCAAGCAAAAAGAGGAAGATTGGCAACAGATGTGAGCTCACGGCTGATCTTCCTCACCAAAAGATAAATAAATAAATAAATAAAATAGTATTCTTCACATAGTTGGAGGCAAGTTCCAGATATAGTCATTAAATTAAATTTTAATTATTTTTTTCAAATCCAAATGACTTTTCTGTCCATCAGTTTCTGAGAGAAGTGTGTTAAAAGTCTATGGCTATGATTGTGGGTGTATGAATTTCTTCTTGTAATTTTGTTAATTTTTTATTTATTAATTTTGTGGTTATGTTATTGGGGCATATAGTTTCTAGACTGTTAATTTTTTATTTATTAATTTTGAGGTTATGTTATTGGGGCATATAGTTTCTAGACAATTGCCACTTTCTGATGAAATGTTCCCTTCATTATTAGGTAATTAATTGTTTATGCTCCAAAGCTTTTGTCTTAAAGCCAATTTTTGACATTAATGTGTCATACACACTCACAGAGGTATAAAAATTTCCTTTCAATACTTCTAAAAGGTTGTTTTGTATGGGTCTTTCCTATCAAAATAGAGGTATATTTTATTTATGCACCTACCTAAGACTCTGTTCTTTAACAAATAATGGATTACAACAGAACACGGTGAGGTGAGGTGTTCAGAGACAAGGTCAGATGCTATCGTTCAGTGGGAACTGTTTGTTTCTTCTGAAGTCTATGTCAAACTAAAGCCATTTTCAACCAATTAGGTCTAAATCTAAGTATACTATGACTGTGCTTTCAAGTACTTAACTCCTCTTGACCTTGTCAAATTTACTCTTCTCTGCTTAATAAACACTAATTAATCAACATTAGGTTACCAAAGATCAGGCTGTTTATCTGTAAAACATGTATCAAGTTGCTGAGATACAAATTCTGTAGATATCTAAGAAAACACAAAAAGCAAGATACACATCACTGTCAAGGCAAGCAGCAGTTTAAGGTATTACGCAAGGGAGAAAAGAGGACGATATGGATCACTCCTCCTCTCCTCCCAAATTATGTCTTTTGTCAGCAAAACTAAGGATCAGACACTGACAGCAATTACAGGTTGAATTAGAGCTCCATCACAATATACTCCCCATGCTGATTTGAAGGCAATTTTGATTATTTCTTTTAGACTGTAAGTGTCAATATTCCATACATTAAAAAAAATTATATCTGACTGTCCTGAGACAAATTTAACTGAGTCTTCGTATACCTCTGAAATGCAAATCTCTTGGACTTGCTTTAAATACAGTATTAAATTTCCCCGTCACCAGGCATTCCTATATTTCACCTTTCCCCATTGTCTTAATCCACTTGTTTTATTTCATTTTTCCCATCCAAATGTACCTTGTTTTAGGGAAAAAAAAAAAAAAAACAGAGAGAAAAATTGCCGTTGGAGCTCTCAGCATTTTTGTTCTAATCTCAATGAGTCTTTCTACACAATCAATTTGACAAGACTCCGTTATTTTTCCCATTGGCCTTTCTAATCTTTCCTCTACTTACATTTGCTAATTCCTGGTACTCAGTTCTAAACTGCCTGGGTTTATTCACTGTTTGGCCTTTCGACTTGAACTTCAAATTCAATATTTTCTAGAGACCTGACTAATCACTCTGATAAAGTGTAGAATGACCTAAAAGTATGAGTCATTGTCCCAGGAGAGTCTTAGAAATTTGTGAGGGGGAAGACTTCTAGCATGCTTTTGTTTACTCCCTATTTTTGGTTTGTAGAAAAAGACACAAATATCATAGCAGAGAGAGAGAAGAGTTACTTTTTAACTTTCAGTTGAATCAAACATACTACATTAGGACATAATGAATTTTTGTATTATTTAGGGGTTTATATACTTAATATATGTATATATATTTTTTAAGTAATAGGAAGCAATCCCTAAAAACAAAACAAAAAAATAAATAGATGCTTTGGGTTTTTAAAAAGAATTTTCAGGGAGCTCATGAGGTCAAAAATATCAAAATGCCTTGGAGCCTTGGGTTTTTCTTTTTCTGGCCAATGTTCAAGTCTTAACTTTTCAGGAATTTCGAAGGATTAGTAGCAAGTGTAGTAAAAAGGGGTGTGATAAGATAAAAACCCCCCAAATGCCCTCAGGAAAGACTTCATATGTGATTTATTCCTTCACACTTTTATTTTGTTCCATTTTTAAGGGAATAAAAAAATAAATAAGGCACAATTTTTAAACGCCAGTTGTAGAATGTATCTGTTTATATGTATTTATTCAACCTATTTCAAGAAATATTTGAAGACACTTGAAAGATATAAATTAGATGGAAACTCTACTTGTGTTAAAGCACTGATAACTCAAGTAAATAGTAAAAACCTAATGTAGTTGGACTTGGACCAGATTTCATCTATGAATGATGAAATCTAATTTATTATCCACATAAAAAGATGTAGCATATAGCAATAAAATTATAAGACTAGCAAGTGGAAAACCTGGGTTCAATCCTAATGCAGAAAATTTCTAGCTATACAATTTTAGGTAAACCATTTCCCTTCACTGAGATCCCCAATACTACTGAATAATATGACTGCTTTTGTCTATTTGTCATATTATTGAAGCAGGGGAAATAAAATTATGAATGTTAAATGTTAAATAAGATCTTTTTCTTAACTTGGATCCTACCCTTACCTTTAGTGCTTAGTGATAATGTAGGATTCAGGGATTCTTTATGTTAAAGTCTAAGGATTTATTCAAGTTGATGTGATTTGGATTAATCAAGGTTCTCCAGAGAAACACCACCAACAGGGTGTGTGTCTGTGTGTGTGTGTCTGTGTGTATATAAATTATATACATGTAACAAGGAACTGGCTCACTTCGTTATGGAGGCTGGGAAGTCCCAAGATCTGCAGGTGGCAAGCTAGAAACCAAGAAAGCTGATGATGTAGATCCAGGCCAAAAATTGGCAGGCTCAACCCAAGAATTGCTGATTCCTGAGTTCACGTCCAAAAGCAGGAAAAGACTGATGTCCCAGCACAAGCAGTTAGGCACAAGAAGTTCCTTCTTTCTTAGCCTTTTTGTTCTATTCAGTTCTTCATTTGATTGGATGAGAACCACCCACATTAGGTAGGGCAAGCTGCTTTACTTAGCCTGCCAATTCAATGTTAATCTCATTCAGAAACGTTCTCCCAGACACACCCAGAATAGTGTTTGGTTAAAGGTGTGGGCATCCCATGGTCAGTCAAGTTGACAAAAATAACCATCACATTCATATATCTTATTCAAGATAATTTCCCCTCTGATCTCAAATAGCGGGTATTCTAAATCACTTTTAATGTTTTGAGATAGTTATCTAAGACATGTTTACCACAAGATACATACTTGTTATACAAATAAGAGTTGCCTTTTTTTCTATATGCTCAATGACAAAATGAATTATATTAAATTCTCGGATATTAAACTCACACCCACACACAGTATTTATACCACAGTGATTAAAAAACTTAGGATAACAACAACCATAGCAGAAATACTGATGGCTCATGAGGTAAGATATACGTGAATTAGTGAAGTAATAACTCTTCTAGAATTGGTATTTCTAATAATTAACAATCAAATTGATATTTAATAACTGTAATATTGTAATAATATAAAAATCTACAACTGACTCTCAGCTTGGTCATAATGTTAGGCAATAATTTTTAGTAAAAATTGCTTACAGTCTGGTATAATAGTTAATTTGTGTCACTGTTTTAAAGGACAAAATTAGAGAATTTTTTTCTTTTTTAGCAACTTTCCAATATTCTCATCACTATCAGTAATCCAAACAATCAGTAACCCAAAATTATGTCTGATATAGTTTCTATTCACATGTTTTAAATCCCTTAAAGTTCACTATAAGTAATAACAACTATGGAAATCATATTATAGGATAAAAGATGGTTATAGGATCCTATATATACGAGTTTATAAGTTATATATTTATAGAACAAAGTACAGTTGAGATAGTTTAGCCTGCTTTGTTTTAAAAATTGTCAGATCTTTCTATTTTTTTTTTTTGTGCAGAGTCTCAACAAATTTTACTCAATACTTATTTTAAGAAGATGTTTAAGTGGTATATATACGAGGTAAATTTTACACTTTTTGCCTTGGAATTGGGAGTGAAATTAGGTTGAGTAGATCCTGCTACCTCTGCAGTATCCATTTGGCTCTTAAAATCTAATAATTAAAGGTTAAGAAGAGAAAAAACACTAACTTTGTGAAAAAATAAATGATAGAAGTCTAGCAAATATTCAACTATAACTAAATCAACTATTGAATCATTAAAATGAAGCTAGATCAGCAAGCATGGCTATTCTGCCTGTTAAAGAATATCCAGGAGTGCCATCAGCATCATGGTGGCTTAAGCTGCTCCTCCTTTTTGTCCCCCGTTTTGAACAATAAATTAGACATCCATCCATGAACAGAAGCACCTTTGTGGGAAATGTAGGATCCAGCACTATATGCCAGGAGACTCGGGAGGAGTCTTGTTGACTTGTGCATCCAGTGATAGGCAGACAGACCTTGGTATGGGTTGCAGAACCAGCAGAGCAGCGATCCTGCCCCAAGTCCTCTCACTGAGGCTTGGAAAAAACTGGGAGAGTGCTGATCTGGGCAGGCACCCACAGATAAGACAAAATTTGGAGAACTCCAACCTTCCCAAGGGGAGATATCAACATGCCATTGGAGCAAAATAAAAGGTATGAGTTTGACTGCAGTGGAGATGGTGAGAGGAATTTTCCCTGTGCCTCCCCACCCTCCCCCACCCAAGGAAACACTGCACAGGACTAAATTATCCAGTGGTGGTGACCTCTCTAGCAGAGAAAAAGATCAGCGGGTACCTGGCTATCCCCATTGTACAGAATGCTGTTGGAGAAAGCTGTTCTCTCCAGCAACACCCAGAGGACCAAGGCAGGATCTCCATAAATGGGGCAAAGGAGAAGATTGGGAAAGAGGCAGATAAGAATATCAAAGGACATTAAAGGGATGCAGTTCCTGCTGACTATACCCAGTACTTCAATAAGAATTCATCCCATGAGCCTCGGAGAGTACCTCACCCAAGTATCTCCACACTGGGTCCATGGGCACCCCCAACACCCCAAGTGCTAAACCCACACCTCCCTCACTATGCAGCCTGCTTCTTGTGTATGCTCCTGAGAGTAGTGGAAAGAGCAAGTCCAGTAAATGAAGTCCTATCAGAAAAACAGATAAGGATCTGTGGGCAAGGGAGAAACCACAAACTTGAGCTACAGCACCACCTTCTGGAAAAGTCAGAAGGCAAAGAAAATCCCAACTATAACAGCACCAGCTAACAGTATACTCCACTTTAAGGCAACTAGTCAAGTTTTAAGGAGGTGTCTACTACTTCAAATGTGAAAGCAGCAATGCAAAAATATAAGGAACATGAAAAATCAAGAATATGTCATCACCAAAAAATAACAATAATTGTCCAATAACTAAACTCTGATGCATGGAATTTTGTGATCTAGCTGATAAACTATTCAAAATAACTGTTTTGAAGAAACTCAATGAACTACAAGAAAACCTAGAAAGACAATTCAATGAAATCAGAAAAAAAAATACATGAACAAAATGACATATTTACCAAAGAGAGAGAAATCATAAAAAAGAAGGAAATAGAAATTCTTGAGTTGAAGAATTCAATGAATGAAATGAAAATCACCATAGAGAACATTTGTAGCTGATTAGAGCAAATAGAAGACAGAATAAGTGAATTAGAGGACAGAAATTTTGAAATAACCCAATCAGAATAGAACAAAGAAAAAAATGAAAAAAGAGTAGTGAAGAAAGCCTATCTGATCTATGGGATTCCATCAAAACAAATATAGCTGTGCATTGTTTAACAACAGAGATACATTCTGAGAAATGTGTCGTTAGGTGATTTTGTTGTTGTGCAAACAACATAGAGTGTACTTACACAAACCTAGATGTTATGGCCTACTATACATCTAGGCTTTATGCTACTAATCTTATGGGACCACTGTGATATATGCAGTCCAATGCTGAGTGCAACATTGTTATATGGCATATGACTGTATTGGAATAACTAGGATTCAATAGGGAGAAGAGAGGGAGAAGAAGACAGAAAGTTTATTAAAAGAAATAATAGCTGAGAATTTCCCAAACGTGGGGAAAGACTTGAGCATCCAAGTTCCCAAAGATAACAGATCACTTGCTTTTCTCAATGCAAAAAGACCTTCTCAAAGGCACATTATAATAAAACTGGCAAAAATCAAAGATAAAGAAAGAATCCTAAAAGTAAGCAGGGAAAAAAGATTGTAATCTACAAAGGAACCTTGAAATCAGCAGATTTCTTAGGCTAGGAGAGAACAGAGTGATATATTCAAAATGTTGAAAGAAAAAAATTCCCAGCCAAGCATACTTTATCTGGCAAAGTTATACTTGAGACATGAAGGAAAAATAAAGACTTTTGCAGACAAACAAAAGCTGAGTCCATCACCACTAGACCTGCCATACAAGAAATGCTGAAATCAGGTCTTCAAGCTGAAAAGTAAAGAGACTAATCACTGATTTGAAAACATATGAAAGCATACAACACACTGGTAACACAAAGGTAAATATACAGTCAGATTTAGAAAAGTCTAATTCTGTAATAGGAAGATGTGTTAATCACTTAATTGAAAAATAATCGTAGCTACTATAACTCAATGAATACAACATTTAGAGGTAAATAATGACATCAAAAACATAAAGGGAGGAGTAAAAGGGCAAAGCTTTTGTAGGTGATTGAAGTTAAGTTGCTATCAGCTTAAAGTGGGCTGTTTTATCTATGAGATGTGTTATACAAGCCTCATGGTAACCAGAAAGCAAAAACCTAGAGGATATTCACAAAGGAAGAAGAAAGGGGACACAGAGCATACCACCACAGAAAATCACCAATTTACAAACATAGCAGAAACAGAAAAAGAAACAATTGAAATGCAGAACAACCAGAAAGAAATTAATAAGATGGTATTAGTAAGTCCTTACATACCACTAATAACTCTAAATGTAGATGGATTTTATTCACTAATCAAAAAGCACATAATGGTTAGATGGATTAAAAAAAGCAAGACTCAACTACATGCTGCCGGCAACAGACTCACTTTAACTTTAAGGATACAGACAGGTTCAAAGTGAAGGGATGGAAAAAGATATTCCATGCAAATAGAACAAAAATAATATGAGATTAGCAATGCTTATACTAGACAAAATAGACTTTAAGCAAAAAACAGTAACAAGACACAAAGAAGGTCATTATATAATAAAAAAGGAATCAATTCATGAAGAAATATAACAACCAAATACATATGCACCCAACATCAGAGCACTTAAACATATTAAGCAAATATTAACAGATCTGAGGGAAGAAACAGACAACAACACAATAATAGCAAGAGTCTTCAATACCCCACTTCAGCAATGGATAGATCCTCCAGATAGACAATCAACAAGAAAGCATTGGACTTGAACCATGCATTAGAACAAATGGACCTAACAGACATTTATAAAACATTCAAACTAACGCTAGCAGAATACACCTTTTTCTCAAGTGCACACAAAATATTCTTCAGAATAGATCATAGGACACAAAAGGATAGGACACAAAAAAAGCCTTAGCATATCAAGGAAGATGGAAATGATATGAAATATCTCTTCTGATCACAATAGTTTGAAACCAGAAATAAACAACATGAGGAAAGCTGGAAAATCTGAAAATATGTAGAAATTCAACAACAGACTCCTGAACAACTAATGAGTCAAAGAAGAAATCACAAGGGAAATAAAAAAAAATATCAAAACAAATCAAAATGGAAACACAACATACCAAAACCCATGGGATGCAGCAAAAGCAGTTCTGAGGGGGAAGTTTATAGTGATAAATGCACGTATTAAAATAGTAGATCTTGGGGGCAGCCTGTTGGCATAGTGGTTAAATACTGCACACTCCATTTTTCTGGCCCAGGGTTCAGATCCCAGGCACAGACCTACACCACTCAAGCCATGCTGTGGCAGTGACCCACATACAAACTGGAAGAAGATTGGCACAGATGTTAGTTCAGGGCCAATCTTCCTCAAGCCAAAAAAAAGGAGTGGGGGAGGATTGGAAATAGATGTTAGCTCAGGGCCAATCTTCCTCACCAAAAAAACAAAAAGTAGATCTCAAACAATCTAACTTTACATCTCAAGGAACTAGAAAAAGAACAAACTAAGTCAAAGTTAGCCACAGGAAGGAAATAATACAGATAAGAGTGGAAATGAACGAAATAGAGACTAAAAAGATAATAGAAAAACAATTCGATGAAACTAAGAGTTGCTTTTTCAAAAAGATAAACAAAATTGACAAACCTGTGCCAGAATAAGAAAAAAAGAGAGAAGACTCAAAATCAGAAATGAAAGAGGAGACATTACAATTAATACCACAAAAATACATAGGATCATAAGAGACTATTATGAACAACTATATGCCAAAAATTTGGAGAACATAGATGAAATGGATAAATTCCTAGAAACATACAACCTACAGAGACTGAAACAGGAAGAAATAGAAAATCTGAATAGACTAATAATGAATAAGGAGATCGAATCAGTAATCAAAAACCTTGCAACACAGAAAACCCAAGGACCAGATGGCTTCACAGGCAAATTCCACTACACATTTAAAGAAGAATTAATACCAATCCTTTTCAAATCCTTCCAAAAAATTGAAGAGAAGGGACCACTTCAAACTCATTTTATGAGGCAAACATCATCCAATGCCCGATAAAGACACTATAAGTGAAAAATTTAGACCATTATCTCTGATGAATATAGGTGTAAAATTCTCAACAAAATATTAATAAACTGAATTCAAGAATATATTAAAAGGATTATATACATCATGTCCAAGTGGGATTTATCCCCACGATGCAAGGATGTGCAACATATGCCAATCAATAAATGTGATATACCACATTAATAGAATGACAGAAAAAAAATCGTATCTCAATAGATGCAGAAAAAACATTTGACAAAATAGAACATCTTTTCATGATAAAAACCTTCAACAGGGGCCAGTCCCGTGGCCTAGTGGTTAAGTTCAGCCTGCTCTACTTTGGTGGCCTGGGTTTGGTTGCCAGGCATGGACCTACATCCTATGCAGCGACCCATACACAAAATAGAGGAAGACTGGCACAGATGGTAACTCAGAGCAAATCTTCCTTAAGCAAGAAGAAGTACATTGGCAACAGACGTTAGCTCAGGACAAATATTCCTCAGGAAAACAAAGAAACAAACAACAAGAAAACAACTCTCAGTGAACTGGGTATAGAATGAACATACTTCAACATAATAAAGATTGTCTAGGATACAGCTAACATTATACTCAATGCTGAAAAATTGAAAGCTTTTCCACTTGGATCAGGAACAAGACAAGGGTGCCCACTCTCACCACTCTATTAAACATAATACTGGAAGTCCCAGCTGGAGCTATTAGGCAAGGCAAAAACATAAAAAGCATCCAAATCAGAAAGGAAGAAGTAAAACTCATTATTTGAAGATGATATAACCTTATATATAGACATTTCTAAAGAATTTATCAAAAGCCTGTTGGAACTAATCAACAAATTAAGTAAAGTTGCAAGATATACAATCAACATCCAGAAATCAGTTGCGTTTCTTTTTTTCCATGGTAATAAATTTGGATTCCATAAGAAATGTGAAACCACTGATTTTTTAAATTCAATTTATTTAAATGAAAAATGTTGTGTTTCTATACAGTTACAATGAAATATCTGAAAAAGAAAACTGTAAAATACTTAGGAATAAATTTAACCAAGTGAAAGATCTGTACAATGAAAATTACAAGATCTTGATCAAAAAAATTCAAGATAAACAAATGGAAAGATATCCTATGTTTATGGATCAGAAGAATTAATATTGTTAAAATGCCCATTCTATCTAAAGCTATCTATAGATTCAACAAGATTTCTATCAAAAGTCCAATGGCCTTTTTCACAAAAATAAAAGAACAATCCTAAAATTTGTATGAAACCACAAAAAGACTGTGAACAGCCAAAGCAATCACAAGAAAGAAGAATGAAGCTAGAAGCATCACCCTTCCTGATTTCAAACTACATTACGAAGCTATAGTAATTAAAACAATAGGTACTGGCATAAAAATAGACAAATGGAACAGAATTGAGAGCCCAGGAATAAACCCTTGCATATATAGTCAATTAATATCTTACAAGGGAACCAAGAACACTCAATGGGGAAAGGATAGTCTCTTCAACAAATGGTGTTGGGTAAACTGGAGAAACACATGCAGAAAAATGAAATCAAAATCCCCTCTTATATCACTTACATAAATTAACTTGAAATAGAGTAAAGACTTAAATATAAGACTTGGTACCATAAATCTCCTAAAACAAAACATAGAGAAGAAGCTCCCTGACATTGGTTTGAGCAACGACTTTTTGGATATGACACCAAAAAGCACAGCAACCAAAGCAAAAATCAACAAGCGGGACCTACATCAAACTAAAAAGTTTCTTCAGAACAAAAAAGACCATCAACAAAATGAAAAGACAAACTATAGAATGGGAGAAAATATTTGCAAACCACATATATGGTAAGCAGTTAAATCCAAAATATATAAAGAACTCATATAAGTCAGTAACAAAAAACATACAATCTGATTTTAAAATGGGCAGAGGAACTGGACATTTTTTCAAAGAAGATATCTAAATGTCCAACAGATACATGAAAGGATGCTCAACATCACTAATCATCAGAGAAATGCAAATCAAAACCACAGTGAGATACCACCTCATGCCTCTTAGAATGGATATCATCAAGAAGACAAGAGATATCAAAGGTTGCAAGAACGTGGAGATAAGGAAAACCCTGTAGACTGTTGGTGGGAATGTAAATTGGTTCAGTCACTATGGAAAACAGGATGCAGTTCCTCAAAAAATTGAAAATACAACTATCATATGATCCAGTAATTCCACCTCTGGATATATTTCCAAGGGAAATGAAAACAGGATCTTGAAGAGATATATGCACTCCCATGTTTACTGCAGCGTTATTCACAATAGCCAAGATATGGAAACAACCTAAGTGTCTGTCAATGGATTAATGGATAAAGAAGTTGTGGGTTTTATATGTGGAATATTATGCAGCCATGAGAAAAGAGAAATCCTGCCACATGCAACAACATGTGTGGACTGTGAGGCCATTAGGCTAAGTGAGATGCCAGAGAAAGACAAATACTGAATGACATCACTTATATGTGGGCTCCAAGAAAGCCAAACTCATAGAAACATATCGTAGATTGGTAGTTACCAGGGGCTGCGGGCTATGGGGGAATTGGGGATATGTTGTTGAGGGGTACAAAATTGCAACTAGTAGATAAATAAATCCTGGAGATATAATGCACAGCATGGTGATTATAGACAAGAATACTGTACTATAAACTTCAAAAATGCTAAGAGACTAGATCTTAATTGTTTCTACCACAAAAAAGAAATCATTATGTGACATGATAGAGTTGTTAGCTAACGCCACGGTGGTAATCATGTTTCAATATGTAAATGTATCAAATCAACACGTACACCTTAAACTTACACAGTTATATATAATTTATATCACAGTATAAATGCATTTTTAAAAAAAGAATGTACACATTTACAATTATCCAAAACTATGAAGGAAACAATGACTCGCGAAATACTAGGTATTTATGCTGAAAGATTCTCCTTATTATCCTTTTAGTCAATAGACCTTGGAGGTAAAAATATAGATTCAAGAAATCTAGAATTTTAAGAAGCAGTGTTTGGAGATAGAGTACATGTGCCTTCCTTCTCTCAATGATTTCTTACCAAAGATTTGCTTTGCTTTGTCAAAAATCAAGAGATTTAAAAGTTAAGCACAATCAGCTTCGTGAACCTAGATAAAATATTTTCCTATACGTGAAGGGAGGCAGGGTTGATGGATTCCCATGGGGGTTAATGCCCTCATTCAATTTCTCACCTTTATTGCATGGAAAGCAGAAGAAATTTTACAAGAAACAGAAGAAATCACAGAAGCAGACCATAGGTGGAGAGAGTGGTGGGAGAACAGCCCATGGAAGATGAGGATGTGAAAGAAGTGAGTATACTGTGAACACACAAAAACATGTCTCCTTTGAAAGATCACACCAAAAAGAAACGTAATATGACCTTCCTCACAATTATAGATAAACTGTGTTTATAAATATGTTTTCAGGAAGAAAGTGTTAAGAAAACATGATTATCCCCACAATATTGTCCCAAGAATAAGAGAGAGTAATTTTTTTCTTTTGGAAGATTGGCCCTGAGCTAACATCTGTTGCCAATCTTCCTCTTTTTTTTTCCTCCCCAAAGCCCCCCAATACATAATTGTATATCCTAGTTGTAGGTTCTTCTAGTTCTTATATGTGGGACTCTGCCTCAGCATGGCCTGATGAGCAGTGCCATGTCCACGCCCAGGATCCAAATCAGTGAACCCCAGGCAGCCCAAGCAGAACACGGGAACTTAACCACTTGGCGATAGGGCAGGCCCCAAGAGAGTAATTTTTTTTTTATTTTGAGGAAGATTAGCCCTGAGCTAACATCTGCCACCAACCTCCTCTTTTTGCTGAGGAAGACTGGCCCTGAGCTAACATCCATGCCCATCCTCCTCTACTTTATATGTGGGACGCCTGCCACAGCACGGCTTGACAAGCAGTGCCATGTCTGCACCCGGCATCCGAACCAGTGAACCCTGGGGTCGCAAAGTGGAAAGTGTGAACTTAACTGCTGTGCCTCCGGGCCAGCCCCACTAAGAGAGTAATTTTTATTGCCAATAATAGGAACCAGAAAAAAATTCATACATTTAGAGTAATGCACAAGCTCCCTTTAGATACATTCGGAGTACTCAAGAGGATTATATTCCCAATGGGTTTAAATTACCAGAAATAATTTATTTCCCTCTGTGACCACTGAGATATTGGCCAGAATGTTAGTCATCACACATTTAATTTTGTGATCATTTGTTAATTCTGAATTTGAGTGAGTGGAGCAACTAGCAACTCAGAGGCCACGTTGCACTGCGTGGACACATTCACACACATATCCTTTCACCAGTGCTAGCAACTGTACACGGGTGGGAGGAAAGCTTTCAGAAAAAGCATTCATATGTTAGTCAAGAGCCAAATGTCACTTAAAATGGCCATATGCCTTGAAGTCACAAAAGGAAATATTAGCTTTATAATTGTAACGATACTTGGCATTTGAAATTTTTAACATGAAAGAGAAAAAAATAAACCAACTTTGGCTTTCCTGCCCTCTTAGAGAGATTCAGAGAGTCAGACCCAAGGTCTCTAATGAGGCTGGGGGAGCAGCCTGGTCCCTATTTCAGGAAGATGCATCAGTACCTGAACCCAGAAAAGAGGAAGGTAGAAAATGGCTAATTCAATTTCCACTTAGAGAGTGATATTTCTCACTTCCTAGAAAAGCAGAAAATTCTGAACTCCCCAACAGAGCTCCTTCCTGACGAGCAGAGGGCTGGCGAGGCCAGTAAAATTTAACTGATTTATTAGATAGATTCCCAGAGGACATGTCAAAGTTCAAAGGAGGTTGTAGAAGGGAAACAACTCAAGCCAATCATAAAGAACTCGTGCCACCTGGAAAGCCACTGACCGGTCTATCAGCAGGCTCAAGAAGAAAGGTCTCAGAATACTAATGGAGTCTTCTTTTCGTTTCCCTTCTCTTCAGTGAGTAGGTACAAACACAAAATTCTCAAGAGGACCTTAAGAGTGTGTAAAGATCTATTTTACTGTAGAGAACAGGCTTTTAAGAAGCTGCTGCCAGAAAGGTCTGATCAATATTGAGCTGTAAAACCAATTACGTGTGCTGGGCAGTCCAGGGAAAACACAGGGCCACTCACTTCTCTTTGCAGAGCTCTTTCTGTGAGGTTCCCTGACCTACAGAAACCTGATGAGAGATCTGAGGTCTGTCAGACAAGCTGAACGTTGCTTCATTTTATTTTGCAGTTAATTCATATCATTTTCTTTTCAGTTTTCCAGCAAATGATGAACATAATTTCTGATCATTAAATTTTACAAAGAAGCATCATCTCTCTGAAACTCTATCTCAATACAGATGTGTGTAAATCATTCAAATTCTAGGTTGAGTTCTGGGTTATTATCAGAGTACATGTAGAAAAGCTGGAAAAACAACGAATTCAGTGGCAAAATTGTGGTCACATTTCAATATTTTGAGTTTGGGTCTGCTTTCTCCAAACATCACACAATTTCAAATTCTGTCACAATGAAATTCTTTCAAAATTTGTTTTGTTTCTAGTTTTAAAGTAATCCCAGGCTATGCCAAAGAGGTTTTTGATTCCTATGTTACAACTTCTTAGTTCTTCTCAGAACCCTAAAATAACTGAAAGTCATTTAAAAGCCAAGCAGTTTGCATTAAAAGCATTACTATTTAAGAATTACCAATAAAGTTTCCATAAGGATATTCACTGAACCCAGTTATTTCACTGAGAAGTGAATAATACATACATAACTGTTACATACATACATACATAATGATAGATACTTAATAATGATACATACATAATGATATAATAATAATTAAATGCAAAATGCCTGATGAAATAAATGTAGAAAAGGTTTCATACCATAATGCAACCATCCACACCCCAATACAATGGTGCAAGCAGAGTAGAGTCTAGAATCAACACTGTCCAATAGAAATTTCTGTGGTGATGGAAATGTTCTTCTGTGCTGTTCAGTACAGTGGCCGCTCACCACTTTGGCAATTGAACACTTGAAATGTGTCCCAGTGTGACTGAGGAACTGAATTTTAATTTTTATTTAATTTTAATTAATTTCTATTTCAAGAGTCACATGTAGCTAGTGGGTGTCATATGGGATAGCACAGATATCAATAAACATATTTGAAGGAAAGAGAAAACAATCAAAATAAGGATACAAATGAGTAGGGTTTAATGTAGGAAAATATCCTGATTAAGTCAGGCCATCAAAGAAACACGCATGGGAGAAATGGGCTTCCTAAGGACAGTCACAACAAGTTGGACACAGTGATGGAAAAAATCTCTAGATACAAACGAAGTTTCCACTGTCTGCTATAGAATGTGCTTTGACAACTCAAGTTTATTGGGACTCTACTGAGACATAATGCCTGCACAGTCCCAGTTACATTGACTTCAATTAGATCACATCGTCACCTTTCTGCACATATTATGTTATCAGCTCTTCCCTTTGTGTAAAGGTCACATGAATTACTAGAGGGGATTGTTTAACTTCTGTGAATCACTTTTTAGGCTCTACTGTATAAAATCATTATCTACACAGTTTTATGTAATAGACCTTGTATATTTTTCCACAACAGAAACACCCAGCTGGTCTCCTGGAGCAGGATGACAATGGTTCCCCCCTCATGCATCTGTACTACTTCTTTGCATGTGGCTAGTGAGCCAGAACAAGTTATTAACAGGGTAAGGTAAAGGTCAAAGGCACAAATTCCAAGTTCTCTGGGTAACTATGGTAAACGCTTCTTTCCTGAATCAAGGGATTTAAGCTGAGCACATTTTAAAACAGAATTTATGTATTTCAAAACATTTGTCTGAAATGTTTGATATAAATACTTCTCTTCTTCCAATATTGTGCTCTTCAGGGTACTAAGAGAAGCAGAAAACAAACTTAAGAAGACATCCTCAACTTCAACTGATTATTCCCATGCTCAACTGGATTTAGTTAATTTCTCCAAAGAAGCACAATATTTTATTGGAATGACTTCTTTCCCTGAGTCATTCATTTATCTATTTAATATTCATTGAGCACTAATATAAAGCCAATTGCCTACTGACACTGGTTGATTGATAGTCAAAAAAGTCATCTTGCCTGCCTTCAAATTGTGCACCGTTTAGTATAGAAAAGAGTACATAACAGCCAGGTTACATAAGAGATATGCCTAGGGTATCATGGAAACATATAGGAAGAAAACTCGATGGGTGAAGCAACCAAAAAATTATCATACAGAATGTAATAGGTGATATGAATCAGGTGCAGCAGAGGGCATTCCTGCATGAGATAACCCCAGAAACAGACAACAGTATGTATGGAAATGAAGAATACATTTTTAAATAGTTAAATATGAGGTTTCTTGGGATATCTAGATCAAGCTATTTGGTAGACAATTGGATATAAAATCTGAAGCTTAGGGCAAAACATGAGGGAGATATACAGCTTTCAGCATATTCTGCAATTGAAACCATAAGAGCTAGCAGGCTTTCCTTTGAGCATGGTGCAGAACAAGAAGATTAAAGAGGCAAAGTCAGGATGCTAGGAGAATGCCTGCACGGAAGGGCATGAGTAAAGAGAAAAAGCCCAGGAAGGCAGCAGGGGAAGAGTCATCTAAGGAGCACAAGGTGACATGAGTGTATTATGGAAGCCAAGATGGTGGATGATTCAAGGCTCTAATCACCAACAGATTCAAATATACCCAAGGAGTATGGTAAGTTAAAGAGAGCATATTATCTTCAGTTTGGCAATAAGTGCAATCACTGATAAACTTAACCTGACCAGTTTCAGCAAAATGGTGGGGAAAAGCCAGTTATAGCAGATTGAAAAATGAATGGTAGATGAGAAGTGAAGGCAGTAAGTGAACAGAAGCACTCCTTTCAAAAATTTCAGATGAGAAGGGATGTTTCAGAACGTTGATGCCTAGAGACAGCACTATCCACATACGAAGCCAGTCATACCACTATGAACCAGCTCTAGTGTGGTGGTGAATCTTATGGCCAAGCTTCCTTAGACTCAATTATAGGCCCTGATCCAAACATCTTTATTGTCAACAATCCTGAATATTAGTGAAGAGCGAAGAAGATAACGGATGTAAAGATTCGGGCAAACTAGAAATTGTCATAGAAATGTTAGTTATTATGGTCATTATTACTACAATTTGGTTTTGTTAGATTTCGTTCTGTATATCAGCCCAGTTTATATCAGAGTTGAAAAACAAATTGAAAAGTCTGCCCAATGGAGTTTGAGGAGAGGAAACATCAGCAGTTAATTTCTGCATTATGCATATAATTTAGACTCTGGAGATCCAATAGATAACTGCAGTGAACCACAATTGCCCTCTTTAGACAGCTCAATGTGAACTTCCTGAGAGAAGGGAAGCATTCCAAAGTCGCATGTAATCGGATGTGATAATAACGGGAGGATTGGCTGCTTGCTTCTCATTTCAGTTGGATAATTTGAATAAATTCTCTACACAAATTGTAACTGCTGTCATTTTGATAACACTCCAACTTGAAAATTTGGATTGTTGGATGCAGACCCTTGCCAGCTCTAAACAAATGGAGGTTGTCTAACGAAGGATTTGCAGGGCACCCTTTCCATGCTATGAAGTCTCCAACATGGGCAAGCTTTTCCTATTGCTACTGTATTCAGAATTAAGCAGGAGTTTCTAAAATTCGTTGGAGCCTTCCTCTTTCACCTGCAGAATGCTCAAATTCAGTTTAATCTTTCTTACTGCCTCTGAGTCCTTTGCTTTATCTAAGATAAATCCTTCACCTCTGCCATCTAATATACATAATGCTCTTGGCACCTTTTTGACTTTAGGCAGTAAGTGTTCTATTTTTTAAAATTTATTCATTCATTAAGCTAATATGGTTGACCACCTACTGTATGTCTGGCCTATTCGGGGGATATAATAGTGAACCAGACAGAATTCCTGCTTTCAATGAATGCACATCTACTTAGGGAAAAATATTTGAAAACATATGTCAGGACTCAATGAGATAAGCGCTAGAATAAAGACACATGCAGAAGAGTGATTAATCTCCCAAAGGGTGGAAGAGCGGCAAGGTGGAGTAAGGTTTCACAGAGGAAGTACTGTTTCATCAGAGTCTTAATGGATTTTGATGTTTAGACAAAAGGAGGACAGATATTTTACCTCTTTCAGATCTGTGAGTTTCTTGAGGCCAGTGATTCTGTCTTACTCAACTTTGTTTCTCGTAAAGTACCTGCTATAGACTGATTGTTTGCATTCTTCTCAAAATTAATATATTGAAATCTAATCCCCAATGTGATGGTATTTGGAAGTAGGGCCTTTGGGAGCTGATTAGGTCATGAGGGTGGAGCCCTTGTGAATGGCATTAGTGCCCTTACAAGAGAGACCTGAGAGAGCTCCAGCATTCCTTCCATCTTGTGGAGACACAGGGAAAAGATGGCCCATCTATGAACCAAGAAGCAAGCTCTCCCCAGGCACCAAATCTCCTGGCAGCTTGATGTTGGACTTTTCAGCTCCCAGAACTGTGAGAAATAAATGCTTGTTGTTTAAGCCCCCCAGTCTACGATATTTTTGTTATAGTAGCCTGAACAGACTAAAAGTACCTAATAAAAGTGATCTGAACATGAGATCCCAAATATATTTGTTAAATTCAAATGCTGTTAAGGTATCCTTTCTTCTTCTGCCTTCACATTGTTCTTCACATAGTACTATCTGCAGTGTTCATGATCTTATATTAGTTTAAAAGGTTCTACAAACATTGTCTCTCCTTCAATCTTTGCCCTCCTATTCACGCTGCCAATCCACAGCATACTTCCCAGCTTCTTCGTTAATGGTTTGAATTCTGATTGTCTTCATCTGTTTTATAAATTCAGATGTGTAGCTAATTCAGCTTGGTCTCTTGAAAGTTGCTGCTCCCTTCCACACTTTTCAGAAGGTCTCTACAAATCCTAAAATCAAGAATTCTCAAACTTGGATTAACTGGAGTTGTCACTCACCAGAGATGATGTTGGCATCTCATGCTAATCTTCTGCTACGTCCTTTTTAGCTCTCATGATTTATGTATATGTATGTAGTTTCTTTCTCTACAGCTCCAAATCTGTTACAGGCAATGACTATTCTGACATCTTCAAGATGAAGAAATGAACTAAAGATAATAGCATTTTTAAAAGTCAGAATATTTGGGGTTCCCAGAATTTATAAAGAAAGTCCCCAAATAAAGGAAATCTTGGGCCTGATCAATCCTGTCTTTCTGTGATTAAAACAAGCAAAAACAAAATCAAAACAGCAGTAGCCAATACCAGCGTTACAGGTAGAATGTGTTTTTGAGGATAACAGTTATTTAAAGCTCCTTCATAACACGGAATTAACCATTTCTCTTCCCACCATTACTATGCCTAGAGGCCTTTCTCAAATGTGAGCTAGAGAAATTCTCTTTGGTTTAAGTCTAAAACTGTAAGCTGCCAAGACTAGTCTTTTGCCTTTTTTTTTTTTAAACTCAGCTACACACAGCCCAAAGCCAATGTCCAAAGAAAGCCATATCATTTTTAACTTGCTGCACCCCATCTTGGTTATTCTGCTACTCCTGTTTCTTCCCAGCAGTACACAGCCTGAATTGTTCAAAGTTATCTTTTGCTGTGTCCTTAAGAGATCTTTATCTCATCATACAAAAGCCAAAAGATGTATTAACTAGACACCCAGAAAGTCAGCCTATGTGACCTTGAGCAAGTCACCTAAATTTCCTGGCCTGTTTCTTTCTTTATAGCCTTTAAAAAATAAAGAAGTATCTATCAAATTATTTCTCATTGTATTCTACGATAGTGAGGTTTTTTGGGGGAAGACTTACAGACAAGATGGACCTCACCATAGTAGCATAGTACATTCAGACTGCAAATTTATGAAACCTGCTTTCTAACCACTTTCAAGGATGCATACCTGGAATCGATACCAGATTTCCTATGTGGCTTTTGAGTACCACTGAACAATACAATTGAGGAAGGAATACCAGTGTACTGTGATTACATATGTCTGTGTGTGTATATGTACATAAATATGTGTGTGCATTGTGGTACGTGATTCAAAGGACAAATTCAGGATGCTATGAGAGTTCTGACTATACTTGATCTAGACTTGAACTTCAGGATTTCAAAGATGAGCAATAAATGATGTGGGGGCAAAAAAAGGCAGGTCCAAGAAAACTTCAGGTGGGTGGACCTTGAGGCATGAAGAGCTGGATAATATCATTTTCCTAAGAACAATGAGAGCCCACAAAAGCGTTTAGATAATGAAGCGATGTGATCAGATTTTTTTTCTTAAAGATTACTTAGTTGCTCTGTGGAGAATGGGTTGAGGGGCAAGAAAAACTTTTGGAGCCCTGCTCATTAATAATTCATAGCAAATTTTTCCTTTAAATTCTCTCTCAATTTTCACTCATGATTGGCTGTTGCCCCCAGTTCTCTCTTCTTTTCTCAAAATATTCTCATTTGTATCTTCAGTCATTTTCTTCTTTGTGTATAGTATCTTTCTTCCCGCCAGTAGCTTTCTTCATATTTTGTGAAACACAATGCTTCCTCCAACTTGCTAAATAAGTCAGAGGACTAAAGTGGGGCCTGAAACATATGCAGTCTCACAAGATCCTATGCTCAAAAGAGTCCTACGCTATGTTTAGTGCTCTATTGTCACTGTCTTGAAATTCTTAATATTTAATTCTTAATTTTTAAATAAGAATTTCATTTGGCATTGTGCCCCAAAATTACTTAGCCATTTATGGAGCAAAGATAAATTATTTTAATTGTATTTGAGTAGAGGTGAGTAATACTCAATTTGCTTTATATTCTTTTATATGTCAATTCCATGTCCAAAGCTTTGCCCAGTTCTCTGCATTTTCAGTACCACCACAATAATCCAAATTACTAGTGTCTTTTTCTGATAGTACAGAAATAACTAATATTAGGCAAAGACTAATATTTAAACAAAGACAAATAGTAACAAATATTTAAACACAATATTAACAAATATTTAAAGACAAATATTTAAACAAAGTAAATAGTAATAAAGAGGATATTTTACAATGATAAAAGGGTCAATCCATTAGGAAGATCTAATAATATAAACAATATATGCAACTAATGACAGAGTCCCAAAATAAATGAAACAAAACTGTCAGAATTGAAGACAAAAGTAAACAAACAATAGTAGTTGGAGACTTCAATACCCTTCTTTCAATAATGGATATAAAAATGAGGCAGATGATCAGCAAGAATATAGAAGACTCCAACAACACTATCAACCAACCAGGCCTAATACACATTTATGAAATATCCCACCACTAAGAGCTGAGTACACATTCTTCTCAGGTACATATAGAACATTCTCCAGTATAGACCGTAATCTGGGTTATAAAACAAACTTCAATAAACTTGAAAGGATTGAAATTATATAAAGTAGGTTGTCTGATCACAGTGGAATAAAATTAGAAATCGTTAACAGAAATTTGGATAATTCACAAGTGGCAATTAAACAACATACTCCTAAGTAATCAATGGGTCAAAGAAGAAATGACAAAGGAAACTAGAAAATATTTTGAAGTGAATGAAAACAAAAACACAACATACAAAAACTTATGGGATGCAGATAAAGCAGTGCTTAGAAGGAAATTTATAGCTTTAAATTCCTATATAAAGAGAAAAAAAGACTTCAAATAAATGTCAACTGTTAAGCTTAAGACACTGGAAAATAAGAGCAAACTAAACTTAATGAAAGCAAAATGAAGGAATTAATAAATATTGGAGTAGAAATCAATGAAATAGAGAATAGAAAAAGAATAGAGAAAGTCTATGAAACCAAAAGCTTGTTCTTTGAAGAGATCAAGAAAATTGACAAACCTTTAGCTAGAATCACCAAGAAGAGAGAACACTCAAACGATCAACATCAGAAATGACAGAGGTAGCATCACTACTGACCTTACAAAAATAAAAAGGATTATGAAGGGATACTATAAACAACTGTGCCAGTAAATTAAATAAGTCATTTGAAATGGACAAATTCCTGAAAATATACAAGCTACCTAAACTGACTCAAGAAAAAATAGACCACAGAAGTAGACCTATAACAAGTAAAGAGATTGAGTTAGTCCTCAAAAACCTCCCAGAAAAGCCCAGGCACAGAGAGCATCACTCCTGAATCCTACCAGACATACAGAATTAATACTACTTCACAAACTCTTCTAAAAAATAGAAAAATATACAATAACGTTTTAAGAAAAGCAGTCCATCTACAATAACATCACAAAGGGAAATAGCAATAAAATTAACAAAAGAAGTATAAAGTTTGTACTTTAAATACTACAAGACATAGTTGAGAGAAATTTAAAAAGATTGACATAAATGGAAAGAAATCCCATATTCAGTCTGTTATTTTCTTAAAATGTTGAACACAGAGTTACCGTACGTATGAAACAATAATTCTACTCCTAGGTATATACCCAAAATAATAATATTTATACACAAACTTGTATATAAATGTTTATAGCAGCATTATTCGTAGTAACCCAAAAGTAGAAAAAAACCAAATGCCCATCAATGGGTGAATGGCTAAACAAAATATGGCATGTGCATAGAATGGAATGTTATCTGGCAATAAAAAGAATGAAGTATTGATACATGCTATAACATAGACGAACCTTGAAAACATCATGCTAACTGAAAGAAGTCAGACCACAAATTGCATGATTCATTCATTGTGTATGAAATGTCCAGAACAGGAGAGTTTCTGGAGACAGAAAGTAGACTAGTGCTTACCAGGGGCTATCACTTCAGTAGTTGATTCAATTACACAGATTGTTAGCTCAGTAGCTTAAAATGTGAGAATGTGATGTGAGAATGCCTGTGTTCAAATCCTGGCTCCTCCCTTTATTAATGAAGGACTTTGGGCAAGTTACTCAACCTCTCTGAGCCCCACAAAATAGGTTTTAATCATGCTAGAAAAAAGCAAATGGTGCCTAAGCATTATTTTTTTAAATGGGAGTAAGTTCAGTTTTATAAAAAGTTTCCCCCATATCGCACAATGTATCTCATGGGAGACTGTGTGAGGATTAAACAGAGACTTCACTGCCATACCACAAGGACTCAATAAGTTGTAGTTGTTATTAATTGATGTTAAATAAATTAATTTATTAAATGAATGATATTTTAATCTATAAGACAAAACATTTATGTCAATAAAATCTTTAGCGAATACACATTTCCCCCAAACTTCTTTATTTCTTCATTGAGTTCTGAACTACCTATCACTTCTTACTTCTTATGTAAAATATTAAAAAAGCAATGTTAGAGTTGCCAGATTTACAAGCTAAAAAAAAATGTTTGGCTTTTGTTGATGTTTTCCTTTTCTGGTCTTGGACTTGCTCTTTCCTGCTGATTTGCTGTCCAAATAAAAATAAGCTTGGAAACAGCTGAGAAGGCTCACTAGCTTTCGAAAAACTGAACATACACTTGAAACTTAATTTCTTTCCAAAATAAGCTGCTTTCTTGTTTCCCCTTCCACTTGAGGCACCCCTCTTTGGAGCTGGAGGGCAATTGACAACAGACTAAAGCTCCGTGATCCTGTCCTTAGAGGACCTTTAATTTCAAAGCAGATCAAGGAGCCCCAACCTTCCAGTAGAGTCGCTCCTGAACACAGTCAGAGCGTATTTCCAGGATTGTAAGGGTAAGTGATTTTCTAGAATATACACTCATTTGACACTAATAATGCAATTCCCTCCCAAACATATTACATGCCCACGAAGCCTAATTTAAATTTTCAAATTCAAATTGGTCTTTGTTTTCAGACATTTTCAGTGGCAAAAGATAGGAAACATGTTCTTTTAAAACAAAAAAGACATTGAGTTCTCACTGATACTACCAATTCAAATACAAGATTATGGAGTTTTTGCTTAAACTTATTGATTTTACATCTGTATCTACTTTGCCCCCTGCTGAAAATCCCAGCTTTCACTGACACCAACATAATTACAAATTTGCTTTAATCCACAATACACAAACAGTCCCCAAATAATAATATGATTACTGAAAATAGTTTAAGACTTTATCATAGGTTTGCATGCTGTGGAGTCAAATTAGAATTTTTGAGTTCCTCTCAATAGGGCTATGCCAACCACTTATTAAACAGATAAAGTTCATTTGTATCATTTTCCCCTCAATATTAGGGATTCTTAAAATAAGTTTGTTTCATAACTAAGTAAATATGTAAATTGTACCAAAGTTAAATTTACAAAACAAAATATAAAAACCAAGTATACTCAGAAAATTCTGGCTTATTTTCCTTTCTCCATACTGATCTCCCTCATCCCTGCCTCTATGTAAACTTCTTTTTAAATTATACAAATCCTTCTTTAATGAATGTTAACATACTATAAGTACTTTTCACACCAGGAGTATAGAAAGATATTTTTTATTACTTTGTATGGCTGCATGTGACTCTCTTATTTGGATGTTATAATCGAATCCACTAGCCATCTACTGATGGACATTTTTATTGGTAACCCCCTTTTTTTTGCATTTATAAATAACACTGAAATGAATAGCCTTGTGCATATGTTATTTTTTATTTTTGCCACTGTATCTTTGAGACATATTTCTAATGAGATTTCTAAAGTGATTGCTGGGTCAAATGGTACATGCATATTAAATTTTGCTAAATATTGTCAAATTCTACTCCAATCTTTTGCATTTCTACAAGAAATGCATGAGAGTACTTATTTCCATCATAGCTTTGTAAAAAGAATATTGTGTAAATATTTGGATTTTTGCTAACCAGATAGATAGGTAGATAGATAGACAGATAGATAGATGCTGCATTTTTCTTATTAGGAATGAGTGGGGTTGAGTAACTTTATATTTAAGGGACATTTGCATTACCTTCTCTGGGAATTGTGTGTTCATATTTCTGGCCTTATTTTTTTAACATATGGTTTTGGGTATTTCTTTCTTCTTAGAAGAACATTATTGGCCTATTAACTCTTTGTAGTATAGGCAGCTAATAATTTTTCCCGTTTATCATTTATTTTTTTACTTTGCTTATCATATTTTTTATCTTGCAAAAGGTGTATGTATGTGTGTGTGAGATGAAATTTATTTCTCCCTGGATTTTAAGTATGGTTTAGGAAACCTTTTCCCACAACTTGGTTATAAGAAATTCACCCATGGTTTTTACGTTTAATATTTGTATGGCTTTATATTACACATTTGGAATTCATTCTGGTATACAAGCTGAAGAAATTCATAGAAATTTACCAAGTATGAGCCAGTACGAGCTGGCTCCAGTCCCTGACTCCTCGCTGGTGGAGCATGCCACTATCACTGACAAGCTATTGGCTGGAGAGCCATGTGTTGTTTCAGCTTGTATGTTCTTAGGTCTACTGACTGTGTATGTTTCATGAAGTCAATAAAGTTCCTGGTACCTCAAATTTTCCAAATTAGAAACCTTTTTGAGGGGCCAGCCCCATGGCCAAGTGGTTAAGTTTGCATGCTCTGCTTTGGTGGTCCAGGGTTTCCTTGGTTCGGATCCTGGACACCAACATGGCACCACTCAACAGGCCACGCTAAGGTGGCATCCCACATAGCACAACCAGAAGGACCACAACTATAATATACTATGTACTGGGGGCTTCGGGGAGAAGAAGAAAAAAAAAGATTGGCAACAGATGTTAGCTCAGGTGCCAATCTTTAAAAAAAAAACAACCTTTTGGACATTGAAAAAATGTCATTATTCTTTCTTTTATTTATTTATTTGTCTTTAATTGCAGTAACATTGGGTTATAACATTACATAGCTTTTGGATGTACATCATAATATATTTCGAATTCTGTGTAGATTACATCACATTCTTAATGAATAGTACATTACAGCTTTGGGGGAAGAATGTATAACTATTTGGTAAAACATTTGCTATTTCTCTAGTTGAGATTATTTTGCGTAAAACAGCAATCATTCAGCGGCATAATAGTGCTACTTTCAGAAACAGCAACAGAATAGGGAGATATTCTTTAGCAATATGGACATTATATATTAAATGGGACTGTTTTTAGCAGATTGGCATATTGCATATAACAGTATATTCATTTTCTTCTCACAGGTTCAGAGAATTTACTACCCCTAAATGGACACCAAAAAACACAATATAAAACAAAGACTCACCACTGCTGGAAGCATCATTCAGATTTAGCAGTCCCCCTCCTAGCCCTCTGTAACTGTGGTAACTGTAGGTCCCATTTCCATTGATGTACAACACTTCCTGTGAGCCCGAGACAGCTGAGGTGGAGTAAGTGGCCTGGGCCGCCTCTGGTTTGCACTGCTTGTCAGCTGGAGCAGACTCGTCCTGCAATGACAACAACATTCCATTAGTTATCAAATCACTCGTGCTATTTCACCTTGAACTGGACTATCTTATTGTTATCTACATTTCTGCAAAAGAAATTGAATAAGAAAAAATATATGGTCAACATTAAGTCAACACATACACACATTTTCAACCACTTTGCTAAAAACAAAAAAAGAAAGCAAAGTAACAATGTGAGACAAATTGGAGATGAAGCAATTTACAACTTCCAACTGAACTTAAAATTACATTAAGAGAGTTGTTCACAACAGCCAAGAGATAGAATAAAGCTAAATGTCCATTGACAGATGAATAGATAGAGAAAATATGGTATATAAACGTAAGGGAATATTATCCAGCCTTGAAAGAAGGAAATCCTGTCATATCCTACAATTTGGATGAAACTTGAGCACATAATGTTAAGTGAAATAAGCCAATCACAAAAAGGTAAATATTGCATGATTCCACCTATATGAGGTATCTAAAGTAGTCTAACACAAAGAAATAGTAAGTAAAATGGCAGTCGCAGGGGCTGGGGGAGGGGAGGGGAGGGAGGGGGGTTGTTCACGGCGTGTAGAGTGTCAGTCACGCAGGATGTGGGGAGTGGTTCTGGGGAGTCTGCTGCACAACAGAGTGTGTGTGGCAAAGAATATTGTACTGTACATTTGGAAATTGTTGGAAGAGTGAATTTTATTTTAAAAATTCTTTAAAAAGGACTAGCTTGGCTTAAAAACATACAGGAAGAGAAATTTTAATTTGCAAAAAACCTTATTTGCTAAAGTTGGCTTTCTTGAAATATTTTTTGCAGCCTGCTCTCTCTTTCTCTCTTTCCCTCCCTCTGTCCCTGGCTCTCTCTCTTTTTATTTTATGGTTATAGCAAAATTTATTGCGTGATGAGTCCACACTAGGCGCATTACATGCATCACGCCAGCCTGACAAAGATGTGAATAAGCCCGGGCCTTTCAGCTTTCTGCCTTTCCTAAGCTGTACTAGTGGCTACAAACTGTGCTTCAAAACTTCTAACCACGTCAAGTTGTAAGGACATTGAAATTAAAATTTGCAATAAATTGTATATATTTTCAATGGTGAAAGAGATTGAATGAATTTCCCTTCAGCTGTGAGTTTATAAACTCTAAAATATATACAATGTATATGATTTCACTTTTCTACTGCATTCCTCATCCTTTCTTCTTTCTTTTTCTTAGTAAGAAGTAATTAGGAACAGATTTCTAATAAATTCTTGGGAGTGTTTTTGTCATAATCAGAAGTATTTTGCAGCTCTTGGGGCTGGCCCGGTGGTGCAGGGGTTAAGTATGCCCGTTCCTCTTCAGTGGCCTGGGGTTTACCGGTTCGGATCCCGGGTACGGACATGGCACCGCTTGGCACACCATGCTGTGGTAGGCATCCCACATAGAAAGTAGAGGAAAATGAACACAGATGTTAGCTCAGGTCCAGTCTTCGTCAGCAAAAAGAGAAGGATTGGTAGATGTTAGCTCAGGGCTAATTTTCCTCGGGGTGGGGGGGAGGGAAGAAGTATTTTGCAGCTCTTAAATTTAGAGTACATGTTTAGGGAAACAAGTAACTTTCAAATACATTTTTTGTGGCACCAAGTGCTAGAAAAAGAGGAAGCATGGAATAAGTTTGCTCTCTGGACCCGGTAGTATTGTTATATTCAGAAAACTTCTAATCAAAGCATCAGCATGACTATCAGAATTACTCAGTTATCATTTTGCTCTTGTTCTCCTGATCTTTTCAACTCTACTTGACCTATTCATTACATGCAGGGTAGAATTAGACACAGGATCTATGAGCTTTTCATCTTCTCATTTCTAGGTAAGTAAGATTATGAGATAGACAACAAAATTCCTCTATGTAAATTGAACCGAAAATAAGAAAACAATTTTTCCAGCGTTGCTTGTCTAAAAAAACATGAACTGATCTAAAGTGGTGGATGAACTGGAATGTCTGATTGTAAATCCTCGTTGCCATTTAAACTTAGAAATCCCCAGGTGGGTGAATTATTTTATAATAACACTTTTCCTGGGAGAAATTGGGCTCAAGAAGAGACACAGATAGAATCAAATTTTGTTGGTATCGCTGGCTCTCCTATTTGGACTGAGAAGTAAGCAAGTTCCAGATTTTTTTGATTCTGAAACTTACTCTTTGCTAGTAAAAAGTACCCAGGGACGGTGTGTTTTATACCGTGGTTCTGTATAAAAGAAGATACTGCGCCTTCAACAAATTTACCACTGTAATAGGGACTTTTTCTAAAGACATAACAATATACGTCATCTGCTTTTTTTGGGGGGGGGGTACTATGATGACACTTTATATTACAGATAGTAAGGAAGCTTAAATAGTCTATGATATTGAAGATGATATTCCAGGAATCTTTTGTTGCTGGAACTATTTGCCATAATAAGTAGGTCTGAAACAAATAATCATACGAATTACCATGCTATTGTGAACAAGAATTATTAATAAAGCAATATTAGTGATACAGAAACATATCACTATTAGAATCTTAGAATCTGTAACCAACTGTCTTTTAAATGGCATGTTACAAAGACAGGGTAAGTGGAAAATGGTCAAACCAATGATGACTACACCTCATGCAGAATCCAAAAGTCTTTTATAAAGGTAAAATGAAATGGTCTCTCATCTAGGAGTGCCAATCTCCTCCCTCCCTGGGGACAGAGATTATCATATATACATATATATTATATGATATCATCATCATATATATAACATTTAATATATATAATCATATATATTATATAATCATATATATAAATATTCCTCCATACTAGACTATAGACACGTCTTATACATACATGCAGTTTATCAGAAGATAGATAGATGAATCTGTGATGTTTACATGGATTAACTTTTTTTATGCACACAACTTCTATCTTCTGTGAAGTAGTAGATTTCAAATTACTCTCCATGGAACTGTAAGGCTTTAGGGAAAATGTCTCAGAGTCTTCCTGAGATTATGGGGCAAGGGCCCAGATATGATTTCACCCTGTCCTTCCGCTTTACCCAGACTAGCAGCTCTGCTTTGCTCTACTCCACACTCATAAAATCACCGCATCTAAAGCACTTGGCTATGAAGTATTCTTTCTGCAAAGATATGTAGCCATTGAAACTGAAAGAAGGCGGAATATTACATACTTCAGAGCAATTCTGAGGTCCTTGGCAAGGGACTGGCCTCAAACAATTCCACCACTAGTGTAACTTCCCGGTTTCTTGACTGAAAATAACTGGGGCAACATGATAAAATTTGTTTCTAGTTCAGGAAAATTGATGGCTCTTCTGAAACATACTAGACCTGTTTTTCTGTTTGAAAAATGGCAATAAAATACACTCACAGAAGAGTTTCTTAATGATGAATAAAAAGAGAGAAGAGAAAAAGCATTGCCTCCACAATATTTTCTCTTTGAGTCTTTGATAAAATTAACATATTATTAAACATTCTATTTTTAAAATTTGCCGCAGTCTTTCATTATTAACTGTTACTCCAAACTATAATAACTGCACTGAGCAGGCAGCTAGTTAATTCCATTAATAATCAAAACAGACCTTGTAGGGAGTCATTTTATTCAAACACAGATTTGCATTATTAATGTTCTTCAGAGTCCACTATATGCTAAGAAGTACAACATGAAAATCCAAATAAAATCTGGTCTGTAGTGTCTTTTGGGCAAAAGTTTAACATAAAGTTAATTCACATTTTTCTCTTGAATGATTACTATTATTGGTTTCAAAGAAGCATAGATTTTCATGACATAAAAAAATAACCCCTGGGGTCACATTTTATCTCTGTAAGCAACTTTTGATAATCATTAGTTCCCAGAGTTCTCAGAGCTGACAGTTTGCCCCCTGGGTTGCTATGAAGATTATTTTCAAAAGAGGATAATATTAATATGTTACAAGACTGCATATCTAGGCAATGAAACACCTTTTATTGATCAAAAACTAGAAAAAAATCCTATCTCAGCTTTTATGAGACATATTTCAAATTTTCTTTAAAAAATTCCATAAGAATAAGACAGCATCAAGGATTAAATGACCACCAGCAGTATACTAAGTAATGCAGAGTTGTTTTGATTTAGATTTCTTTGATTAAAAATATACAACAGATCAAAGAAACACAGTGATTTCTATAATTAGGCTCGGGCCTTATCAATAAATATCCTTGATGTATATAAGTACGCATTTCATATTTCAAAAACTTGAGCTTATAATAGGATGAGTGATTACTTATAGATGGAGGGCAAGATTGAGAATGGTTTGGAAGAGTAGATAGTGTCTATTCATGACATGCCCATTGACACACTATTTGAGAAGACTGGTTTGTGCTCTTTTGCTTTACCCATAGAAATTGGACAGAGATAAACTTGAGTTTGTTGAACCTAATCTGGTACTTGGGCCATCCAAATTGAATTCCTAACTCACTGCAGATGCCCAAGGAATCCTTTACTCAAATACCTTAGATAGACATGTTTTGTTAAATGACATTTGATTGATTCCACTCAACTCTTTGACAATAGGTTTCAAAAAATTGGCATGGAAAATGTTACATTGCCTCTACTTTATCTTCCAAGAGTTCCAATTTTCTTACACTTTATATTCTCTACCATCTATTAAATATGCCATATATTTTCATTAACTTTTCTCTGTCTATAAAGATAATCAGAAAACTCCAATAAAATTTATTGCTAGATTCACTAATCCTAATACCTTTCTTCTGTTTTCCCTTTCCCCTCCACTGTTAAAGCACTTGGGGTTTGCAAGGCATTGTCACATAAATATCAAATTACATTTTTAGTTCATCATTGAGGTGGTCACAGCACTAGCAATCTACCTTTTTAAGGTGGAGAAACTTGCATAGACATCAAACAAGCTTAGCACTGTAAAACAGTAAACACATGGTTAATTCAGGTGTCAATTTGCCTGAACTTCCTATAAGATTGTTACTGGATTTCTCCTATCTTACATGTTCTTTTTAACCTCTATGACAGAAGCATTTTTACTTAAGTTACTGCTCTAAATTTCTTCTTTGCTCTATTAGTACAGATGGGGCTGGTGAGTGCAAATTATTTCACACATAAATTACTGGAAAACATCTCTACCTTCTAAAAGCTTCTCTTCTTCCACTAGATAGCAACTGTTCCAGGGCTAAGTACATTTGCTAAGAGTTTCCAGGGAAACTCATAAAAGATCTGAGAGAACCAGAACTCCCACTTAAAATGCTTTCCTTCTATGAAAAAAACTGCGCTTAAAGTAAATGTGCTTTTTACTTGGGATGATGAGAAGTGATTTCTGAGGTTATCAAAACACACTCACACTCATATATATAACACTCAGGAAGTGATTTCTTTCATATAGTTAAGAGCTTTCCATGACGTCTCCTCCACTTGCTGGCCATACCAATGATTAAAATGCCAACGCAGAAGGCTGTTCTTCACAAAGATGCTTCCAAACCCATAAAGACAGTTAACAAGGAAAGATATGTTTTGAATAAATTCACGAAACCTATTGATAAGAGTTGAAATAACAGAGAAGCTAGATTGAGTTCATTTTTGATTTAAGAAACCAAAATCACAGCAGGATGGCTGTTACCCAGAGTTTTATCAAACTCTTCGAAGAACAGTTTATCACATTAACAAACTTTCTTTGTAGTGGTATTTACACACACACACACATATGCTCACATGATTTTATAATCAATAAAGATTTTAGAACCATTGACTTAAATAAAAATACAAAATAAATACAGTCCCCAACCCAATGTGAATGGATACATGGCTGGCAAGAAGTAACCAAGTACAGTGCAAAATCATCTACTCTAAAATTCTTCCTAATGGCCATAAAGTTTTAATATTAAAAATAAAAGTAGAGTTACCATTTTTAAATTGCAATTTTAAATGTCACACTTTGCCATTTAGTTATTCACCAAAAAAACAAGTTTAAAAAATAATGTCTTTTTCCCTAGGTTTCTAATATTCAATTTGGAGTTTCTTTGGTTACTTCAATTCGGTTAATATGACGAAAATGAAAACTTTAAAGTAAGTTTCTTTGAGGTTCTAACATCTGATTGCAGATATAAATTATTTGGCCATTGATTTTATAGGTGTATCATAGTATTTTTTACCTCAGAAAAAGCTTTGAATTTTAACAAAGAAATACCAAATTGGTATCTTTAACATTAAGGTTTAATACATTTTAGGAATAAGACATAATTTCTCCTAGTCACATCATCATAATATTTTTGTTTCTCCTGAATTTTTTTCTTTCATTTTTTTTTTTTAAACCTCTACATTCAGAACAACTCAAAACATCTTTAAAACCATCCCTTTATTTGCAATTGGGCTCTACTGATTAAAAAAAAAAACATTTCAATCATTTTTTTCTTAACCACACAATATTCTTCTTTGCTGAGATAGTTGTAATGCTCTACCTGGTGATTCGATGGCAGGCATGGTTTCAGATATTACCTGTACAACTGTCACTCTCAAATTCCTACCTCCAGTCTAGCCTTCCCTGACTTTCATGCCTGGATTTCCTCATATTCAGTTACCTCAGATTTAACATTTTGAAATTAATTTTCTCTTTCCTCCAGATATCCCTTGCAAAAAATTTTAATTAAAAACAAAACCACACCTGTTCTATCACCAGTGTTTCTTGTTTTAGTTAACGCATCATGCCAAGATCTTTTTCTTCTCTTAAACCAGTTTCCCTTAGTCAAACAATACCCAAGTCCTCTCAGCTCCATCTTGGAAACAATCCTCCTTGGTATACATCTTAGAGACACTTATTGCTAATGTTCAATTTAGAGCCCCATAATCTCTCATTCTGGTTATTGTGGTAACCTCCTGACCAGGGTTTTCCTCTTCAGATCTTGCCCACATCTTCTCAAACATATCTTTTTAAATCACTCATAATGTTGATCTCTCTAAAAACTTCTGAGATTTCTTTTTTTCCAGGAGAACAAAGCTCCTAGCATCCAAAGCTCCTCAGAATTTTAGAACAATCTTGCCAGCCACATTTTCTGTCACTTCCTCTCATGCCCTTTAACACTCTGGTCATAACTTAAAACTGAAAAAATCAAAAAATCTTACCGGTGTAATATTCTGAGCCACCTAAATTTTCCCATATGTGCACCAACATATAGAAAGTTTCTCATAATTGTTGTATATGTTATACCCTGTGACAATGGTTTGTCATTTCATTTTTAATCTTATTTCCAAAATTTTAACATATGTGTTGAATAATGAATAACAAACTAAATTTTCTTAAAAGTTTTTTAGTAGTTTTTAAACACTGTGTGTGTGAAATCAAAAAGTGTTACGTAGATAAAGCAGGTTTAGATATGACTTTCATCAAAAATGTGGAAAAAAGTATTTTGCTTTTTCACATCCTTTTCTAACCTAAATTCTAGATTAACAAAGTATTTTCCCCCCTAAATTTCTAATCTATCCTCCGGTCACCCTCAAACAAAAGAGGCAGGGCCGATTTATTTGAAATTGTTATATCTCTTCTCCTGTATACAATTATCTTTAGGAAAAAGTGCAAGATAAGCAAGTTGAGAGTAAAGATATCCTAGGAGAGAACAAACACTTCAACTGAATATAAATTAGCTCTTTAGTTCTCAGATCGCTGTAGATTAAAAGACCTTGAATCCAGTATCCTGCTGAAGATAGGAAGTCTAAAAAAGTGCCAACGCAATTGTATTCTAACGATTAGAAATTTCCCTTAAAGCAAGAATCGAAACACGATAGCTATTCTAGAATCTTTAGCTATAAAAATATTACAGCTGTAGTCAAAATTCAGAACAAATAAATGTTACAGTTATAATAAAAATTCAGAACAAATAGTTTTAGTGCTAAACTTTGAGATGCACAATGGAGGTCAATGAGATATTGTTTAGATCAGTTAATCATCAACTACTACATAAGAATCCTATTAACATGGTGATGTCTGAAGATTAAGGCTAACACCTGCATAATGGCTATCTAGAGTATCATGTGGGACAGTGCAAAGAGGTGCATTATTTCATCTACAATGTAATCAAATGTGTGATACATAAAAGGGGCTTTATAAAGGGATTTAATTAGCTTCTAGTAGTTAAGATTCTGGTCTGATAACAAGGCTACATATTTATTCTATTTTGTCCACATATAATAATATGTATATATTATTGGTTAATGCTAAAATAAACTCATAGGTATTAATGTCGTTTTGACTGTAACATTTTAGTTCAAATCAAATAAAAATAACACATGCCACTTTAAAAGATAAATTAAGAGGAACAAACTGACTTTCCTTTCATTTCTGTGGATGTGTTTTCCCAAAGTACAAACTTAGGCTACAATTTATATATTAAAACTATGGCTGGATACATTGTCACACATGGCTATGTAAGCATAAGTCAACAAAATTCAGGCTAAGTACTTTAAAAATGACCTCTCAGTTACTATTTATTTATCTGAGATGTCAGTTACCCCAAATCTTCTAAGTATGGTCCTGGGAGTTTTCACTATTGGCTCAACTGGGAAACAGAGATGTGAAAAATACAACTAAAGTTTAAAAAAAAAAACCCTGGCCATGACAGACAACTTTCTTATTTCTTTTTCAGCAAGTAGCAAAACTCGACTAATGATGCTATTTCAACACTGATGTTGGGAGGTAATCATAGATGGTTTCAAAACTAGAAACAGGTGTGCCAGCATGGTTGCACGAGCTGAATGAAGAACAATCCCTTCCCAATGTCACTCTACATGATGGATTCCTTCACAGCTGCTTTTGCTGCACATTATGTTCAATCACATAGTAAACATCATTCCATCTGAATTGTGCATCCTGAAGGAGCCATGTAATTGAGACCTTAATTCCTACATGTTGGAATAAAAGCTTACAGGTTATTATAATCTAATTTAAACTGAGTGTAAAAATTACTCATCCATTTTGAAATTTCAAGTATATTAATTATGAAAAGTCAAACTAAGGTAATTAGAAAAGCCATCAAAATGGTGAGGCCTGAATCACTGAGTGATAATGCTTTTATATTAATGTGAAATTAAATTTTAAAGGGAACAGGCATGAAACAACATGAAATGATCTAAAACTAAATAATCTAGCGATGAATTTAAAGCACATTGATTAAGCCTATGGTTTAGTGTATGTTTTTTTTAATATTCCTCTCCTTAACAGTACTGCTTCTGTTACTTACAACTTAGTTATGTAAGGTGTTCTCATTAACCATGTTGACTGTGGGTGTTGGGTATATGGTAAGAAGAGAAATATCACTTGGCATATTTCTTCATATATAAGAATATATAAGATATAAAGCTTATAATTTTATTTCCATCTACAATGAAAAACTAATTTGTTATTCATGAAGTCATTAATTTTTAGGAGTTCTCTAACTTCTCAAAAATATACACAAGTAAACCCACTGATGTTCTTGAACACTACTTCTAATTGGAGAGTAGTGGTATTATCTTCCTTGAGAGATTGGATATCTCCTTACTCCCTTGAGATATCACCCTACTCCATAATAAATTTTGGTAGAAACAGTATAACTAAGCTTCTCTTTTCCTTCCACTTTGATTCTCTTTGAGTCTGCTACTTTCTATGCATAATTTCCCTGCAGGATCTCATCTGTGTTTATGACTTCATCTACCCCTTCTATACCAAAGACTTGTAAATCTAAATCTGTAATTGAGACCTCTTCCCAGGTACACATTTTCAACGGGCTACTGGACATGAACACCCGCATATCCCACAGGTGTTTCCCACTCAGTATGTCGAAACCGTACACTTTATCTTCTCACACTCTCACTTCTCCAGCCATAATTTGCTCTGCCTCCTGAATTCTTGATTTTGATGAATGATACCTTCATCTACCCAGTCTCCTGAGTTAGAGACCCGGGCCGTATTCAAAAGGCCCTCTTTTTATTAGCTCATATGTACAACCGAGGACAAAGTCTTATACAGTCAATTTTATTTATTAGTGAGTTATTTACACAGTGTTCTATTGAATGCCTTCTATTTCTAGGCTTCACGTTTAGCTAGGTGCTGGGGATGTTTCATCAGTTAAAATAGACAGGATTCCTACTCTCAAGGGACCTACAGAGGAAAGGGGCAGAGGAGAGACTACGCAAGAGGAAGAAATGAAAAATACAAGATACGATAATAAGATGAGACAGGGATAAACGTTAATAACGACATAAAATAGGATGATGTAAAAGAACGATTGGAGATGGGTGTACAAGACAGAAGGCCTTTCTGAGAAAAATACATAAGCTAATAAGCCAAAAAGGGAATGATAAAAAAGAGGAAATCGTGAAGATACAGGGGAAGTGTGTGTGTGTCTGTGAGAACACTGCACAGAAATCTATTCTACACTCGATGTGAAACGTTTTTCATATCCAAAGATCTCTGACTATGATCCCCAGGGTTTGGCTTAATTATGTCATGTAAACATTCACATAGCTTAGACTAGAATTTGCCTTACAACAAGAAATTTCAACAAGGCATGTTTTTCCTAGTGTACTGAATATTCTCAATTTCCCCCTCCAGATGCACTCTCCAACATTGTTTTCTGGGACTACAACCACTATGAACTTTATCAGCTGGACTCGCTTTCTCTCTGGCTGTTTGGTTGATGGGAAGCCCTACAGGATTTTAGAGGTTGAGAGATGAGAGTGCTTTGGCTATTCATCTCCCAGGACACTTTCTGCCATGCCATGGTCTGGCAGCAGCTGTGTTTCTCTACCGCAGAACCTAGATCCTATCAGACAGCCCCTCTCCCAGGGCTTCAGTTCCTACCTGGTTCTGCTAACAGTTCCCTTCCATTCCTCCTCCAGGCTCTTCTCATTTCTTAGTTCTAGGGTGCTTCACCATCTCTTCTTGATTTCCTTAGCCTGTCTCACACCCATGTAAATAGTCCCTTTACTAAACAGTCTTCAAATACTCTTTTGAATATGTTCTCTCTCAATCACTGGGACCCAGAGTGATACCGTACTGTTCACTATTGAGTCAATCAATGAACAATGAGTACACTTTCTTACTAAAACTCTCTCTGTTTTTTTTTTTTTGGCGTTGTTTTTGTTCCAAGCCACTATTGCTAATTTTCCCCAAATTCTCTAACAAATATAAAACCCATTGGAATATTTTCCATGTCATCAAGTTCAACAGATGTTCCATCAGTTCCATATTTCCCCTGGACACCTCTCTCCTGGAATTCCTTATCCTCTTACTCCAATCTGGAAAGATGATTCTCTAACTCTGCTAGACTGGGTCATCCTAGATAGCCTTCTGCCTCCTTTCCATTTGGTATCTCCTCTTCTTGGATTCAGTGACTTCTGCCTTGGTTTACGTTCTTGTTCCTGTGGAGAATGGACTCCAATAACTTTCCAAGAAAGACTATATGGAAGATATATGCCAGAAAATTATTTTCACCCTTATGTTTGATTGATTATTTGGTTGGATATAGAATTTTCTTTAGAGTTTTCCAGATTTTGCTGTCATATTTTTTGGTATTGAGGACAGTTTTTGCTGGGTGATGTCTTTTGGTGTTCTGATTCTTTATATGTGACTTTTTTTCCCCCTCCTTGAAATGTTTAAGATTTTATCTTTATCTCATGTGTTCTGGAACTTTCATGATAATGTGATTGACACCTGTCTTTTTTTGAATTTCCTGTCCTGATAACTTTATGGGCTCCTTCATTCCAGTAATGCATGTTCTTCAGTTCTGAAAAATGGCATATTTTTGGATAATTTGTTCCTCTCTATTTTTTCTTCTTCTCTAATTAGCCATATACTGGCCCTCCTAGATTTATCCTCTTTTTTCTTAACCTTTCTATTTCATTTTCCAAGTTTTGTCTAATTTTTTTATAAAGTTTCTGAGTAATTTCCCAAATGATCTTCCAGTACTTAGAAAAAATATTTTGACTATCAAATATATTTTTTTATATTTCAAGGGCTTGATTTTCTTTATTCTTCTTTTTCGTGCATTCATTTATTATTTCAAGGAAAAAAATATTTTTTAAATCTTTGTGAGAACATGGACTATGTTTTATTCAAAATTTTCTTCTGTTCTTTGCTTTGCTTGTGCTATTTGAGTGCCAGGGTCCATAGTTCTGTCCCTCTCTGGCTCCTCAATTTTTGAGAGAAGAATTCTAGTCTCCTGAATGAAGGAAACAACTAGGTAGTCTGTACACTTGGAGCTAAAAAGTGAAAAAGGCCTGCAGCAGAGACATATAACCTTCAGTTTGAAGAATTCGTTCTGCCTGTTTTCCGTATATTATTTCTGTTGCGAAATCTGGTATCTCTGGGTTTAGAGCCTCTTGTCTCTTTTTCTATACAGAATAAAGCTTTCATCTCCTACTTGTGTAGGAAGAGGAGTTCCCCTGGTAATCCAGAATCGAGGAGGGGATCTGAAGTCTAATAACTTCTCAGATACACTGAACGAATTTTCATATTCTTGCAACTCCACTTTCTATAATAACTTCTCAGATACACTGAACGAATTTTCATATTCTTGCAACTCCACTTTCTATAATACCTGGTGCCCTCAGTTCTCAGACTTTCCAGGGTCTACGGGATTGATTGGTTTCTTATTGGTATCTCCCTAGAGTTACTTACATGTCAGATTTCCATTTTCCAAAAATGAGATAGAATCTCTCATCCTTGCCTGCATCCTCCCCCATTCTCTATTTCCTTATAGATCTAAACTCTTTATACTTACAGTGATTTTAGTGCAGTTTTGGAAGGAAGTAGAGATAAAGGCAAGGATCCAATTTTTCATGTCAAAAGACATGCACACTTTAAAACTTAGGTTACAGGTAGTAAAACTTTGTGAAGTAATGCAGTATGTTTAGAATTTGGATAGCTACATTAAATGTATCTTTTTATCTCAGGTTCTTCTTATTTGAAACAATTTTAACACGTGAGATGGCAAACTCTATTGAAAATTCTATTTGATAGAAAAATAAAATTAAAATATGTCAATAGCAAGATCACACTTTTCTATCATAATGGCAATATAAGTCATTAAAGTTTACAAATTAACCATTTTAAAACTGGTCAAAAGTGAAGAAACAACTCATGCTAAACTTGCTTCATTTTCTTTGTGAAAGAAACTATTAAAAAGGTGGATCATGATGATTTTCTAGACATAGAACAAGGCACGTAACAAAACAAAGCAGAGTGTGCTGAAAGACAGCACCATGAGGAAAGTTTACATCTGATAGAATGACCACATCCAAAGACTGATGAATGGATTGGTGCCCACCAGAAGAAAGGTCTTTAGAAGGCATGCCACAGGGTTTGCCCTAAGCCCTATGGCATTCAATATTTAAATTGAGACACATAAGTTTATATCGACTACGGAATGATTTGGGTGATAACGAGAAATAGCATGTGAAGGAGAGGAAAGACTAAACAATATCCAAAGTCGACAGCAAAGGATTTGAACAATTTCATTACAGGCTCATACTTTATAAGATGAATTTAACAGGGCTAAAAGTATAGCCTTACACTTAAGTCTAAAATATTACCTATATACACAAATTGATGAAGAAATGTCATAATATTAGCACCTCTGAAAAAATGTATAATTATAATTAGCTAAATAATTGACTACGATATTTATTGAGCACATACAATGGGCAAGATAATGCGGATGAAATGAATGATACAGACAGAATGTCTGCTTCCGGTGAACTTACATGTCAGCAGGGGAAACAGATAACACTTAAGAATTAATTAATTATAATAGATTTAAGTCTCACAAAAGGGAATAATTAATATTAGGAATTCATAAAATAGAGGACCTAGGTTATAGATGAGTTAGACAAGAAATAGCTAATGCCATCTTAGGTTGCATTAATAAAAGTATACAATGCCTAGAATGCTGAGCTGCTGGCACTTTATTCCTTGAATAAAGAATACTGCTAACTCAGAAAAACAAAAAGAGAGAAATATTATATTATCAGATAATATTTATTGAAAATTTGCCATATAAATTTTCAGGAATTGTGCTAATTGACTGTCATATTATTTTAATCCACATAACATCCAAGTGAATTAGATATTATTAAACTCCCATTTTATAGATTGAAAAAATGGAGGCACAAAACCTCAGTGACTTATCTAGCTTCACACAGCTGCAAGTATAGGAACTAAGATCTAAACCCAGGAACTGTGACTCCAGAGTTGGCAGTTTTAACCAACACACTCTGTTCAGCAAGTTGAAGCTTCCTGGGTGCCACACTATGGCCATCAGAAACTGAACCTGTCCAGGTGACAAAAAACCAGGTTGCTGGAAGATCTCCGAACTTTATAATCAAGTTAAAGGCACTGAAGGAGTTTAACTAGAGAAGACAAAGAGTAACATTCATGGGTGTGGTCACCAGGGAATTACCTTTGTCAGGCTTGCTCGGTCAAACTCTGCTGGGAGCTGGTTTATAGGTGGCTACAATAGCGGAAGGAAATTGGTAACTGAAGTGGATCTTACCACTCGGTGTCCCACAGTACAAGTGAGTTTTGTTACGCAACTGGGACACAAAAGGCAAAAAAAAAAAAAAATACTGACTATATTGTTTTACATCCAATGCTTATTTACTTTAATGTGAAACAATGTGACAATACAATTGAGAAATTTATCAAATAAAAAATATCCCATTTTCATATCCACATACCTAATAAACAACACTTACTATAATGGATGCTAAATATTAAGATTTTTTTTGGCATGCCTAGTACTAAATATATCTATTTTTAGATATATCTTCAGATGTTTATAGGCAAAAATTCAAACTGGTTGTTTTAATCTTTTGCAATTTGCTAATTGCCCTAAAACTATAGCTTCAAATATAAAGATCATTCACTTGTGAAGGAATGGGTGTTTTTATTCTAAAATAGCCTTGAAAATAAAATTAAGCAAAGTGAAAAATAATGGGACGACACAGGATATTTCTCCACAAATTCAGCATTATCTTCACTTTCAAACTTCCCTTTGATGGGATTTGCTGTTTATTTGAACCCAGGCACTGTGCAGGAGGCTGGAGTTGCTGATAAGCAGTTTTTTCATTTCAGTACAAAATCAGCAAGGTGATTAATATTTTTAATTTTCAGGAGTCTAAATTATGCAGATGAACTACAGTTTCCTTCTCCCTCCTATGCCTTTTGTGGGCCCTGGCAAAGGGAATGATGGGAGGCAGTCCTGCGCGGAAACCAGTGGACAGCACGTAAGAACGCTCCATTTCCGGTCAGCAGCTCATCCAGAGTTGCAGTAAAATGCTAGGCTGAGCCCTCCACTCTTTTTTGTCCAGGTGTGTTTGGGTGGACAAAGAGGCACAGTTCTATCTGCCTTGCAGTATCCCCATAAATAGAGTTCTTTAATCTTTGCAAAGCTCCTTGAGTACCGTGGAGTAAAATGCTGTATAGGTAGAGTATTTAACACCACCACCACCACCACAAAACAGTAAGATCATCTTAAACTCTACAGAAGGTCACTTAAAGATGAGGATTTTGTTCTAAGATGAGTGTCTCTTCGTGGTTGCATGTGAAGGGCTGCCTTTTCCGTACTAGTCTCTCTCACTCCTTCAGCTGCTTTAAAAGCGCTTTATGAACTGTGGGCTTTCAGGATGTTTAATCCTAGGCATCCTTCATTTTAAATGACTTTACTTTTTTTTGTTTGCTTTATAAATGTCTAATAATCCTAGCTTAGGGGCACTGACCCCATTTTTAAACTAAACATATCTTTACTAGGACCAAACATAAATAACGTGTTCCCCTATTTTGGGACCCACAGTCTTAATCCTCACTCTGAACTTGCCGGGAATGACCAGCCACTTAGTTCAAAACGAACGCTGATAGACTCATGCCAAGAGGGTGATAAAACAGTCAGTTCAATTGTTTCCCCTTTCAGGTACTGCACCAAGCAAGGCTGCTGGCTTCAAGGAACTCACAGAAATCACACAAAAAGTTAGAATTTTAAAAAGAAAGTAAACCTTAGATCAGTGGTTGGTTAAAGACAAAATTCATAATTCAGCTTAAGTTTGATTTGTATTTGTATATTCTTCCTGATAGGTATTCATATATTCTTACTGATATCTACATTCTTTCTAACATAATAAGTATCCTCTCAAGGGCAAAACCACATATCCTTCCATGCTAAAACATAGAAAGAGGAAAGAGTCAAATTTAAATCACTTTCTTATTTCTACTCTTTTAACATGCTTTTCTGTCTTACTATAGAAATGCGTTAAGGAGATAGGATCTGTGCATTTGGAATGGGTAACAAACCTAAGGATTATCTTATTTCTCATCCTGATTATTTTTTTCAAAGAATTAGCAAAGCTTTAATGTTTAAGGCAAAAATCTCGGCACATATGTTTGAGTGATAAAAGACTTGGCTAATACCAGGTAAATCAAAAGTCTTGCTACCCTACAGGTGGCAAATGCAGCTGCCTCTAGGGGCCAGGCAAGGTATACAAATGAGGGACGAGGTCTGGCGACAGGGTGAGAGGAAGTTATGGGGACAACAGTAGATTCAAGAGGACATGGTCTGTTGAAAAGTGCTCACATGCGAACAGTTTACAGCAACGTTCAGGCCAAATAAAATGCTTCTGTAGTCTGCTACCCATTTTCCAGCCCTCCCATATACTTTTGAGATAGATAGGTTTAATGTGCTGAGAAATGAGTGATTCATTTTTCTTTCTTTCTTTTTTTCTTTCTTTTCAGAATACTGGAGCAGAGCTTTTCTGACTTGTTGAATCACGTCCTGTGTTACAATGCAGGGGTAGACTGAATTATTCCTGGAAAGACTAATGAGTCTGACTCCTCTTTGCATTGGGCCCTGCGGCCACAGTGACAGCTCAGCCCCAGGTTCTCATCTGTGCTTCATGAACACAGCCTCTTGAGTTACTGGATACAAAAGCATCCAGTTCATTTACTTCCTAGCTGAGATTTGAAGAACATGGGGGCCTGACATGTCACAAAGAAAGGAGATGTGGGCCCTTTCCTCCCCCTGAGCAGGTTGCTCAGAAAGGGATTAAAGGAAGGAATTTGAAGGCAGGGAGCCCTGAAGTTTATCCCCTCAGTCTTGTCCCAGATGAGTTCAGGCTGTTAATGTGCTCGCCTTCATGCTAAGATGCATACAACTTTTCAGAACCTGCCTCAAGTGGGCGCCTCCATAATTAATAAATCTCTGATGAATTTTCTATAGTGCTTTCATATTCAGAGAAAAGCAATAAGGTAAGCAAAGAAACAAAAGAGATATATACATATATATGTTAATTTTGGTTTGATTTTAGAACAGACGATACACATTTAAAGCTTGGTCAGCACTTTATAGCTAATGAATGGACAGTACCTTTCAAGAAGCAGCTCATTAATAATTAGTTTCCTCCTCATCATTAAGAAGCACTTATTAGTAGTCTAATTACAGATGGCCTCAATTAGGGGATATGCACAGGGTTTTTTTTTCATGAATCACTGGATTCTGTAAGAGCTTTGTGTCTAAAGCAGAAAGAACATTTTTAAATCTATATAGCATTCCCATCTTAGCATCTATTAGAAGTAATCAAAATATTTAGGAAAAAATAAAAGATTAAGTTTTTTTTTAAAAAAGAAGAGTTTTTGTAGGTGTGTGGAGGTGTGTAAAGTACTCACTATGTTTGACAGCAACAACATAATCGAGTACATATATTTGCTACATTCATGAAAGAGCAAAGCATATGTCAATAGGGCTAATATTCAGCTTCTGTTTTGTAAATTCCATTTCCAATGTTTGTACTCTCCACATCTATCATTGATTTCAGATGACTAGCATTTCTTCATCTTTTGACATATATTTCATTTTGTATGAATTTGCACTATGTACACTACATAGGAGAGCAAGAATCTGCCAGTCTCCTGATGATAAAACTCATGTAATTTAAAAAATAAATATAGTGAATAGAGACATTGGCCCTACTTCAAATCTTTAAATCAATAAAACTCAAAGATAATTTATAAATGTTTTTTTCGTTTAAATAGCTTGGAGGTAGTTATATATTTTGCATTTATAGGCACACTTTAAATTCTATGCTTTCAGTAGTTTTGTTGATAAATTATTAGGTGTGACTCATGGGCATAAAGCCATACACACATTCTTCTAAAAATGGAATGTAAAACTTGGACTTAGTCCATGTTATGGGTTGAATTTGCTAACACAAAGAATCAGCATTGATGATTTGGAGAATTTTCCAGATAGTGTGCTCTGGAAGCAGGGTGTGGCTGGATAACTCTATGCTAAACAGATTAGCACATTGTGTTACTGATGGGTCCAATCAACCATCTGAGCAGGGCGAGAAATACAGACGAGATGATCCAGGAAGGATGTGTGAAAAACCCTCATGTCAAATAGTGTGGGTCACCTCCACATCCACGAAGACTGACACAGGCTTTTTTTTTTTCAGGGGAAGATTCGCCCTGAGCTAACATCTGTTACCAATCTCTCCTTTTTATTCCCTCCCCAAAGTGCCAGTGCATGGTTGTATATTCTAGTTGTAGGTCCTTCTAGTTCTTCTATGTGAGCTGCAGCCACAGCATGGCAACTGACAGACTGGTGGTGTGGTTCTGTGACCAGGAAATGAACCTGGGCCACTGAAGCAGTGAGTGACTAACTTTAACCACTAGGCCATCAGGATTGGTTTCTGACAATGGTTTTGAAAATTTTATACCAGCAGAAAAACTGCAATCCTGAACTTAAAGGGACAGAAAATGGGATGGGATGAAAGAAGAGTGACTCCTACAGCAAAGCCAAAGATGTAGAGACCAGAGAGGGCAGAACTGACTGAGGCTGGCTGATCAAATGTCCTCAGGCTGAGAGGGCAGGGCCACTGCCAAGGCAGGCCAAGAGGGCGGGGCTGCTACCCAGCTGGGCTGGGAGGACAGAGCATGGAGCCACAGATGATGATTCTCAGGCCTTGAAATCTAATGGAATTTGTCCTGCTGGGTTTTGGACTTGCTTGGGACCTGTGACCCCTTTTCTCCCTTTTGGAATGGGAATGTCTATCCTATGTCTGTCCCATCCTTGCATTTTGAAAGCATATAATTTGTTTTCTAGGTTTCACAGGTCCACAGATGGAGAGGAATTTTGCCCCAGGATGGACCATACTCTGAGTCTCACCCATTTTGGACTTAAAGGTTTTAGAAAATAAGATTTGAGACTTTTTGAGTGGATTAGATTTAGGTGAGATTTTGGATTTAGAGTTGATGCTGGAATGGGTTAAGACCTCTGATGAAGTTGGGACACGTGAATGTATTTTGCAAGTGGAAAAAACATGAATTTGGTGAGGAGGGTAGAGGATGGACTGTTAAGAGTTGAACTGGGTCCCCCCAAAACTTATGCTGAAGTCCTAACCCCCGATAGCTGCAAAGGTGACCATATTAGGAAATAGGGTCTTTGCAGATGTAATCTAGTCAAGATGAGACCATATGAATTAGGGTGGGCCCTAACCCAGTATGATTGGTGTCCTTATGAGAAGAGATACAGACAGAGAGGGAAGATGGCCACGTGAAGATGGAGACAGTGAGTGTTGCTACAAGCCAAGGGATGCCTGGGGTTACCAGAAGCTGGAAGACGCAAGGAAGGGTCCTCTCCTGGAGGCTTTGGAGGGAGCATGGCCCTTCCAATGCCTTGATTCTGGACTTCTAGCCTCCAGAGTTGTAGGAGAATAATTTTCTGTTGTTTTAAGCCACTGAGTTAGTGGTGCTTTCTGATGGCAGCTCCAGGAAACCAGTTCAGCCCGTTATACTGAACACTGTTTTTCCTTGGCCTTTCAGCATTCATTTCCTTCCCCTGCCCCTTTTAGTAACTATCTGATTTTCCACTCCCACTTTTATACCATGTGCTTTGCAGAGCTGACTACACCCATGGATCCAAAACTGAGCATGCAACCTATGCACATCCTGTTCTCGTGGCCTCAGCAGTTGCTTCAGGGATGAATGTGGCACTCAATCATGGTCAATGGGGAAAATGGAAAACTGGTGCTCCCACAGTCATATTGTACCATGAGGGATAACCGGTCTGAGAATAGAAACAACAAAGATGGAGCAGAGTCAAGAGATCTCCGAGAGAGATCCTATTTATCTATAAGACAATCAACCACATATAAAGCGGGCCCTACTATTAGAATTTTTAGTTACCTGAGCTTTCACTTAAACCATTTTTGACTAAATTTTCTAACACTTTCAAGTAAGAAATTTCTCTTAGGTCTCCCAGTTATTGGCACTGCCCTCCTTCAGTTGCTTTCAGTTGTCACTGAATGCCAGCTTATTCTCTCCTGGGTCACTTCTAAACTTAAAATAAAAATAAAGTTAAGCTTTTGGTCTGGTGTTTCACTGATTACTTAATGAATGAGATGCTTTGAAAATTCCTAATTCAAGTTGTGTCTATGAAAAAAGTTAACCAGGTTTCCTTATTTCTCAACATGGACTCAGTGGATACTCTCATATTTACCACTTAGTCTTACAGGCTGAAGACCGCAGTGCAGAGAACTTTCAATGGCCTAAGTCAGCAGAAAAGTCTTCCTTAAGTTTTTCCTGGAGGAAATAATATAGAAGAGCATCTCTCTTCAAATACCATATATGGATTTAGATTATATTGATATACCCTCAATTTTTGTGCCATTGAAGTGAATATATTTTTTGTTTTTAAATACATTCTTAAAGGTAAGTTCATTATAATAGCAAACCAAATTTTAGCATTTACATATTCTTAAGTTCAAACAAATTGTGCTTCCAAGCTTTTTGGAATACTCTCCTAATTTCCAACCTGATTCATAACAGAGAAAAATGCAATTTTGATTTTAAATCTTAGATTTATTTTATCATGTATTCAATTTATTATATATGCACTTTTTTGTAATTTATGAAATGCTAGTTTGAAATTACTGTAGAGTCAATATACTATATTAATTTTTCTCAAGCTTTAAGTAAAAACAAAATATTACTATTCAAATTATATTTCTATTTTTCCTTCATCAGCAGCATTATTTATATGCTTATCAACTCGAAAAAGTTGAATGAAAAATGCAATTTTTTGGGTTCTCCTAAAGGTGGAAATGTATATTGATTGAGAAAGAAAAAAAACCCCTCATGGATGTGGGTATACTAATCTTTTACGATCTTTTCATGATACCTATTCCATAATTCCATAAGGTCATGATTTAGAAAATATCTAGAAATTCTTTAAGGTCACAATTTAGAATATCAGGTTTTCTATTGATCATACATGGTATTAAGATTTTGTTTTGTTTTAGGCAGAATCATCCAATATTATCATACATCTTATCATTGGAATATAAATCTGTTTTTTTTGCTAAAAAATTATACAGTTATCAATAGTTTGTTTAGAGATTATGCATGCATTAATTATAACTTTATAAAATATGACTGTGGAATGATATATAACTTGATGTTGCTATTAAGATTTCAGTTTGGGGAGGATATGTCCACATTAATGCCAAATTTAGCCTACTAAACCAAAAGTAATATTTTAAAATCTCAAATGAGTATCCCAGTAATGATCCTAAAGCTTTTTTTAACATTTTGACAGATACCCTCTCCTTTATGTAGACATAATGTATTTACATATATGTACAACTTTTTATACATAACTTTAAAAAGCTAACTTTTGTGTATAAGACACAGATATAGAGGTGCATGCATATATTTGTGAATAAGCAAAGAGAAAATAAGGACAAAAATTATTCGCTGAGTGTAGACACAGCATACACAGTTTTAAAAAAGCTACATCCAGTTTACAGCATCTAAACCTTTCTTTCGTTAGCAACGCTGTTTTAAAATATATTCTCCCCAAGGAACAATACCCTAGATACACAGTATCTACTTATGGCGGATTGTGCTGCAAATTGTCTAAAGGCATGTAGTAGTCATGGACTTCTTAAGAAAGGAGTACTTAAAAATCAGATAAGCACCGAATAAAGGGGGAAGATGGCCACCGCTAAGGAAAGATACACATACTTGTATATTAATGTTCAAGTATGTTTCATTTAGGGCGGAACTTCCTCCAGAGCCTGCAGTAGCACTGGTATCAAACTGCTCTCTTCAGCCTGCTGCTCTGACAACTATCCAGGGGCAAACGTCAGCTCCCAGCATCTGTGTCTTGCTATAATTGCTTTGTCAGAAACCTAATAGCTGCCTTCTTTTTCTCACTGAACAGTGAAAAGTAATAGTGTGCAAAGAACTAAATGTTGAAATATTCTTTATCCTCTCCCCAGCATACACCCTGGTTCATATTATATTGCGTTTGTGATTTTTCCTAATTGGTGCTAAAACTATGTTTCCTAGGCTACCAGAAAACATTTTAAATTGCAGTATTCATCCTAGTGACCACTGCTCTGTTTGACCATTCTCAGGCTTGAGCATTCCTATTATGTTAGCAGGTATCTCCCTAAAACCGAACTTTTTGCCATCTACGTGAAGCCACATGTGGATATTTATTTAGTGCTTATCCTCATCCCAGTATATAAAGAGGTATCTTTGGGACTCAAAGTGATAAAAAGCCCAAGCTGTTTTAATCCTACAGAGTGACACAAAATTGTAGGATCAATATTCAAAAAGACACCTGGAGGCCATACAATGGGTATACACTAAAATACTAAAGTATGTTGTATTGATAGCTGGTGCTCCATAGAGAACGAGGAAAGGGACTTAGTTTTGTAGACTGAGATTTGATCCAGGAGGTGCTTCTTAAAGCAGGTGCACTTTGAGATGGGTGTATAAATAAACTAGAAGTGGAGTTGGAACTGACCAGTAGCCTGGGCAAAGACATACTGGTGGAAAGACTTAGGATGAGCTTAGAGGATTAAGAATCCATCTCCACATTCACATACCTCTAAATTTCCAAAGTGCCATGGCTATTGAAAGAAAACAGGACCAACAATGTGGAACTGCATTTCCTACTTGTGTAATTTTTAGTCATGAGTAATATTAGTAATGATGTATAACTCACTGAGTTTGGGGGGAAAAATTAAATGAGAACATTTATGTAAACTCAACATTAAGGTATAAGAGAACACACAAACATTATTATGATCATGTGTGATGTGTTTCCCATACGCATCTTGATTTATTTCCCAAACGTAGTTGAGATGATACTTTGAATAGTGAAGAGCTTGGAATTTATACCTGAATCTGGGTAATTTGAAATGGTTTCAACAAGTTTTGTTCTTACAATAAGAGTTATCAAATAAATTATAAAGAAATTAATTTAATGTAAAAAACTACAGAAAGGATTCAGTATTTTTAAAAACTACTTCAAATGCAGGATCCTATATAAAGAATGAAAGAAAACACATGGATAACTGGGCAGTTCCCTAGAAAGGAAATTTTCCTCACATGTATGGAGACACACAAAGCTTGACAGCTTCATTGGGCTTCTCAAACTTGCTTCATAGGCAATAATAAATGATAGAAAGATGCAATTGAATTAAACTAATGTGACCTTCTGAGTTCTGTATCCAAAATAAGTATTCAAATTCTTGCATGCTATGAATGTATGATGGCATTAAGAGTTGAAATTTATGAAGCATTCTGATTTTCATTACTCAGAACATTACCCTGAAATCCAAAGGGAACTAAATTCTTTGTGTTATATGGTCTTTTTTCTTCTTTTTAAAGAGAAATAGTGTTTCTAGTGAAAAATAAAAAAATCACTGAAGAAAGAAAGGAAGAATGAAGGAAATAAGGAAAGAAAATCTAAACTGAAAATTAACTTTCACAGGCCTGTTTCTTTTATGAAATAAATTTATTGAACTAAGTAGTCTGTAAGGTTTCTGTAGCTCTACCTTTTTTTTAAACAAGTCTGATATGTTCTACAGTCAAAATAACAATATTTTGAAAAAGAGGCCCTTCTTTTGAAAAGTTATAGATTAGCAGTCCCCAAGTATAGCAACTTTTGTATATGCCCACATGTTTTGCGTTTTTTTAATGCTTCTTTTTGAGTGAGGAAGATTGGCCCTGAGCGATTATCTGTTGCCAATCTTCTCTCTTTTTTTCCCTCCCCAAAGCCCCAGCACCTAGTTGTATATCCTAGTTGTAAGTCATTCTAGTTCTTCTACGTGGGATGCCACCACAGCGTGGCTTGATGAACAGTCCATAGGTCTGTGCCCAGGATCTGAAGTGGCAAACCCCGGGCTGCCCAAGTGGAGCATATGAAATTAACCACTCGGCCATGGGGTCAGCCCCCAACATATGTATTTCAAACATCCCACTGCTTCTGATTCTCTAGACTATTTGTTTTCCAAAGGCCTAAATCAAAGGCTACCTCCTTCCTCTAACTTCTCATGCCCTGCCACATGAAAGCAATCCTGTAGCAAAGATAAAGAAATAACCCAAAGGAAAGACGTTGGTATAGTAAAAAGCTTTACTTTAATTGCTATTTTTGGATGGAAATCGTAATGTCTCTGGGATCCAAATAAACTTTTCATTTACATCTACTGATTTTATTACTTAGATTACAGTTAAATCTATGACCTCTTTTTGTACTTTTGCCCTCTGCCCTCTTTCTAGAACTCAGAACCATAACTTCTACTAAATCTCACTTAGATTTTCATAAGGGACTTGGGAACAGGAGGCTAACCACAAACCTCACAGGTGAAAAAAGTGATGTTCCTGCTATGTGCTCCCATTTCCTGAGTGTCCTTGCATATCAGGACCAGAATGCAATATTATGTTTTCTTAAATAACAACACTAGCACCAAAACCAAGAACATGGAATGTTACCAGATTCAATGAAAACTTTGATCTTAATGTATGAATATCACTGGACTTTCAATTTAATTGTATCATTTAAAATGCTATTTTGATCTTGCTGTGTTCAAGGCAAAACATTGAAAGGAGCTTAGAAATAAATGTGACTTGATTTTTGATCTATATAAGCATATTTTTTTCTTGAAAAAGGGTGCAGGTATGAGCTCTTAGAAATAGCTTTGCATAAACTCCTAAAACAGTGAGAGGTGGTCCTCCTTATATCCCCTTCACAGGGTGTAATTAAGAACAAACACAGACTGCCCTGTGGACATCTAGAAGCCACTGGGTTGTTGAAGCAAAAAAAATGTTTTTTAAGTATTGTTGACAAGGCAAAGAACACTGAGAGCACAGGAAAGACAGAGCTTCTTCCTGAAGGTGAGAAACTTATAAGAGTTTGATCCATTTCAGCAAAATTGATGGGTAAAGATGAACTTTGCTGGCAAGCCTATCAGACAGTGAGGCTCCCTTCACCATTATGAGAAAGAGGTAAATTACCAAGAAAGCAAGCTGTCCTGCTCCAGGGGTGTTCTCTAGGACAGACTTTCTGGGATCACCTGTTCTGCGTACCTACGTCTACAGCAAAAGCTGTAATGTTAGCACTGCGTGATCCTCAGTAAAGATTACTAACCACCAAATCTATCTTTAAAATTTATAATCAGAAGACTTTTGTCATGAAAGAAAGATGCATTGATATTTTAGAAAGATTTCCACTAAAAATGAAAGTAAAATCATTTTTAATTAAGGCTAAGCCTCAGCCACCTAGAATACCCAACTCTGCAGAAACCCTGCTGTTCCAAAGTACTGAGTACCTGAGGGAACAACAGCGTGTTTCTTGAGGCCGCTGGTCCATTTTATTTACCACATGAGTCATGTCAAACATCATAAATCTCTTTCGGAAGCATAGCCCGATTTGTCAAGCTATTATATTATGTAATTTCATAATAAATTTGTGACTATGGCTAAATTTCTCCAATACACACAATATTGTTGTTTCACAGTAACTAATGGGTTTTAAAGTGGTTAGATTCAAGAGAAAAGACAGGACAAGGAATGAACAAATTATGAGAAATAAATTATAAAAATGAATATATTTGACATAAACCAAATATGTCAGATTCTTCATTTATCTGCTAAGCCTAAAAATAACTTGTTTTAAAATAAATTCTATTAACAAAAATGCTGTCTTCATGGAGAACCTAGTAAACCATATGTTCCCCTGACTTTGGCACCAAAAAGTGTATCAACATATTATGTTGAATTTCTCTGTCTGAATTCAAACCACCTACTCATGTCCTGATGTTTATTCACTTGAAATTAATAACATCCTAACCCAAAGATGTACCTAAAAATTTTAAAAAATCATTTCTATACAAATCTGGGAGAATTCTCAATGAAGCCAGGAAACCAAATAATAAAGTAGAATGCGTAAGAGAAAGACAAAAAATCAGAAATTGATGCTTGTTCCCAGCTTTCCCCCAAAACCCACAGATGTCAGCAGAAAGGAAGTTTCTCATCTTCAGATTCCCCATCCATAAAAAAGAGATACCATTTGATTCACATGCTTCACAGTACTATTGAGGGACCAATAAAATGATATACTCAACATCAGTAGTAAGATATAAATGAATACATCATTATAAAAGGAAAATTATGTACACTAAGGAAAAATTTTATACAGAAGTAACCTTACTCTAAATTTAAGAAAAAAGACAAAGATTCATTGTTTGATGAAACCATAGTGTCAGTCTTTTGAGACATAAAAAGAAAATGATTAAAAAATCTTTAAGATAGAAACAATAATAATCTTTGTATATATTCACATAAACTAAACCTATAGGAAAACATTAAACTTTGAGTCCTCATTAGCTGAACTAATGCTGTGGTATGGAAGAGTAGGTATTCCCAAATTACTCATTTTTGATTATTTTGTAGCAGATTAATCTTCGTAATTGCTTTTTGGCATATGCTCAAATTTAAATATCGTCAGATTTAAATAGCAAATCTGAAATGATAGGTTGTAGAGGAAGTCATTCCTTGCTGAATTGGGACCTCACCTTTGCCCCTACTCTCGCCTACATTTTGTTGTGTATGGATTCTGAAGCTTCTTAAAAATTGGACATGTCACTCTCCCTCCCTCTTCTCTCTGGCACGTACGTAAGTCCAACTAACTTAAAAGAGCGTATAAAACCCCTGCACAGTCTAGTTTAACCCTTCATATCCAATACCTGCTCCTTTCATTTCTTCCCAAGAACCTCAAGTTTCCCTCATAGGAAGCTACTGTTTTTAATACTCAAGAACTTATTGTGTTTGGAAATGCTCTGTGTCTAGAATATCATCCTCTAGCTTTTCTGTCAAACTCTCCTTCATTTCTCAGAGCAACTCGGCAACCTAAGAGCTCTAAGCCTCAGTTTATCCGCTTCATTAAAAGCCATGACAATCACATAAAATAGGCTTGAGAACCACCTTGCACAGCGCTACATCCATAAATGTTTCTTCTGTTGCTGTTGTTATTAATAATATCATTAATGAGGAAAATAAGGTTTGTGACAAGTTAGATGACTTGGGAAGCATATTCATTCTATCTCAAACAGTTTAAAATTATACATGTTACAAAAGAAATATAATGTATTCTAGGAACTCCCCAAGATGGTACTTTTTCTTATAGAATATATTTTCCTCCTTTGGACGAAAGGGTCATGCTGACACGTATGTGGAAAGATGCAAAGATAGAGTTTTTCTCCAAAATATTGTATATAAGAAAGGACAACACTAGGAGTAGAATAAAAGCTGAGGGTGACAGAGGACGGGGCAAGGGGGCGTGGGCTGGAAGGACACAGAAACAGGTCTCAAGCCATATCTCAGTTACCATCACATTGTTTAAATTTAAGCATAAAACCCTATTAAAAAATGTTGCTTTTAGTTATGTATTTGTTAAAGATTATAAATGTTACCGAAAGAACGTACAACTCCAGAATGAAATATGAAAGAAAAGCTGCCTGGCTCAAAAACGATGTCTTGACCATGGTATTTTATATAGTTTTCAAATACATCCACAATAATATAAAAAAGTCTGTATGAAAATTGCCATGACACTTATGTGTCTATATTTCAAACCTTTGTACCTACAATTGCATTTCTCTTAATAATATGCCCACTCATTAGTACCCTAACAGAACAAAGCAGAAATCATGACAAGATGCTGGTCACAGTGACTATCCCACTACTAAGATGACAGTGTAGTAGGAACGATAGGTTTACTCAATATGTTTAGGTCCTGGGCCAATGGTCTCCTGCTGGTTTACTAGCAGCAATTTTCTTTTTTAACTTAGCAATACATCAGTTTTCAGTATATTTTTTTTTCCTGCTTTCTCACCTATTATTATGTCACAAGCAACTAACATGCCATTTCCTCTTTCCTCTGACAGGGTTCTTTTCAATAGAGTCAAAGGTGTCTCACAGCTGCCATTGATTTCCCATCTGTCCAAGTCACCACAAAGACTACGACCCAGCGCTCACGCTGTGCTGTCCTTCCTGAGGGCTGTGTCTGTTGTGTTGCTGCTGGGGAAGCCCTTGGCCATGGTTATGTGATCCCTTCTATAGAGCTATGCGCTAATTTAATTGAAAGAACTGAGAGAAAATACAGCAAAGGAGCCCTTCTGTTATTCAGAAACCTTCAGCAAGCCAAAGAATAAAATACGTCATCCCTCAAAAACAGCAAAAAATATACACTAATGGGAGAGAAATCACCAGGAAGCAGCTGATGCTAATCTCTCATGTTCTGCCTATGTCTCTCTATTTAGATGAATTATAACCAAGAACACTGAGATAGCTTTGATTTTAAGGAAACAGTAATGAAATAATATCTAAATAATAAAGATAGAGGAAAAGACAATCTTTTAATTTGTGCTATGTCATGGAATTACAAAAGTGAAATCTGACTTTGTCCATATTTTTTGAATCATCAAAATGAGGAAGAATTTCCAAGATAGCATAAAAATTCCAGATTTTTATGTTACAAAAAGAAATGCTGAATATATTCTATAATGCCTTGGGGATTGACCTCAATTCTGTGAAATCTGATTCCTGATAAAGCAGTAGGCACCTGTCCTTGCCAATGACTTGCTTCAGGGCTGAGGCTTCATAATAACAAGCCTCTTCTGGATTCTGGTGCAAGGTGGCCATATGAAATAAAGTATTTAACACATCTGTAATGCCTTTCATGTTCATAGCTCAAAGAGCTTTATAAAACCCAATTAATTCATCGAGCGTCATAAACTTTGAAGAACCTGCATAACTACAGTTCTACATGCAGTTAATCATGAGCGGCAAGCAGTCAGATGTGTGGCTTAACAGAATCCAGATTTTAACTGTCCAGGTTTTGAATTTTCATGTACCTAGGGAAAGGCAGGGGCATAATGGAGAACCTCTGAGTCATTGGCAAATTCTAGGAATTGTGAGTTGGGTTAAGAAGGCTCACAGAAAAGGATAATTTCATTGCCAACACCCAAAAGAACTCTGGCTCTCTCTACGTGGGCAAAAAGAGAGTTTAGATTCAAGTAAGAGAGGGCTCTCCCCATCTTCATGCTTTGGTTGGAAGTGCAAAGTCATTTGGTAGAAATCTTTGTGTGGCATGCCAAATGGAATCTGTAGAATTCACAGTAAGAAAAGATAGTTTAGATATTTTTTTAAAATAGCTATGTTTAATATATTTTAAAAGGCTAACTAAACACTAAACCAGTGCCTAGTGCATAACCCATTCCCCAGGTGAAGTGCAACACTTTGAGAAGCTTGTAACCTTTTTCAAGTTCATATTAAGACAAAACTGTCCTGCTTGGAATAACTTGCTTACTGGGGAAACCTGGATTGCTAGTTATGGAAGAGTGCAAAAATCTTTGTGAATAAAGCAGATAGTTTTTCAACAAAAAACTGCACTGTCAAAAACATTGTGGGCAGAGGCACAAATGTTACGAGTCCGAAGAATTTGTTCCCGAACATAGGTTTTCCATCTGTGAACATGATCAATGAAAAGCTATAGGATGATGGAGACATCACAAGTGTCAACCTCACGTAATATAAACTTATACCTTATTTGCCCAAGTAGCTAGGCGACATTTACAAGTCATCCCACTTCTCTAAGCCTCGGTTTCCTCATACGTAAATGAGAATAATAACACTTGTTCTCACAGAGTTGGTGAGAATACCAAATGAAAAAAAGTCTATAAAATGCCTATTAGGTTTCCAATAAATCATAGAAAGTACTTTTTTTAATCATTTCTTCCATATCCCCCCAAAATCCCAATTGCACTGAACCTTTTTAGGGCCTACAAAGAATATTCTTATGTGGGGGCAATATTGGACATCCCCCATTCCCTGGTGACAGAGCCTTGCAATAAATGAACACTATGTATGAGGAGAAAAAAGAAACAGTTAATAAGGGAAGTAGGGTCAAGGACCATTGGTCCCTACCCATTCTAGTCCTTACTCCCAGGGCAGTAGTAAAAAGTCACACTCTTCATTATTGCTAGCAGTTTTTCTTTAATGAGTAGAAGCTCTAGGAAGCATATTTGAGTTCAAATTAAAGACCATCAAAATGATTATAGCTCTCTGACAATAGGACAAGTGTTTTGGTAAATAGTAGATCTTTAGTACTGGAGGTGAGATTTTCCTATCACTGGAGGTATTCAAGCAAATGGTGAATATAATATATCTTTAATAATATTTAAACTTATAAATGCACTATACTTTTATATGAATTTCTTTTATCAAATCCTTAAAATAAATCTCTGAATTTGATATTTGTATCGCCTATTTTACAGATTAGGCCAACAGTAGTTAACTAATTGGACCAAATATTGGTGGATGACCAGCTCTGGGGATATTATAGAGTGATAGCATAGGTAGAACATGACATGAATCAGTCATTTAATTTTTGTACCAACTCCATATATGACCGATACTATGCAGGATACATGGCAAGACAACAACCAGGACAGCCCATTCAATCCCAGAATTCTACCATTCCAATTTCTATGATTATGATCTTTTCTCAAAAAGACTTAGTCTGATTTGAGAACTCCTATATCTGAGATAGTACTATTATTGCTTCTTTCTAGTTTTACTGATACCAAGGCAATAACAGAAAAGATAGAACATCAGTTAAAAATCTCCTTTTCTAGGCTGAATTTATTGATGCTTACTACGTGCCAGGCAAAACGCTAAGTACGCAACATACATCTGTCACTTAGAGTTCTCACAACAACCCTGTAGGATTAGTACTGTTGTTGTTGTTATCTTGCATACCAAGAAACTGAGGCACAGAGAAGTGGAATAGCTTTCTGAAGGTCACACAATTAGTAAGCTGAGAATCAAAACCAGATGTATTTAACTCCAGAATGTGTAATCTTAATGACTATGCTAGATGGTATTGTATATAGTGCTGTAACTCATTTTAAGTAAGATAAATTTTAGGATTATAATGACAGAAGTCTCAACCGAGGATGTGTATGTGAATGTATACTGTTGGCAAAGAATAATGAGCAAATTCAAAATCAGCACTTTCATATACATTTTATCGGAGGCTACTACTATATTGTTTATTTAACTAAAGGCTTCATCGTTTGCATTGTTTAGAATTATTAGCACATGCCATATTAATAATAAATACATTATAATGCCATTCTGAAACGTTTTAAATATTCTAAGACTGGAATGGAAGAAATTTTTAAAAATTTTCTTTGAAGCTCATTGGCTCACAGGAAAAGCAAAAGTGGGCTAAGAATTTAATCGTCTCATCCCAACCTCAATTAGAAATAGGAAGCACCCAGATTATTTGTTGTGAAAATAACTTGAAAGTCAGACTACAGCATACTTTTATCTATAATGTTTAATTTTATATATTATAATTTAGTTATTTCTTATAGATATTAACACAGAGGGCTAGAGAGAAAAGGAAAACAGAAAAGGCATTTCAGACATCAGGAGAGGAGACAGACAGATGCAGATAAACCAGAGGAAAAACTGAGTGAAACATCAGTGAACAAGGCACTAAAAATACACACATCCACACCACAAAGACATACATCCTTAGGGAAGAGGCAGAAAGATGATGCTTCATAGGGATACAGTAAATGATTCATTAATGAGGAAGCAAACCCAGGACACAGAGTTTCCTTATTTTATACCCCCATTTTGTGGCTTTCTAGTCTTTCAAAGTTATGATGTGCTTTCACTATTCCCAGCACAATCTACTGACATCTAGCAGTAGAATGACCAGAGGAAATTAAAGAGAGGTTCATTTTCATTCAAAATGAACACAATTGGGTCACTATCATAAATGATCAAGTAAATTTATAAAACTATTGTAAATGATCAGTTGGAACTACTTATTAAAATAAGTAACTAGCCTTCAAATCGGATACTAAACAGAATTATGACTCAATTTTAATAATTGTCCCGTTTTCCACCACAGAAATTTTTTGTTGTTGGATCTCCATCGATCTCATGAACATGCATTTTCAAGTTTAAATTCACATCATAAAGACGCAAAGACAATATATTTGTGTACTTCAAAACCATTCAAATTTTTTGCTCTTCTACATAAACCAGACAAAATTAACTGTATTTCCTATAACTAGTGTACACCAGACCCCAAGCCTGCTCAGTACCTGTTGTCTATCCAGACGCATCCTCTTGGCAGCATTTCTACTCTCACTCTCACAGGCTGAAGCCAAGATACTCTCTGCAACTGCTGAAGTAAGGTGAGAAGGAATAGGTCGAGACTAAAAAAAAAGAGAGAGAAAAAATATGAAAAAATTATTAACAGTATCGTTAACAGACCAATGCTATTCTCAGAAGAGCTCACAGGATGTGCAGGAGTATCCATTTATTTCAACTGAACTCATTTCAATAAAAAGAGGAAATGGAAATTGCAAAGATGAAAAATGAAACTAGTTAGAGGTTAAAGCTATAGCGGCTACACGGATCCATCATTCATTCTCATAGCTCCATTGTCACAAGTATTTAGTCTGGCCCATTAAGCTGGAGTTCGAACAGGCAGTGGCAAAATTGCTGACTAGGTTTTGCAAATAAAACAAATCCTTTAATTCTCTTATAACACATGACGATGCACAGCAAAACAAAACAAAAACAAGTGACAGGGCTGAAACATAGTTGGAAAAACTGACAGACATTCAGACCATGTCAAATAATCTTGATATGAAATATATGAATATTTAAAGTCTAAGTTGTGACACAATTGATGTGATTAAAATCCTTTAAAAGTACTTTAGTTTAAATGCAAACTAAAAAGTCAGTCCTAGAACAATTCTGATATAACAAAAATTTGATGTTTTAGATGTGAAATATGTGCGTGCCTACGTTTTATTTACAAATGTGTTAATATTACTAATTTAATAGGTACATGTTGAAAATCCATCTCCTATGTAGCCCACATAGAAATTAATTAACCCCCCAACTAAGCTCCTAATTAACTACAAATTGTTTGCAGCTCTCCATATCATTTGTGATAATCAGAAAAGTTTTCCATTCTCTTTTCCCATAATTATATGCAAAATCATCTAACTGAAAGATGAAGTACTTAATGATATTGAACAGTTTTTTAATTAAGATAAGCAAATGATAGATAAGAAATAACATGAAAATTAAACCAGTCGAGATAGCAAAATATGAAATTATGAAATAAAATATCTTTTGGGAATCTAGCATACATAGTGGCATGCCACCTCAGGGTTTTCAAAGCCCCAATCTAAAATATGTGGGGATGCCATTTATTAGAAGCCTCTGAACTAATAGAAGTCTGATTTTTTTTACTTTTATAAATGAATATGAGTATGCCTTGATAGCACTTGATTAATTTTGCTAACTCTGGCATGTAAAACGTGCTTTAACAAATTGAAGCATAGGGTTTATGTCTCAATATTCTAGAGTAGCCAAATTCAATGTTTTAACGGACACTCTTCAGTGGAATTTGTGTGGTGTAGAAAGAGACCAGACTCTGACCTTGCTTGAACTAGAAAGCAATTTCTGTGACTGCCTCAGCAGCCTTCCTGATGCTTCCACCTGCAAAGTACCCTCTGTAGGCAAAGGGAAAAAGGTGTAGGGTACAGGCTCCACCTGCTAGCCCAGTGAGATGTCTGAAATGATGGCTAGACAACTTTGACAATAAAGCATTAGAATGTCTGGAACGCTATTTCTGCAAAAGAAAGAGAAGAGAATAGCCCCTGAGGTAGCAGGGAAAATGCAGCAGAAGAGTTTTGAGAAAGAAATTAGAAAGCCAGGACTGTGTACTGAGAAGAGGGTCAAAGAAGGGAAATCGAAAAAACGGAAAAAGTATCATAAAGACATAAATATAATTTCAAAACTCATATTGCTTCTCTAAGTTTCATTCTGTATTTCAGAGAAATACAATATGGATAAGAGTCTAGCCAAGAACCAAAAATATATTAATCTACAAAATCAGTGTCTTATTAAAAGATGGCTACTTCACGGCTCAAAATTATCATCTAAACCACATGTAAATTAGGTAAACATGATGTCCTTCTCAACTGAATTATGTTTTTAGGCAAAGGTGTTATAGGAATAATGGGAATAAGAACATTCTATTACGAAAAAAGAAAATATTTATTTGATTGTTGCTGGCATTGTTCAAATAGAAGTAAGAGATCACACACCTTTATTAACTTTATTATTAGACCCTTTGGTTCTAGGAACTGAATTAACAGAGTTTCAGTAAAACATCAACAGCTTCCCTTTCTTGATCCAATTATTGATGGCCACATGAAATTCAGAGAGATATAATTCTGTTCTTCATTAACTTTATTTTTCTCTCTTTATCAAATATCTCCATTCAAAAGTAAGCACATGTAATTTTGGAATTGTGTATATAAAATATATAATATGGAATTTTTATGAAACTGATTAAATTACAGTAATAAACACACAAGTTCCTTCAACACAGAAAAGTATGCTGAAGAGAGAACAAAAGCTAAAATAGGCCTTCAATTTAAATTAGTTAGTAGCATTTCCTTTCAAATTCCTTCTTAATTTTTAAAAACAAAGTGGGAAATGATTTTTACTAGAACAGTAAAAGTTGCTATGCATGATAATTGATGTAATTTTCTTTTCAGAGAAAATGATAGAGAGAGTTGGGTCTTACCCAGATATATTAAATTGCCCTTCTCAGAAACTAGAATAATGTCCTGGCTGAGGGGGCTGGATATTTTTTAAGTGACTGGATAACATAATATTTCAAGATTTTGGAAAAAAATCAACTTCAAAATCCAGCAATCATGCACTGTTTCCTATTAAGTAGGAAAAATAAAAAGAAGCAAAGATATATGGTTCAACATTGCCAGACGTTAAATAATATAATTTTGAAAATAGTGTTGTTCTGAGTTTATTGTAGAATCATAATTTGGTAACCATAAATGGCCATAGAAATCATTCAGTACAAATTTCTTCTCTACAGTTTGAAGGAACTGTAACCCAGATAGATTAATTAATTTGCCAAAGGACAAACTGAGCTCAATATAGAACCCAGGTTTCATGTCTCCTCATTCTCAACTCTTTTACTCTCCCAAGTTCTGTTGTACACTAAGTAGTTTTACATAATTTATCATTAATGTAAAATAGTCTAGAAAAAAATCCTTACATACAAACTATTGTGCTCAACTCAAAAACAAGCAGATTAAAGATAGCCCTTTATATGTATGTATTACAATCATAATAATGGATTCTAGCTCATTGGAGAGAAGGGCAGAATGAATTAATAAAATCTATATTACAGGTTAAAAAGTATATATGTATTTTCCAGAAAGTTACTATATCTCACATATATAATGAAATATATACTTCCAAGTAGAAAACCAGTACCATCCTAATTTGATTTTATGATAAATATTAATACTACCTAACTTATATTGAGTGCAAAGGATGTGCAGGCATTAATTCAAAAAGCTTAGAATCATTATCTAATTTAGTCTTCCAAACAACCCTTGAGAAAGGTACTTATATTACTCAGGTTTTAGAGAAAAATAAATTGAAGTTCTGAGACATTAAATAACCTGCCCCAAATCACACAGCTATGTATGTGGAAACACCTGGATTCAAATCGAAGTCTGACGATAAACCAGGAATAATAATCCCTAGTAAAGATTTATTCTCATTTTACAACCAAGGCCTCAGTGAGCTCAAACAGAGCTAGAGCTCTTAAATACTACCCATTCTTGCAGAGGAATCCATAGACAGCTAACTCCATTTTGCATTTGAGCAAAGAATATATTAGGATCTCCCTAAAATTCTTCTCTTAAAGTGATTGAAATTCTCCTAATATATTTTTCTATTAATTCTTTAAAACTGTTTTTCATTAATAGCACAAAGATAAAATGTATGATATCTAAGTTCTGTCACATGTTCTAAACTGATGCAATCTAAATTCACAAGACTTTTCTGTTGGAGCAACCAGAAGTGCCAAGAAATTACTGTACATGAAACATGAGAAAGCTTAGTTTCATGCCCAAAAAGAAAAGGTGCCAAGTGGAGAGGTTCCTTCTCTCCTGTGAGGCAATTCTCCCACAGATCCTCTTGGTTCTGATATTGATGAGCCAATAACAAATGTCAATGCTCCTCAATACACACAGAGCTCAAGTATGCTGCGTTTGGTTGTAAGATATTAAGTATAAAACACTTTTGCTTATTTTTCTTCCACTGTTTGGCTTTTATTTATTTCATAGCTCAAAAGTACTTATCCCAAGATAGCGAGAAGGAAATTAATAAATTTTGCTCCTTATAAAAGCAATTTTATCATAGAGAAATTTAAAACTATTATTCAGTGTCAGTTCTGGGAACCATCTTTTCAGAATTCTTCTTTCCCTCAGCACATTTGATAGCCAAGTGCTTATTCTGCTGTCACTGTGTTAGGGTCTTCCCGGAGGATAATCAGCAGTGCGTGTTAAGGGCTGTTGTCAGGGATTTCCTCAGGGACGAGCCCTGAAGATTCCCTCTTACATCAGTAAGGGTGGCCATAAAACACAAAAGCTTCCATGTAATAAGCTGAGATAAGAATATTTTGACAAAAAAATTAAATGTAAAGAATTCAATAGATAATTTATGAAAAACAACACTTCTTTTGGTTGAATATAGCTCAGGAAACATACTATTTGGTATATATCTTAAAAGAACATTTTAAAATGATCCCAAAATGTTTATAACCATATATTCTACATGATTTATACCAGGGTTGAGAAGATTTGTTGCCTATTTTTTTCCCTGGATATGAGATAATGCTAACCACTCCTCACTAATTATCTCTTCATAATTAACTGTCATTCTCAACTGGGATGAGTTGATCTTTTCCCTGCACTGTTCTTATCATGATAATTATCTATGCCCAAATCAGTGGTTGTTTCATTAAACAGATGGCTAAACTGTCACATGAAGCTTTTGGAGTTTAAAAAGTCACATTTTAATTGGGGACTTAAGATGTGATTGCTGTTGGCACAATGTAAATGCGGCTTTCCTTATACATACATGTAAAATTTACCACCATGCCAACAAACTATTCCAATTTTTGGTCTTAAAACCATAAACTAAACAATGTTAGAGTCCTCTGAACTTCTGCTGTACATTTAAGATGCTTCAGGGTTTTTTACAATTATAAAAAAGTAAAAAGAAATCAAGAATGTAAGATTCTGTTCATGGGTTAATATGGCGATGCTCTCCAGACTCTAGTGTCTAACTATAACTTAAATGAGTATTAGACAAGGCCAGATTGGGAGCAACTGTGACATCCACCCAAGATTTTAAGTAGAAAGAACTCTTTCAAAATAATTAAAGCCAACGATTCAGTAGTCAGAGTTTAGACAGGGTCCTAAATTAAGATTATTTCTCCTAATCTTGTTACTTTATAAAATAAATAATTTAAGAATTCTTCAGTTTAGATGATCTGCATATCCTATCTTCCCCAAATGGTATACGTACTCCTAAAGGGATAATTGTTACAGGCTATGTAGAAAGTTCCGCTCTTAAGGAATCCTGTCTATTAACCAGGTAGCTTCATCTGTAGACATCAGTGGAATAAAGTAATAGTTTGGCAACTAAGTCAGACGATCTGGATATTATTATGTAATCAACTACTTACAATCTGTCTGATTGCTTTTGCTATTTAACCTCTCTGAGCTTCACTCATCCTGCCCAGTATCATAATTTCTATTTTTATAAATGGCAAAACCGAGATTCATTCAGTGAGTTATGAACAGGAAAAACAATCTCTATATAACGGGGCAGTTGTTAGAATTCCATAAAGTAATGTACATAAAGTCACGGATATCTTCATTTGCTTATTCAACATACATATTTAATGAGCACTTTCTATCTGTCAAGAATTGTGCCAAGTCCAGAGATACGGAGATAACCAAGATCAATACTGTTTCTGCCATTATAGAGTTTACTTTACAAGCTAATACACTGCTTAGGACATAGGATATAATACATGTAATAAAGTATGTTTATTACAGATAGAACATTTTCTTAGCAATTCTGAAATCGTAATATTGTACAAAAGAAAATATTTTTCAAAAACTTGGGGGCAAACTAAATTGGCAGAAAAAAACTGACATGAGAATAGTTATAGTCTTTCTTCTTCCTACTTCCTGTGAATATTTATATGTTTTGTGGCAGAAATAATATAGCTTACTTATGAAAGCTAAAACATCTTTGTGGCAGAAATAATAATATATTTGTATATGGAGTATTTTCCCAGACCCCACTGTGAGTGTTATGCAATAAACAGATTATGTACTCTATCATGTTCCTAAAATCTGAAAAGTTCTGAATTCTGAACCATAGATGATCCAAGACTTCAGAAACGGGCTGTAGATGTGGACAACAGTCCTTATCCCATTCTATGTAGTTTTGGTGGAAATGATAGGCAAAGTGCCAGTTGACCTGACCCAACACATGACAGGCCTGGAAAATCATGGGAGCTCATTCTCTTGTTCCCAGTGACTGATCCAAGAGATGGACATATGATTCAAATAGGGCCAATCAAAGTCCTGTCATGGATACAGGGACCTGGAGTTGGAAGATTCCTCTTGGATTGTGAATTTTAACAATAGAGGCTTAGGGCTGTGGATGGCAACACTTCCCAACAGGTAGCAAGGACCTGTCTGACAGGCAAGTGAATACACAAGAGAGGCACAGGTAAGAAATAGGAAACTGGCAAAGCCCTAACATTTGACCTCAGGGACCCAGCTATGTGTCAATGCTTAGACTATCCAGTTTCTTGAGAAAATTCTCTTGACTAATTTAAAAGGAGGTTGAAAATGCTTTTAACAAAAATGTTAATTAACCTTCATCTAGGCTTTGATTATATATATTTTACTATGAATTAATGGTCTATACTTTGGCCTTAATTTTAGAATATTATTGGCCTTTAATAATGATCTTTCACAAATACATGAGGAATTAATGTCTTATAGTTGCTACATAGAAGCCCAGTTCAGCTAATGTCATCTGACAGTGTCTCTGATCAAGACAAGATAAAATTACCAACTAAAATGGCATTTATTACATTTCTAACTGACTATTTAAATCTCTACTAGGAAACATCTTTTAATTCTGAAAATTAGTGATTATATATACTTATGATTATTGTGGATCACAGTATCTTTTTCCCTATAGCTTACTTATGAAAGCTAAAACTATACACAAATTCTATTCATACAATTAATATCACAATCTATTCACACTAGTTGTCAAACAGATGAAAATATTTTAAAAATAGTGTTTCAAGAGTTAAAAAGAGAGTTAAAATTACATGTTATATAACTGTCTTGGGAAAACAAAAAAACTCCCTAAAGATTTAAAATACATTAAGCTAGATTTTCAGTTAGCTGTAGCTTTTAACACTGAAATACTAATTGCAGAATACTGTGAAACACATAGCACACAATAAAAATTAGCTTATCTCCCAACTAACTTCTACCGTAAAGTAACACATTAGTAAAGGTCCATTCATCCACTCATCTTTCATTCAACAATTTTAATTCAATTGAATTGAACATGTACTGAGCAGCTCTCATGAGCAACTAATTCCACTATATAAGACACAGCGGGTGATACAGAGATGAATGAGTTAAGAAGCATAATACTCAAGGAACAGAACTTCTTATTAGGGAGCTAAGGCCCAGATATAAATAACAGTAATATAAGACAGGGTAAAAGAAAACTACAAAAGAGGTACCACAAAGTACAATTTGCACACGGAAGAAAGAGAGATTTGAGGCTGCTCTTTGCTAGAAGTGAAGTTTTAGCAAATAAAGACATAGTTGATTAAGTCCTCCGAGTAGTTCAACAGATTCAGACAGCAAAGGTTTCCCAGCAAAGGGAGCCAGGGAATGCAATTTCAGATTAGCTGGCATTTTATCATGTCCCTCAGATACCGGGTACATGCTATATAGGAGTTTTTCCATTTGTTATTTTAAGCGCTGTTGGTTTTCATGTGTAAGATAAGTGCCATTTGTTTCCATTTTTCCCATGAGCAAACTAAATCTCAGGGATACAGGTCCACGAGTAACAACTGGTAAAGCATGGATAAGAACCAAGATCCACTGACTACGGCATCAGGGTGCTTTTCTTCAGATTTGCTCACCATGCTGCTAATTTTCCATCGTTTCCTCTGGGTTCAGTTTCCTTCTTCTTTGAGGGCATTTTAGTTCATCCAGAGATGGCCTGTGAGCGGTAACCTCAGGAGCTGTCTGAAGTATCTTTCCTTCTCATTCTGGAAGTAGAGTTTAGCTGGGCACTGATTTGTAGATTAAAAGTAGTTTCTCTAAAAAATTTGAAGATTTTTTTCTTATTACTTTGAAGATTGTCTTCTGACATCTATTTTGAGGGCAAGAAGTAAGTTCAGTCTGTTCTCCTGTTTTAGAAAATTTGTTGTTTCTTCGTGGTGACATTTAAGAATTTCTTGCGTCTGCTGCAGTTTTACTATGATGTATGTAAGTGTGGATTTGTCTCTCTTTTTTTTTTAAAGATTTTATTATTTTTTTCCTTTTTCTCCCCAAAGCCCCCCGGTACATAGTTGTATATTCTTCGTTGTGGGTCCTTCTAGTTGTGGCATGTGGGACCTGCCTCAGCGTGGTTTGATGAGCAGTGCTATGTCCGCGCCCAGGATTCGAACCAACGAAACACTGGGCCGCCTGCAGCGGAGCGTGCGAACTTAACCACTCGGCCACGGGGCCAGCCCCAGTGTGGATTTGTTTTTATTTCTACTGCTTAGGACTGGTCTATTTCTCTGTTCTTAGGACTCATGGTCTAATGAGTTCTGAAAACTTTTCCCTCCTCTTCTGTTTGAATGTTGTCCTTGTTCTAATTTCTCCTTTGGAATGTCTGTTAGATCCATTTTCATCATTCTGTTCTCCAAGTTGACATCTTTTGCATATTTTCCTTCTCTTTTTTTCTTTCTGTGTGTAATTTCTGTAGTTTTATCTTCCAGTTTATCAATTTTCTCTTTGGCTGAATCTTATCTTCTATTTAACTCATCTAGTAAAGTTTTAATTTCAATGCTTAAAATTCCTGTCATTTTACTTCTAAAAGTTGTGTTTATAATTCCCTTTTAATGGGGGAGTAGCCCTTCCAGGGTCCCAGCTTTACTACATCAGAACATGAACGTCAGTTCATGTTCCTGACTAGTCACAAACCAAAATCCACATCTCCTGAATGTGATTGGGCATTCAGACCCCAGCCCTGATGTGTTTGGGCCTACATGCACTCTTTCTACCTTCCTAGTCTGTTATCCAATCAAATTAAGAGCTTTCAACTCTGGGTATGAGTTTTCTGTTAATTTCATGTCCAAAGATATTCTTTTCTTCCTTTTGAGCTTAGCTATGTCTTTAAAAATTTGTTATATTTTACTCAGGATTTGTATGTATTTGTAGAAGGAAGGTGAGTGGGGTGTGTATGGGGTTTCATGAGGCTCAGGTCAACATTTTGCTAAAACTAAAGGATCCAATGATGAGCAATTCTGACAATTATGTTGGCTATATTCTTTACACTTTAGTTACTCTTCAACTTTAATAGATTTAGTAAATAATGAGAGAATAGCACCCATAATCCCTGAGTCAGGACAAATCAGTGGACCAAGAGAGCACATATTGAGAGAAAGAGCAGTAGTACCACGTGATGGCTTAAGGTGTTAAAGGAAATAATTGAGCATATTAGAAAAAAGGGTAGAAAGGTACCAGATTATAAGCTAAACATTTTATACACATGATCATATATAATACCCCAATAGCCCTCTTCTTTAGAAAAATGGAGAGAAAAACATCACATAAATTTGTACGGGAATTGAACTAAGCCAGGAAATGAACCTAGGTTTCTCAGTTTCAGAAGGCCATACTATTTAGAAATTTAGAATTTGTTCACAGATGGTAAAAGTTTGACACGATCAAAGCCAGAATTGAGGAAGATTACTCCAGGAGTAAAGGTAGATTTATCATAAAACAAATGAAGTTTAGGGACCAGGGTCCCACAACTGGATGGGACTCCTGAAGTTTCCGGATGTTGTAAGATAGGAAGGGGAAGCCAAGTTAAAATCAGGAAGTAGGTATACAGAAGTGGATCTGAAAATCGTCTAAAGAGATGTCAGAAGAAAAGTGTTTGAATCTTCACTTCTCTGTTTTTGAAAATGTTTGGTATGTGCTACCTTTTCTAACTGTAAATAAATACTCATCTTTCTACCTAATTTTTTGCTAATTTTGTATTACTTTTCTTTCAAAAAAAAGGCCTCAAATTTTATAATCTTCAGGCACAAACTCTAGTGCTGTCTCTGTCTAGGAATAGAAAGTAGAAGGGAGCACAAGATGGAAATAGGGAGTTGACATAGAAGGATTATGTGAGTACAGGTATAAAGTATGAAGGGCTAAAACTAAAATGATAGCAGATAAAATTCAAAATTATGGGACTGATTTGAAAAGCGTGGCAAAGGAAGAATAAACAGAATTCAGTGAGTGGTAGAATGCAGGCCATAAGTGTAAGAAAGAATCAAATCTCATTCTAAGTTTATGAACAAAGGTATAAATGACAATAGAAGTGCTATTACAAGAAATAGGCAAGCCAAGAGGAACTTACCAGTGATTTGGTAAATGAGGTGCAAGAGCATTGGAGAAAATGGGTTATGGAGAATGTAAAGAGTTCAGTGAGACTATAACAACACACATATACATACACGTATATATGTGTGTGTGTCTGTGTGTGTGTATATATATAAAACAACACAGCTGTGTAGTATCTGTCTGACATTTGGAATGAAATATCAAGGCCTTGTAGACGACTTGGATTCCACTTTGAGAGTAGAGTACTATATAAGAGCAGACCTCTGCAGCTGTGGATGGGGTAATACACAGTACATGGCCAAGCACAGAACCTTAGGAGGTGCCCCAAAGCAAGAGAAGGTAAATGAGGAGGGATAGAAACAGCAAGAGTCTCAAGAAAATGGGGATGATTTAGTTGAGGATGCAATTTTTAGATTTGGTGCAAAGGTAATTGTGTGATCTTCACAAGAACTAATTCAATATAGCGGTGAGAACCAGAGTCTGAAGGCAAGGGACTACCAAGGGAGTTGGTGGTAGCAGGTGTGATCTGTGAGTGTAAAATAATCTTGCAATAAATCTGGCAAAGATAGATGGACTCGGATTGTAGAAGAGGAATTAAGAGATCAAATATTTCCTTAGAATCTGGGGACTTTTTTTAAGGCAGAAGGGAAGAAATTTTCCTCTCTTTCAGTAAAGAAGGAAAACTGAAAATGTGAAAGAATTGGGATGGTTGATGAAGCAACATTCTGATGGTGGTTCAATGACAGAGGAGCAGAGGCAGCAGGGTTATCCTGAGCAAATAAGGCCAGGGTGCTTCTCTTTAAAGAGAGTAGGGGAGAGTTGATGAATTTTAGATGATTGTGAAAATTTTTAATATGGCTTGTGCAGGCTCTTTGAGTGATGACTAAGACTGAGGTATATCCATGCTAATAACGGCTAAAGTGAAATAAAGATATAGATCAATGAAACTGAAAAAATGAAAGAAGTGAGAGTTTAGAAGGTCAGATATCAAAAGTGTTAAGATAGGTATTATAGGAAGTAATTAAAAAGAAATAGTAAGAATAAAGAACTTAGAGGATTGTATGAAAGTATCCTAGGGGATGGGAGATGACATCTAGAAAAGAGAGGGCAAAAATTGGTACAAATAGCAGGTGGGGAATTCAAACAAAACCTGCTTGCTAATTAGTATCATTTAAGTTAATTGGTCACAGAGAGAAACCTACACAGTTGTGCTCATGTTGTGTGAAGAATAATGTGAAGAATATGGCTGCACAGGTAACACACAGCTTTCAATCAAGATCTTGTAGGAAGGACTGGATAGATTTCTGATCCAATTTTTAGTTTAAAGAAGCACTTGAATTCATTTTTTATAATATTTGTATGTGCTATGGAATGAATAGCAAGTGTCACTGTAGCTTTTGCAATGCTTATGATATCAAGGGAGCTGTGAATTAAAAACAAATTCTGATCCCTCTATTTTAGGATGCATTCGACAAGTAGAGGCAAATGATGTGATTGTCAAATTCCTTCAAAAAGGTACTATTTCCTAAACATTATGTATTTTCTGATGAAAGAGCTGTGAGATCAGAAGGTAGATATCAAAATTATGGCAGAGGGTATTATAAAATGTAATTAAAAAGAAATGCTATAAATAAGAGCTTAGAAGATGGTACAGAAGCACGGTGTTTCCATAATTACTTAGATTATTTACATATTTGTTCTAAAATGTATATCTCACTTTTCCCCCTAAAATAGATATCAGAGCCACAAAGAAAATATGCACACTAAAATAAATTAAATAGAAAGATAATTGGGACGTTAGAAAGACTGGCTCTGAGCTTTCTGGCAGTGAGACACTAAAGCGAGCGTATTAAGTTACATTATTCTAGAGATGAGAAAATGTAAAAGCACTCTGTTTCCACAGGAGAAAATCTTTTGCCTGCATTTCATTCTAAAAGGAGTTTATGAAATGAGGTCGTTTATAGTGGACATTAACTAGCCTAGCAGACAACATCTTTGGCAAAATTCTTCAAAAAAATTGCATGAAACTTTTTTCTTCAAACATAGTAAATTACATGATATTACAAAGCAAGTAAATAGGTAATTTTTCAAGAGGCTTAGTTTATTGAATTCAAATATCTAAGATACTTGATCTAACTTGCTACAGTGACAAAATTTGAGATGCATGAGGAATAACGGACTGAAAGTCTCTTAGATTATCTCCCCTAAGCATTTTCATTTGAGTTTTATAAAATACATATAAACATATGCAACATGGTGAAAAAGTCTCTAACAATGCAAACTCAGAAAACAAAAAGTCATATCACGTAACACAGATGATACTCAGGTATGGGCTGGCCCCACCTTGTTCATAAAGCTTTGCTTTTATGATCTTATCTATTATAGGTGCTGGTGAATTTAGGATCAGCACACTTTGGAGAAATACACTTCTTTTCTGGAACCATTAAAAAACATTTTTTTAAAAAGTAGCTGAAGTAGTTTGAGAGTCACGGCCACACAATAGAATCCATAACAATTTGATGTATATTTGTCTAAGGATTAAATCAATGGCTGCTTAATTCACTGGGTTCTTCAAATCTAATGAAAACTAAGACAGTATTCTGGATCAAACTTATTAGATTTATTTTTCATAAAACATGCCTTTTTATATGCAACACTGAGCATTTTATAATTTGAGATGATTGGTAGCAGTGAATTGGTGAAAATGTGTAGAAAAGTATAATATGGTTACTATGCTTCGTGTATTATAAAGACTATTTGTAGTGATGACAGAGAAATTTTGGCAGCTTAAGCAATCAAGATCTGTGGGTCTTGATAATTCCAGTAAAATTACAATGCATAAATACATACTCTAATATTTGTATGCATCCAATTAAAATGAAGTCAATTAAAACTATTTGTGTTGGCATGTAAATTCTTAAGGGATAATGTATAATAATTAAACATGAATAGGTTTTGTATTAACAGCAGTAGGAAATTAGTCAAGGTGAATGACAAGACTCTCAAGCATAGTACTAATATATGCTCTGATAAACCACTTCTATGGGAATATCTCTTTGAAGTTTTAATTCAAAGTCAGCATGAAATGGAAAATTCATTATTTTGTGTTTCATTCTACTTAAGGAGTCTCTTGCCTTAGACACCCAAAGTAACTGGAAGAGCTAAGCTTGTTGAATGCCATTTTCATTTTATAGTAATGGAATCCCCTACCAAATAATCCTACACTTAACAATTTCATTTTATAAATATATTAAAGTCTTCTTTAGGTTGCCTTGTTGACTTCTTATGTATTACAGAATGATTTGCATATAAAAACAATCACATAATGAACATGACCCATTTTCTTCCTGTCTACTTACACAAAACACAGTAGAAGGAAGAATTTTTGTTTAATGTTTCAATTTTTAAAAAACTGTGGACATTATATAAAATTCTAAAACTGTGAGGGAAAAAATATTTGTGTACCAACTTTAGCGGTAATGACTATCTGTCCTAGTCATGCCTTTTCCTGTCTGCTATTGATAAGGATGAGTGTTGAAATGACACATAATCCTCCACACACTCCATGACAATGAAGTGAACACATACATAAAAATTCCAAATGTCAACTAGATCTGAATTTAGTTTGCTATTTACAGTAGTACATTACTGAGTAATGTATTGAAACAATGCACTAAACTACAATATTAATTTTCATTCATGTTCTTCACTTAGCATTTAATTGTTTTAGGCCTTGTATTATTACTTAAGCATTTTACTTCTCACAGCTTGTCACCTCAATGAATCATGAGGATCAATAGAGAACGTTATGTTTTCCTAATTAACAGGTCAGACATCTCTTATATTTCTCCTTACTGCTTTGTATAATGCTTTGTACATTATACCTATATTGAATAAATGAACACAAAATGAATGAATGAAAATTATGAAAAGTTAAATATAGTAACATTTATTTACAGCATATTTTCTTCAAGATCAGTTTGTAAAACTCCTTTCATTGAGTCAACTTTGTGATCTTTTCTATACACAGCACAAGGTTTACAGTAAAGAGATGCCCATATTGAAGTAAATACAATTAACAAAAAAACCTGTGAATGTCTCAAATATGCCTCAGAGAAATTAAGAATTCTATATGACAGTGATTTTTCTCTTAAAGAATAATTAACAAAAAAAATTATACCATGGAAAATAAGGTAAATTTTACCAAAGAGAAGAATTTCTAAATAATATTAAGAGATTAGGTAGAAATAGTAATGCCATATGCTGGTAAAATAAAAATCTTGATATATCATATTATTATCTTTATTGCTACTGAAAGAGAAAAGTATATACTGTGCATCACACTCTGAATGAGACATACTTAGTTTCAATTGGAATTTTCATCAACTGCTAAGTGGTTCTGAACCAGACAGTCAATGCCAGGATTCTGGGTTTTTACACCTCTTTAGATAGCCTTTTTGTCATCTCTCTCCTATTGGGTAGATGATAATAATTCTTAAATGATTCAGTAGTGAGGAAAATAGCTTTATTTTCTTCAAGCAATCCCTCCTTTTTCACCATGCTGCCTCTATTGTCATAGTTTAGTTTGATTAAGCACAACTATGCCATTTTTATTTTAAAATACCTGCACCACAACCTCTGACTTCAATGTAGTTAATCTGAGAAGTAAGCAAATACTAAAATGGAGCTGTCCACGATTATATCATACAAACATTTGGGGAAGTTTTTTCAGATGATTTGATTTGATTAATAACTTTTGATTACTAATATTTTCAGTTAAGATATGATGTGCAATATTTAATAATATTTTCAGTTAAGATTTATTGAGTGGTTACTATGTGTCAGAAATGGCTTGCAGAGGTTTACATGTAACAATTTATATAATTCTCGCAGCTTTATACATTAGGAGATAGCATCATCTCCAGAGGAGGTATCTGAGCACAGACAGTTGCAGTGCCTTGCCAGGGTCCTACAGGTACAATGCAGTCAATCTGGAACTCCAAACCAGGCTCTCTGGACCAAACCTTGTGCTTGTTACCATCTAGGCCCTCTGCCTCTCTATAAGAATAGTCATTTTTCTTTTAAAAACTATCAAAAAGATTTTTATAAGCCAATGTAGAAAAATCAATAGTAGACAGTGGGTTTGTTACATTTATCATTTTATTTACATCTGAAAAACTATTTCTCATATATGGCATCTCTGAAACCTCTCCTATCCACACCAACTCCTATGCCATCACACATAATAAATTAGAGACACAGATCACAAACACTAACAGTCTTGGCTGTTATGGACCTAAGAGAGAAAAAGAAATGGTTTCAGAAAATTTCTAATAGATTTCTGCACACATACATAAAAAACAAAGAAGTAAAACAAATACATTGTAAATGTATGCACTATTTCTAGATGTAACAATTAGAGAAGGTGAAATAGAATAAAGTTCAAAAAACATCAATATCTGATTGCCACCCATAGGTAATCTAATGTTGGCATAATCTCATCCATCTATAAAGGCTAGCAGGATATAAAAGCTCACATTACCATCCACAAACACACAAATATACTGAGTACAACAAAGCCTTATTTTTCACATGAGGATTTTCATTCCCTGATCTTTATTTTCAAGATTTGCTATTTGTTAACTGTTGGTATGAAAACGATATGACTTAGACAGATCCATCCATTTCCTTTTGTTCCAGAGAAAGCCATTCTCACATGCCATCTAGAGCAACAACTGGTGCTTCAGTTCAAGACTTGATTAACCTTACATCCACTTTAGTAGCGACAGAAAGAAAACAAACATGAATGAGATGCTGGTTCTCATTGGTTTTTACTCATATCACCCTCATTTTCTGTGATATGGTCCCCTGTGGGCCCATGAGCACTAGTCACACAAGGTATTCCTTATTGAATAAACAAAGGGAATAAATACTTCAGGAAGATGAAAAGGAGAGGGGAAAAAAACAAACAAGCAAACAAAAAACCCCTTTGACCTGACATTATGGAAAAAATAAAAAAGACACTAAGATGAAAAAAAAAATAGTGTCATGGTTTACATGTGGGATTTTGATGGAATCTAGGGCTGTGTTTTAATTCAAAACTCACCATCTCAAAACCACTTCTTTTCATCCGCCTGCAGGACTTGAGGTAAGTACGTATACGTTTTCTGGCACGCTCTTGATACTCAGGGAATTGTCGCCTGCATGAGTCAATGATAGCCTGGATCTTTTCTTTGGGCTGCTTAGAGATTGGGACCATTCGGTCCAAGTTTTCATCTACAAACAGCCTGACAAACATCTGTTGGCAAGAGGGAGACAGAGGAGAAGGGTTTGGAGGGCTGCTCTCTGCTGTTCCTAGCTTCCTGTCTTGATTACCGAAAGGAAAATACTCTTTTCTGGTTTATGCACTGGAGAACTTTGCAATGGAAAGCCAGAAATTTTAAGCAAACACCCTTTAAAGACTTTCTAAATGGTTGGATAAAAAATAGAGACAGAAAAAGAGAGAGAGAAAAGCAGACAGACACAGACAGACAGAAAAGTATAGACTATCATGTAGAAAAAAATCAGGAAATAACAGTAGACTGCGACAATTAAGCACCCCATCAAATTCTCTATTAATGATAAATACGACTGCTACATTGCTACAGTGCACAGTGTGCTAATCTCTGAAAACAAACAACTGACTCTTTGTCATGCATAATTACATAAACTTGGAAAGCAAAAGAAATAACTGATGACGGGCATACTCTTCTGAGGAATAAGCTGAGGCCCCCTTCATCCACTAGGTAAACATGCATACTCACACAACACAACTCCAGTTTTCAGCTCACATTGGGCTTTAAAAGTCTAAACAAAACACAGCAATTCTGGTGTCTGGTTGGCAAAGAGTGTTTCATGTACTTTTAAAATCCTTCTGTAAATTGAACAAACATGTCTCTAAAATATCCACATTTACCAACAAGCAACAACATGAAAGTGAAGTGGTAAAAACGAAGCCACACTGGGAGTGTGGCAGGACTCACATTAAAAGCCTTCAGCCGCTCCGCCTCAACGCCATCTGTCTCGTTAACTTTCTCAGAATCGTCATGGTCATCATGGTCATCTTCATCCTCATCTCCCCTGTTCAGGGAGAGGTCCTCAGCACCTCGGTCTACACTCTCATTTTTGCCAGAGTCGTAGCTTGAGTAGCTATGTGCAGGAGACTGAAAAGAAAGGGAGAAATGGCTCCTTTGAAATTCATTGCACAGGCTTTTACACTTTGTTTTATTTTTAATTTCAACTGTTTAAATGAATTGATAATTCTAGAGCTGTAGCGATTTTAACCCAAAATTAATTAAAATTAACTTAAATTAAAAATTCATTTCCTCAGTCAAATCCGTCCCATTTTAAGCGCTCAATAGCCACATGGAACATTTCCATCATTGTAGAACGTTTTCCTAAATTTAGCTTTTCAAGAGCAGTTACTGTTTCCACTCAATAACTATATTCCAAAAGAAAAACCAACCTGTAATCAATTTTGCAAGAGAATCATCAAATAACATATTTTTAGAAATGGAAATGACTTCAGAGCTTAGTCAGTCTAACTGCATTAGTATTCTATAAACAAAGAAACTAAGGGATAGATATGTTTAATTGACTTGCCCAACCAGGACTATACAAAATATTTTTGAGCCTAGGGGTGTTATTTATAAGACAACATGCTTTAGAATTAGTTTATAAATTGTCTGTGAGTCTTAAGATAGCATCTGGTTTTGGTTTAGGAAAAAAGAACCAGGTTTCCTCCTAATTATCTGTTAAGCTTATAACTTCCTGATGCATAAAAGATGAATGCCCATGAAGATAATTTTCACAAACTTTGATATTTGTGTCCAAGACCAACCATGGGTCTTGCTGTGGTATCTCCTACTTCTTTATCAGCCCAATTATTTTACTTTCAGAAACAGACCCTGCTTCACCAGGTGAAAGTGCCACTCTTGTGGGCATCAACCTTCTCTGCCATAGGTGTGTGTGCCTCAACTTGACCTCTAGGTGATGAAAGCTTGCCTGTAACTGAAATCAAGTTGAATCCAACAGAGCTAAGCAGAATAGAAACAGTTCTGATAACATTATCTGAGCATCCAGATTCAGCTGTGCCTGAAATTAACCCACGGACACTTCAGCTGTGTGATACCATACATCCTCTACTCTCTCCACCTTTTTATTTATTTATTTGTGCTTAAATCTGAGTTTCAGTCACTTGCAACTGAATCTGAAGTGGTACAGAAATCAATCCTTACAAGTCCAGATTAATAATGCAGATTTCACACACGATAACTTACAAACATAGCTCCAGCTAAATAGATAATAATATCTATAAACAGCAGCAGCTATCCTCAAATCTATTAACACTATAAAATGCTTTTGAAAGACCTTTACAGCGGGAAATTTTAAGTCAGTAGTGTTCAAAAATGCCTTCTTGCAATGATAACATGTGGTGCATGCATTAAGGATCACACTAATATATTATAACTGTATAATCAGAGGAGTGATAATAAAACTAGAATATCTCACTGATATTAAAAGTGAACTCAAAATTTAAAGACCAGCATATTTTTACAGTTCAAATCATTAACAAGGTGGAATTACCTAATAAAGTATATGGCAAATATTCCATAGGTTTTAAAAATATACCTTATGTAATATATTTTTAAAATGGCAACCTGAATATTTGAAAAACGTTATAGTACACTTATCTCAGTGCAAATATACTGGGCTAATTTGTTCTTTCTACATATTGTGTAAAACACTCAAGCCAGGCATCTGCTACAAACAGAACGACTTGGAACTATGAAGGATTTATAGCCTTGTTACTCCAGGTAAAGAAAGCCCAATTGCACAGATCTGAGAATATTCAGAATCTAAATCTAAAGTATAACCAGTGTTTTTTTCCTCTACAATGTAAACTGAAATTTTTATAACTGAATTTTGTTTCTCAGCTGGAGTGTTATTTCTTGCCCTTCTTATTGCTGAAGATCCAACTAGCTTTCAAGGCCAGATTAAGTTCAACTTCTACAAAGATTCCTGCTTTCACCTCAATCCACCTCCATCTTACTTAAATTGTGAACTCTGAATATACTATGGCATTGACACAGAATTAAACACAACCATTACTCTCTACTTTTCATGTTAATTTGCATTTTTCTTCAAGGCATCAACACAAGTCCTTCTACCTTTTCCCTCACAGCATCCAAGAAATGCTCTCTACAGATTTGGCATTCACGATGTTTGTAGTTTCACTTTTTCTACAAAACTATTTGGTCTCAAAAAATGGGAGAATAAAGACAAGCCAAAGGTTGAGAGAAAATATTTACAAAAGACACATCTGATAAAGGACTGCTATCCGAAATATACAAAGAACACTAAAAACCCAACAAGAGAACAATCTGACTAAAATGGGGTGATATCAGCTTCATGGCAGAGTAAGCTCTTCCCTTGGCCTCTCCCTTCTAAGATACAACTGAAAGGACATTCATACACCAATAGAGGACATACACACATCACAAAAGATGTCTGAGAGACCCATGCAACCATACGCCTGAAGGTGGTGGTGGGGCTGGATCCTCCAGAGGAATTGGAAGCTGATCCACAGGAGGTCCGTGGAGAAAGATGGGCCACGGCAGCAGGAAGTGTGCTGGTGAAAAGGGCACTCCATCCCCACTGGGTACTCCAGCCCAAGAATCATCCAGAGCACGGTGTGCTGAGCATGGTAGTAGTGGCAGGCAAAGTCCGCAGTCCCAGGATCACCCAGAGTAAGGTGCAGAGAGTGTGCCAGCAGCAGAGGGGAAAGTGTGCAGGAGAGGGAGGTGCCCCGTCACCGCCTGGCACTCCAGCCCTAGGATCACCCAGAGCATGGCCCAGAGGGCTTGGCGGTGGCAGTGGGGAAAGTGCACAGCCCCAGACTCATCTGGAGCATGGTGTGGAGAATTTGGCAGAGGCAGCAGGGAAAATGTGCAGGTGAGGAGAGTTACCCCGTCCCTTCCCAGCACTCCAGCGCCACTATTGCTCCATGCATGGAGCAGTGAGCGAGGAAGCAGTGGCTGGGAAAAGGGAAAGGCACAGTCTTGCAATCGCCCAGAGCTCCGTACAGAGAGACAAGCAGGCACTGGGGGAAGTGCTGAGGAAGGAGAGTACCCCTCCCCCTGCCCAGTGCTCAAGGTCTGCCATCAATCAGTCACTCAGAGAGAGAAGCGGTCAGTGGCTGGAGCTGGGGAGCCCCTGTTTGTGCTAGGCCCAGAATACACAGCGCCTGATCCCCACCCAGTGGTGGTATGTGGCAGCTGCGGCCATATAAGAGCACCATGAGGAAGGAAAAGTCCACTCCATTAAGCAGTATGAGTAGGTATATTAAATCTCCAGACCAGAAGGAAAGTGACAAGTACCCAGAAACCAACCCTGAAGGCACAGAAATCTATAACCTAAATGACAAAGAATTGAAAACAGCTATCATAAAAAAACTCAAGGAGCTACAAGAAAACACAGAAAGACAATGAATTCCAGAGCTTCTTCTCAAAGAGGACTGAAACCATAAAGAAGACCCAATCAGAATTGTTGGAGATGAAAACCACAATGGATGAAATAAAGAAAAATCTGGATTCCCTAAAGAACAGAGCTGACAATATGGAGAAGAGAATCAGCCAGTTAGAGGATAGTACTATAGAAATGCTTCAGAGGGAGGAGAAGAGAGAACTAAGACTAAAAAGAAAGGAAGAAGCTCTCAGAGAAATATCTGACTCAATCAGGAAATGCAAAATAAGGATTATAGTTATTCCAGAGGGGGAAGAGAAGGAGAATGAAGCAGAAAGCTTGTTCAAAGAAATAATAGCTGAGAACGTCCCAAACCTAGGGAGGGAGCTGGAAATCCATGTAAAAGAGGCCTCCAAATCTCCTAACTTTGTCAGTGTACAAAGACCTACTCCAAGGCATATAGTGTTGAAACTGGCAAAAGTCAAGGACAAAGAAAACATACTAAGGGCAGCAAGGAAGAAGAAATAACTTACAAAGGAACTCCTATCAAGCTTTCAGTGGATTTCTCAGCAGAAACCTTATAGGCTAAGAGAGAGTGAAAGACAAAAGCTTTCAGCCAAGAATACTCTATCCAGTGAAAATCTCCTTCAGATATGACAGAGAAATAAAAACTTTCCCAGATAAACAAAAGCTAAAGGAGTTCATTGCCACAAGAACCCCCTAAGAAATCCTCAAGAAGGCCCTCCTACCCGAAAAAAAAAAAAAAAGGAAAGAGGCTACAAAGCCCTGAGAAAGGAGGTGAATAGGTAGGCAATAATCAGAAAACAGCAGCTGTCTATCAGATCAGGTTATTAAACACTTACCTTTAACATCAAGGATAAAGAAAAGGAAAACAGCAAAACAAAAACGATCTCCTTGTTTTAATCACAAACTCACAATACAAGATGGAAAAAGATACAACAAAAATAATTTAGAAAGGGAAGAAGAAAGGGATGGAATCAGTATAGTCTAAGGAAAAAAGAGGCTATCAGAAAATGGACTATCTCAACTACAAAGATTTTTTTATACAAACCTAAGGGTAACCACTAAACAAATAATCAGAATAGAGACATTTACAATAAACAAGGAGAAAATGAAGAAAACTAACAGAGAAAACTACCTAATCAAATTGGTAGTCCGAAATACATAGGACAAGAAACAAAGGAAATGCATAAGAACCAGGAAAAGTGCAATAAGATGGCAATATTAAGCCCTCAAATATCAATCATCACTCTAAATGTAAATGGATTGAATTCTCCAATAAAAAGACACAGAGTGGTAGGATGGACTAAAGAACAAGACCCAACAATACGCCACCTCCAGGAAACACACCTCAGCTCTAGAGACAAACAGGCTCAGAGTGAAGGGATGGAAGACAATACTCCAAGCTAATGGCAAACAAGAGAAAGCGGGTGTTGCCATACTTACATCAGACAAAGTAGACTTCAAGATAAAACTCGTAAAGAGAGACATAGAGGGGCTGATAAATGATAAAATGATAAAAGGGACTCTCCATCAAGAAGACATAACACTTATAAACATTTATGCACCCAACACAGGAAGACCAAAGTACATAAAGCAACTATTAACAAATCTAAAAGGAGATATCAATGACAATACAGTAATAGCAGGGGACCTCAACACCCCGCTTATATCAATGGATAGATTATCCAAATAAAAAGTCAACAAGGAGATAGTGGACTTAAATGAAAAACTAGAGCAAATGAACTTAATAGATATATAGAGAGAGCACTCTATCCAAAAACAGCAGAATATACATTCTTCTCAAGAGCACACGGAACATTCTCAAGGATAGATCACGCATTGGGAAACAAGGCAAATCTCAACAAATTTAAGAAGATTGAAATCATATCTACTATCCTTTCCAACCATAATGCTGTGAAACTAGAAATCAACTACAAGAAAAAAGCCAGAAAAGGAACAAAAATGTGGAGACTAAACAACATGTTACTGAACAACAAACGGGTCGTTGAAGAAATAAAGGGAGAAATTAAAAAATATTTGGAGACAAATGAGAACAAAAACACACCATACCAATTCTTATAGGATGCCGCAAAAGCCATCCTAAGAGGGAAGTTTACAACAATACAGGGCTACGTTAACAAATAAGAAAAAGCTCAAATAAACAAGCTTAAACTACTCCTAAGAGAAAAAGAAGAACAAAGAAAGCCCAAACTCAGTAGAAGGAGGAAAATAATAAAAATTAGAACAGAAATAAATGAAATTGAAACAAAAAAACACTGTAAGAATGATCAATGAAACAAGGAGCTGGTCTTTTGAGAGGATAAACAAAATTGACAAGCCCTTAGCCAGACTCAATAGGAAAAAAATTGAGAAGGCTCAAATAAATAAAATTAGAAATGAAAGAGGAGAAATTACAGTGAATACTACAGAAATACAAAAGATTATAAGAGAATACTGTGAAAAACTATATGCCAACAAACGGGACAATCTAGAAGAGATAGATACATTCTTAGACTCCTACAACCTCCCAAAACTGAATCGATAGGAAATAGAGAATCTTAACAGACCAATGACAAGTTAAGAGATTGAAACAGTAATTAATAATCTCCCCAAAAATAAAAGTCCAGGACCAGACAGCTTCTCTGGAGAATTATACCAAACATTCAAAGACAATTTAACACCTATTCTTCTCAAACTATTCCAAAAAATTGAGGAAGACAGAAATATTCCTAACACATTCTACGAGGCCAACATTACCCTGATCCCAAAGCCAGATAAGGACAACACAAAGAAGGAAAATTACAAGCCAAAATTGCTGATGAACATAGATGCAAATATCCTCAACAAAATGTTGGCAAACCAAATATAGCAATACTTTAAAAAAATCATACACCATGATCAAGTGGGATTCATACCAGGGACACAGGTTTAGTTCAACATCTGCAAATCAATCAATGTGATACACAATATTAACAAAAGTAGGAACAAAAACCACCAGATCATCTCCATAGACACAGAGAAAGCATTTGACAAGATCCAACACCCGTTCATGATAAAAACTCTCAATAATATGGGTATAGAAGGAAAACACCTCAACATAATAAAGGCCATATATGACAAACCCACTGCCAACATGTGCCCACTCTCATCACTCTTATTCAACATTGTACTAGAGGTTTGGGCCAGAACAATTAGGTAGGAAAAAGAAATAAAAGAAATTCAAATAGGCACTGAAGAAGTGAAACTCTCACTGTTTGCAGATGACATGATTTTATATATAGAAAACCCTAAAGAATCCATTGGAAAACTATTAGAAATAATCAACAACTACAGCAAAGTTGCAGGATACAAAGTCAACTTACAAAAATCAGTTGTATTTCTATACTCTAATAACGAATTAACAGAAAGAGAACTCAAGAATACAACCCCATTTATAATCTCAACAAAAAGAATAAAATATGTAGGAATAAATTAAACCAAGGAGGTGAAAGACTTATACAAGGAAAACCATAAGACATCACTGAAAGAAATTGAGCATGACATAAAGGAATGGAAAGCTATTCCACGTACATGGATTGGAAGAATAAACACAGTTAAAATGTCCATTCTACCTAAAGCAATCTACAGATTCAGTGCAATCCCAATCAGAATCTTAATGACATTCTTAACAGAAATAGAACAAAGAATCTTAAAATTCATTTGGGGCAACAAAAGACCCCAAATGGCCAAAGCAATCCCGAGAAACAAGAACAAAGCTGCTGGCATTGCAATCCCTGACTTCAAAACAAACTACAAAGCTAAAATAATCAAAACAGGATGGTACTGGTACAAAAACAGACACACAGATCAATGGAACAGAACTGAAAGCCCAGAAATAAAACCACACATCTACGGACAGCTAATCGTTGACAAAGGAGATAAGAAGATACAATGGAGAAAGGAAAGCCTCTTCAGTAAATGGTGCTGGGATAACTGGACAGTCACAAGGAAAGGAATGAAAGTAGACAATTATCTTTCTCCATATACAAAAATAGACTCAAAATGATCAAAGACTTGTACTTAAGACCTGAAACCATAAAACTTCTGGAAGAAAATATAGGCAATACACTCTTTGACATCAGCTTTAAAAGGATCTTTACAAATATCACGTCCGCTCAAAGGATACAAAAGAAAAAATAAACAATTGGGACTTCATCAGGCTAAAGAGCTTCTGGAAGGCAAAGGAACCAAGATCAAAATGAAAAAACAACCCACCAAGTGGGAGAAAATATTTGCAAATCATATATCCAACAAGGGGTTAATCTCCATAATATATAAAGAACAAACACAACTGAACTACAAAAAGATAAACAACCAATCAAAAAGTGGGCAGAAGATATGAACAGACATTTTTCCAAAGAAGATACACAGATGGCCAATAGGCACATGAAAAGATGCTCATCTAATCATCAGGGAAATGCAAATCAAAACTACACTTAGATATCATCTTACACCCATTACAATGGCTATAATCAAAAAGACAAAAAACAACAAATGTTGGAGAGGTTGTGGAGAAAAGGGAGCTCTCACACACTGCTGGTCGGAATGCAAACTGTTGCAGCCACTGTGGAAAACAGTATGGAGACCTCTTAAAAAATTAAAAATAGAATTACCATATGACCCAGCTATCCCATTACTGTGTATTTATCCAAAGAACTTGAAACCAACAATACAAAGAGATTTATGCACCCCTATTCACAATAGCCAAGATGTGGAAGTAACCCAAGTGCCCACCAACTGATGCTTGGATAAAGAAGATATGGTATATATATATATATATATATATATATAAAATGGAATACTACTTAGCCATAAAGAAGACATAATCATCCCATTCACAGCCACATGGATGGACCTTGATGGCATCATGTTAAGTGAAATAAGCCAGACAGAGAAAGACAAACAACGTATGATTTCACTCATATGTGGAATATAAACAAACTTAAGGACAAAGAGAACAAGTTAGTGGTCAACAGGGGGAAGAGGTGGGGGACACAAGGGGTGCAGAGGCACATTTATATGGTGTTTGACAAATATTAATGTACAACTGAAATTTCACAATGTGGTAAACTATTTAGACCACAATAAAAATTTTTTTTTTAAAAAAAGGGCCAAAGACCTTAAGAGATACCTTACCGAAGAAGACAGACAGATGGTAAATAAGCATGTAAAAAGATTCTCCACATCCTAAGACATCAGGGAAATACAAATTAAAACAGTGAGATACCACTACCCACCTATTAGAATGGCCAAAATCAGAAACACTGACAACACCAAATGCTAGAAAAGATATGAAGCAAGAGGAACTCTCATTCTTTGCTGGTGGGAATGCAAAATGGTACAGCCACTTTGGAAGACAGTTTGACTTTTTCTTACAAAACTAAACAAATTCTT